>NC_137647.1:9350375-9727875 GCF_963383615.2 Lipophrys pholis
GCCCATCCTTTTGGCCGTTTTCCCAGTCAAACGTGTGTGTGTGAGAGAGAGTGTAAAGGCAGCCAGAGCCCTCAGAGAGCCAAGCACTGTTTAAATGATGTTATCACAATACATTTGTTTTCCACTCCATCCGTTTCACTTACACATCCGTTCACTCATGCCCCTCATCTCTCACCCTCGTTCATTATTTTCTTTTTTCTTCTTTTTTTTTTTTCCTCCCCTGTATGGCGCAATTAACACGAAACGTTTATTCAGATAATGACCATATGCGTGTGCCGTCGCTGCAGTTGTGACTGTATCGCGGAGGAGGCCGTGACCCTTCGTCTGATTACCACACCCATCACCAGCGCACTTCATTCTCACCCCGACACCCCTACGGGCCACGTTCCCCAGCCATTTTGTGCTTCAGTAAGTTATTGATCAGAAAATACCTACGGTGCTCCAGGAGCCCACACATCCCTGTGTATCACTTTGCAAAGCTTGCACTATTGGTTAAATGACCACTCTCTTGGATTCTGTTGGTTTCTGCGAATCTTGTGTCGCTTTAATTTTTAATACCTGCGTCATGTTCTCCCTTTGTTCTTGTATAATTGTCTCATTTGTCTCATGGGGGGGCGACACTGCGTGGCGGCATTGTGGTTCGCCCTTTCACCCAACTGCAAAAATATCACGTCCAGGCCACAGACCATTTCTAATTTGAGTTTGCTATGTTTCCCTTGTTTGTTTATAGGCTTTCTTTTGGTACTCTTTTGGTTTCCTCCCATAGTCTAAAATCATACAACTGATTTTAGTTGGTGACTGTGATCACTGACTGAGTTTGCCCTGTGAGGGGCTGGCAGCCTGCTCAAGACCTTCCACTCGAAGCTGGATAACGCCAATGACGAGGACGAATGCATGTGCCTTTTTGTGTGCTAGTATCGGATTTTGATGTAATTATTTCCTTTAAACTATTGTCTCTTCCTTTTGTCTTCTTTGATTGATGCAATTCTTCAATAACCTCATAGAAACACCGGTGTGATCTTGGGCTTTGTACTTGGCTTCCTTTGTCTGGATAAATGCCCATGCACTTAAATCAGTGTTCTCGATATCTTTATTTTGTCTACAAAGTGATCTCATTAAACACTTGCCGATCCACGCAACATCTCCACAAAAATAGCACGACAAAGGTCAAGAAAGTTGCTCGGTGTCTTTACTTTCCTAAGCTCCTTGTAAAAGAGTCAAAGGGTAGTTGGATAACCTTTTCGGAACGCCGGGTCAGTTTTTTTGTACCTGAGTGCAATCCAAGTCAGTAATAAAGTAAAGCACATAATGCATAAGCGTTAAATTCAATGTATTCAGCAGATGGGGAGGCCTTTAGTTGGACAGGGAGACCAGACAGCTGCTGATATGTGAGTAAAAGCTATTTATCGGGACCCCTTCTCTCCTGTTCGCTCTCACTCCACATCACTTGTCTGGGTTTGTCACTCCTCCCCTCCATCCTCTCTTCTTCTGTTTGTTTGAGTTAGAGTATCTCTTGCCAAGGCAAAGTCAGTTAGATGGAAGAAGAGGGAAAAGACACAAAGTGGAAGTGTCAGCATGGCAGAGATCACTCAGGGAGCTGTCAGGAAGTCAGTGAGCAGATCTCCGGGTAAATCGAGACTGTGAAATGAATGTTATCACATAGTTTACTTTGCAAACTCATGTCACACTCTGCTGTCTGAGGGCTGGGTTACACATTCAGCAAACACATTAACAAACAATCAAAAACCCTTCGATACTGGAGTGTAATGCATGTGATCAATGAGTATGCTACATTTTATCACAACAACATGGATGTCTTGATTAAGCTTTTTTTCCACAAGATATGTGTGTTCGATGTTTAGATGACTGGCAGCATGTGGTGTGTATGTGAAGCTATAAAAGAAAGAAATCTTCTTCGCCCAGGGGCCATGAACAATCCAATTTGATCTCAGTGGAGTCGTACAAGTAAAATGAGAGCATAATAACGTTTAAAGGCAGAACTTTGGAGTTGTTGGTTGTTGGTTTTAGATGGTTTACACAACAATGGCTGTTCCTACAGACTCTGATATCTAAAATGGGGAATATATTATGAAGCTGCTGGTTTTAGTTGGATATTTCAAAATGTCAGGCAATGAGTAATGTCCAGTGGATGTCTGTGTCTACTCGATCCAGTTGGTCTCTATAAATTGAAGACCCAGATACCTGACAAACATAATTTTTGCTTTGTTCATAATTTGGAAGCATAATTGGATAATGGATCACAGATGACCAGGTTGGAAGTTCTTACTTATTACTATTTTTAGCCAGTTTGTAGTTTTGCTGCCCAAATGAGCAAACATTGGATATGGTCACCTGGTTGAGAGAAGAAGTTCTGCAATTTAAAACAAATACAGGGATTGTTATGGAAGAAATGACTATTTCTCTTTGTACATAGGCATTTAATTAATCTTATATTATATATTTTTTTAAATTTATTCCCAATACAGAGGAAAAAAAAGACCATTAACTTTTTTTTTTGCATTAACCTAGAGCTAAAAAAAATGTTTCTTAACAACAGTGCTCTCCCTTCTCTCTCCTCCTTTTGTGTTTGTGAGTTCAAAGCATGTAGCAGGTGTGTTTTTATGCCTTCAAGTCTGTGCATATCTGCTCTTCTGTTTGTGTGTGTGTGCGCGCGTGTGTGTGTGGGTTTGCTCACGCATATTGTGCTTGCCCCTACCTGAGCTTGCCAACCTGCAGAGATGCAATCCCACAGGGCGCAGTCACTGCCAGTGCCTATTAATATCAATGGAACCAGTTGAGCTGCAAAGACTGACCTTGGTTATGTTTTAACTAAACAGTAAGCCGATGTGGCTGGAATTATGTGGTGAATTATATTATTTTGCAATTGTCACTTGCTCTTCTCATTCAGTTGGATGACTAAAAAGGGAATGTGAACCATTTGCAAACTACCACTGAAATGAGTTGTGAATAGTTCTTTTGTAAGAATTGACGTCGCCTATAAAAAAACGGCATCGATGTCATGCCAAGTGTCCGATATTCTTTGGGGACAAATTAGCTTAGCGCATTGACACTTCCACCTGTGGACAGGTGAATTTCGGGGATTGAACCCCAAACCTCTTTCCCAACTAAGCTGACTGCTAAGGCATTTGCCTATCTGCAGACATCCAGGAATCTTCTCGTACAATAACCAATGCAGACCTAGACAGACCTGTGGACGTGAACATTGGTATTGCCCCTGCAGCAACTCAATTACTAAACAAGCCCTGAAAACTAATGGTCACGCCTGACTGCTTTTCAAACCATGATCGAGACACATCCCATGGCTCTGCTGTCCTTTTACAATCTCTGACATTGCCTCCAGGGAGGATTGAGCATCAGAGTGGCCGCAGAATGTTTAAACTGCCCAAGGGAGGAAAAGAGAAACATGGATAACTCAATACTCTGATTGAAAATGGTTCAATCAAACGGATGGAATGATGAGAGCAATAGAGAATCTTCTTGCGTTGCTTCACCTTTATTTTTGTGGGAAAACTATTTGTGTTTGTTTTCTCTTATGTTGTACAATTCAGTACAAATAAAATGGCTTTCAACCCATATTTCACTGACATTTTGAGCTTATCTCAAAGTTTTTGGATTATTCAGATTGCTACACTGGTGTTATCTGTACAGGACCATTGTTTTTTGATTGGTTCCGAGCGTTGTAGCACTTCAACACCCCTCCGGTTCCCCGTTAATGTTCAATAATTTCCACTGCGATCTGCAACGCCTTGCTTTATCATGCTTAGAGTTTGACAGCTGCATAGTCTGCATAGGAGAGCTGCCCTGTGCAGGGACACTCTTGTACTGATAACTGCTGAACAGCACCACCACAGCTGTTGAGCGTTACATGGCTTTTACAAGGGCACCTTGATATCTGAGAGACGGCAGAGTTCTCTCCCTGCTTTAAAAAAAAACAAAAAAAAAACTTGCTCCCAAATTGTGAGTGAAAATAAAAAATGAATGCACCATTTTTGTCTTGTTGGGTGATGTTCAGTCACCCAATAGTGAGTGTCCTGCGCCGTATTTTATCATTTTGTTTTAGCATTCTGGCGGGGAGACTTGGCAGCTGTGCTCACATTGTGCCCTTCACAAGAACGCTGATTATCAGGCCCATTTGAGGGAATGGCCGTTTGACTCTTATTATGATGGTGATAAAAAATGGGAATAAGGGTCGGTGCTGTGGAGACGCTTGGAAGTATAACAGATGAGAGTTATGAGAGCTGGATGCAACTTCCAGTCAGCTGAACTATGCCAATGAATAATGCAGGGCTACAAAATAATCTGCTGTATTTTTTGCGGTGTTTTATTTTGTGTTTTATTTATTTTTTTTACCAAGAAATAAAGACGATTTTCTTTATCCTAATGCAATGTACATTGTGCAGCATGTTTGTGTCGGCCGCGCCATACATCTTGTAGTTGTGGCTGGCAGCTCATCTCTTCATTCTGCTTCATCTGTTTCTTCAATGCCCTTTCTGTCCCTAACCAAGCATGAGTAAGTAGTAGTGCAGAGGGGATATGAGGACAAATTACTTGCTTCCTGTCTGTTGCTGCAATGGATGTGCGTTCGTCTCGAAGTCGGGCAATGTGCATTACTGCAAAAGTAAAAGATTCCATTGCAGACGTGTGTGTGTGTGTGTGTGTGTGTGTGTGTGTGTGTGTGTGTGTGTGTGTGTGTGTGTGTGTGTGTGTGTGTGTGTGTGTGTGTGTGTGTGTGTGTGTGTGTGTGTGTGTGTGTGTGTGTGTGTGTGTGTGTGTGTGTGTGTGTGTGTGTGTGTGTGTGTGTGTGTGTTTGAATTAAAGCTTAATTGCATGTGTTTTGTGGAGTTACCTAATGAACGTCTGAGAATGTGTGTGTGTGTGCTTGTATGTGTGTGTGTCAGGTAGTAATTAATAAAGACAGGAACATTGGCTCTCACGCTGTGCTGACATGCCTACAAGGGCCCTGCCACCAGTCCAAACAGTCACACACATTAGATATAAAGACACACTTATTTTAGCCAAACTGCAGTGCACCTAAAACTCTGTCAAGCCAGTTAAAAAGTAAACTTCAAACTTTATTTAGCCAATCGAGTTTGCTCTTAATTTTAGTCTTTGTAATTTTACGAGCTTCACCTGAAGGGTGCGATACAGAAGCGACTGCTATGCATTATTAAGTGTCCTCCTCTACTTCATTTCAGTCGTGAAGCACACGTGGATTAATATTGTATCAGTCTGATAAGGACAAAAAAAAAAAAAAAAAAAGAAGGGTAAAGCGGGCCGAGTAGCAGAATAAGCTGTGTAGACATAGAGGTTTTGTGACGTAGTTTGTTCCTCCTTTGAGGCATTTGCTGAAAAATCGATAAATAAATAAAGCCCCTCAACAAAGTTAACTCGCAAATAAATACCAACTGCAACTCAGAGCAAATGCACTTGGTGGGACACAAAGTTTTAGAGGTTTAGAGGTGCCTTACAAATTACTGCTGGACCTGCACACTGCAACAGAAGCAATCAGAAGTAAACCAAGTAAGAGCAATACAGTATACAATGGATATTCTGGTTTACAGTAACACAGGTGATAAGGACTTTTTCAAGAAAGTTTCAAGTAGCAATACATTTGTATTTTTATTCAGTTATATTGTAGTCAAGCCCAGTGCAGAACAATATACTGCACCTACAATGTGTTTATATGTTTCACCTTCAATTTGTTTACTTTCACAAACTTTTTCACTTTCCTTCAAATCAGTGCAATCAGAAATCAAAACAGAAATCCTTCCTGACTCAGTTTTCTCGTTGAGCCGACGGAAACTCCAGCACACAGAAACCAGGGTCACAAGAAAAAGGTAGGACGGCATGCAGAAATGCAAAGGCGAAAAAAACAACAATAAAAAACAAGGACAAGAACATATTAAAAAGTTAAATAAAGTGTATGAATGGGTGTAAGGTTGGTTACAAACAATGACAACTCCCATCCTTGGCTTATTCTTACACTGAAAGTTATGATATATTCTATATTCCTTTGGAGCACGACCACATTAATATTTCCTGTACAAGCAGTTAAAATTAGGATTTTTTTTTCACCACATCTGATGAGGATCCCCCCTGATTGCCTCCCAACGGAGGACCACCAGGCATGTCCCACTAGGAGAAGGCCCTTGGGTTGCTGCAGGATCTGCTGAAAAGATTATATCTCCTGTTTGTTCTTGGGGGTTAACCTAGAAGAGCTCGGTAAAGCTGTGGGGAAAGGGATGTCTAGGCTTATTTGCTTTCCATACTGCTACTCCATACCACACTGAGAGAGAAAATGGATTGATGTATACTCCATTTTGTAGTTTGAGACCATGTGCACTGAGGCTTAATCCGTCAGTCGCGTCAGCTGTCAGTCACTCTGCATTTCTGAGGCAGAATGCCTCGCGGGTTATACACAGGGAGGTGGAAGTCACTAATTTCAATGTTGCTAGAGGGACTATACATAGCCGGATTTGAGCTGCCAGAGCAGCTTTACTCAGCCAGTGGCGGAAATTTCAGCAACAGTGGCACTTCTTTACCTTGGCAGTGGTCCTGGTTCGCAGTCGCTTCTGTTGGTTTACTCTGAAGCATTCGTGGTATTGCCTACAGTAAAATCCACACAGCGTTTCTGTGTGAGGCTCTGCAGCAAAGTGCAGAATTCACAAGTGTTGTCTTAGCCTTGAGGAAACATGAATATAAGATTTTAGTGCTTTCCATGCAAAACATTATCATTTTGTTGTGAAATCTCTTGAAGAGAACACGCCTGCTGTTAAAACTGCATTTTGGAACGTTTACATGTTTGAACATTGAAGCTCAAATGCACTATGACAAAGTCAGAGGGCTGTGGATTCCTATTTGTTTGCGTTATTCAATCTTATGATGGAGGGAAAAAAAGAAAAAGAAAACCTTTAGGTTTATGTCTGATTTTGCTGTGTCAGCAATAAGGATCTGGGGATATCTCAATTCAGTGTCTTCACTTGACAGCAATAACTGGATAATCTCTTGAGAAGCACTTAATCATGTGGTCACTCTTTGATTCATGGGTCAGTGGGTTTGATCCCCACTTATGCGTGTTCTTGTGTGCCTGGGACCCGGGGCAAAGCAATAAACCTCACGTTGCTCCCAACGGCAGGCCAGCACCTTGCATGGCAGCTTTGTCAGCATTTGTGTGTGAATGGGTGAATGTGACTGAAATAGGTAAGTGCTTTGAGACCTCTAAGGTAAAAAAAGCAAAAAAAAAAAGCAGTACTATGAGTCCAGGCCCATTGCCATTTACTACCATCAACAAAAGTAGGGTACAAGTTATTTTAGAAAGGTCTGTATTTTGCAATGTTTATTTCTTTAAATTAGACATAACTTGGCTGAAGGTCAAAACTCTCCTGAAAATCTAAAGAAGCCAAACAGTAAAAAAAAAAAAAACCAGACCGAGAGGAATACACATTTCAGATGAAAATGAGCATCACAAAAAAAAGCAGGATCACAAAATTAATAATTCTTTTTGTTCTTGGTGTCTGTCTCGCTCTGTGTCGCTCTCACTCACTCCCACTCCGTGTCGCCTCATTCATCCACCGTGCTACTCTCAGCTTGTTTGTTCTCCTTTCATGAAACACCTGTGATGCTCAGACCCTGCGCACAATTAGGAGCACATATTCAGGGAGCTGAACCAATCACATGGAAATCGATTGGCGGGGTGGAACGACTGAAAAGAACAGGAAAATCTAAAAATTCGAACCCAGGTGATTTGGAGAGGAGGGCAGTTTAGGTTTTTGTTCACTGCCACTGTTTCCGTCTTTCCAGGGTAGAAATTTGGTTTCTTTTGAAATTGGCAAAACAAAACTGCTTTTAATGTATTTGGTTGCGTCTGTAAATATCATGGTTGCCATGGTTGCAAAGTAAACTCAATGACTTTCGAATTGTCCCGTAATAACTGTCACAGCTCAGTGTGGCTTCAGCCCTTCGCCCACCCCGTCTGAAACACGGGATCATGTCAGTCCATTAGACCTCTGTTGAAATATGGATGAAGAGATGAGAGAGACGAAGCCGAACAGTTCCCTTCTTAAGCAGATCCTCTTCATCTCCATCTTCTCCCTCTGATCTCTGTTATCCTCAATCCCCTCGGTCGGTTCAGAGTTATGATTGTGTTGTTTGTATACTGTTGTGAAGACAACCTGAATTTTTTATTTTTTTATTTTAAAAGACTCTACCTGCTGGCATTGTTTATTGTAGTTCGGCTTATACGAGATCTTCTGTCCTTGTTAGTGTGATTTTGAACTACTTCTGAGGTATCTGACTTATAATATAATTGTAATTTGAAAATCTGCAACTCCAGATTATTAGACCATATGGAAAATTGTGACTAGTCTCACATTATATAGCTACCCGAGGAGGTCTCCCTGCTTTAAATGCTTCTCACACAGACTTCGTACATTAGACTCCCTAAGAGTTATTATCAAAATGATGCTGCTGTTTTCAGTGTTTCATTCAAAGGGATAAATATTTGAACTGTTAAGGATTTCAGCCAAAATTCAGGTTCAGAGAAAAAAAATAAATAAATTTTGCACAGATGGCAAATTTGTCTTTTCCCAACTGGCATATTTGTCACTATAAAAGGTGTGATTAATGCTCGCCTTTTGTAATCATTCATGTCACTACTCACTGAATGGCTACAGGCCATTTCTCTCTGTATCGGTTCAAAAAAACTAGTGTTGTCTTTCATTTCTTTACACAGAGCCCACCTGTACAGTATGAGTAATTGCAGGTTTGAACAGGGTTAGCGTCCTTTATTCCCCACGAGCTCTGTTTTTCAACGCTCAAGTTAAACATGTAATTTTAGCTTGAGGAATACTCCCAACTGTTACCAAAATACCAAACTGTGACATTGTACGTATTTCAGTATTGCCAGTTGACACGAGCTGTAGTGTTTAAATCAGTGAATGGGAAACAATGAAAGATGTTTCCGTTTTCCAAAGAACTTTGTGTCAGAACTGCCTGAAGCTGCGGTTATTGTGCACCATGTTTTTCATCGGTGTATTTCACAGAGACATATTAGGTAAATAGACAGTTTTCGGACATGCACGATACGGAGATCAGTAAAGGTTACTCCAGCTGTGTGGAATGAGGTAGATTCATCCCTGAGGAGAGACACGGGCTTCCAGCTGATTTGTTAACTCTGAGTTGCAGATCTTTTCCTACACAAAGTGATCAAGATCATCGCAACAGACTCATCGGCATGGATCAGTAACAGATGAAGATGTCTGTAATTCACTGACTAAAATGACTTTTCACATTTGTCATTTTCGCAGAGCGGAAGCTGTTTACATCACTTCCATTTTGATTTGTGCATTCATGAGCATAAAGTGCAAAGACGGGATTTCGCAGAGAGAGAGAGAGAGAGAGAGAGAGAGAGAGAGAGAGAGAGAGAGAGAGAGAGAGAGAGAGAGAGAGAGAGAGAGAGAGAGAGAGAGAGAGAGAGAGAGAGAGAGAGAGAGAGAGAGAGAGAGAGAGAGAGAGAGAGAGAGAGAGAGAGAGAGAGAGAGAGAGAGAGAGAGAGAGAGAGAGAGAGAGAGAGAGAGAGAGAGAGAGAGAGAGAGAGAGAGAGAGAGAGAGAGAGAGAGAGAGAGAGAGAGAGAGAGACTCACTGACTGTCTGTCCAAAACCAGGTCTTAAGTTTTTCTTTTTCACATTATACCTGTGCCATTACTCAAAACCATTATACGCCTGCTTAAAACTTAATGGTTTGCCAAACCTTTCTAGCCACGTTTAAACCTTTTCTTCATGTCAAACTGGTGAGTTTTCAAAAAGCTTGATCAGATGCCTCCGGTCCTGACCTCCACCACAGCATTCACTTCCTTTTCATGTAGAAGTGAACTCCATCTGTAGGAAAGCTATTTGCTTCTTTCATTTTGGGAGATATGGCCTCATAATTGCAATGTAACTGGAGACAGAGAATGGATGAGAATTTAATTAACTGCTTCAAAAGAAATTGGCAAAAAAAAACAACTTTTTGCATCCTCTATAAAGTATTTACAGTATTTTCACATTGGTTGCCCTACCATTGATGACTTAGAAAGTTTGGACATGCTTAAATTAGGCCAATAATATATGGTGCTGTTCCTGCCGGTTGTCGTCTGCTCATGGTGGTTGGACGCGTGTGATTTGTGGGAAGTAACAATGAGCAGACGGTGTCCAGTGCTGACATGAATTTTCTGTCACAGCAGCTGTAAGGCAGTGGGATGATGGTGGAGGATCACAGAACAGATGGCATCACCACATGTGACTTGTCCATTTGCTTTGGAAGACTTGAGGAGTTCGAGAAGCTCTCCCATGTGAATGGTGAACGCACGTGATTGCCAAACATGTGTCTCGCTGAAAGCGTCATGGATGACAAAATGTACTTTTATTTTCGTAAGGTGAGGCGTTTGCCTGTCATGGGCGATAGAAAGGAAGACAGATGGCTGGAGGGAGGTTGAGGGCTGGTGGGGATGGTCACTTGTCACATCAGAGTCTGACTCGTCCCTGTGGATGTCAGCAACATAGTTCTGTCATCACAACACTTTTTATTCTCTACTTCCTCTTGTCTTCAGTACTCTGACCCTGTGTCGAATCCAAACTAATGGCTTGCGAGTACACTGCACGCAGCGCTATCCACTGACCTCCCAAACTCTCAGTCTTTATCTATTTCCCAGTTTCCCTTTTTCCCTGCGCATGCCTTTTTTCAAATTTCTCTGCTCACTTTCTTCACGAGCATCCGTTTTCACCCTTGACACGCCTCTATACTTTCGGTTTATATTGGTCTCCCTCGGTCTGTCTTTTACTTTGCACCTCTCCATCTCACTGAGTCATGTCGCTCTTTCTACATCTCTGTCTCTCTGGCTTTTTCTCTCCCCTCTCGCACACATACGCAAGCACAGAAAGACCTGGCTCAAATTTCCCATTGGTGTCTGCAATACATTCAGCTCCACTGGCGGCAGCCATGTACTGGAGCAAGGCCCCTGCTGTGCCGAGCTGACATGAGGAAAAAGACAGACACGCAGTCACACACTTGCAAAAGTATAAACCACGAGCCTTCAGATGCCGAAATGGGGCTGAAAAGTTTAATCGTCTTCTGCCCGTAAATGCAGATGCAGCACATAAATACAAACTTGTACACAGACTCACAATAGCAAAAAAAAGAAAGAAAAAAAGTAAGGCTACTCTTTGGAATTAGTTGCTTTTGGTATGTAGGAGTGGTCACAGTTTTGCAAAGTTTTCCAGGTACGGCTGGGAGGTGCTCGAGTGACGATTGTTGCCTGTCTACTAAAAGTAGACTGTTGCAAAATAGTCAACACTTCTGGTAAATACTGCAATCTCATTTGTCAGTAATGAATTAAAAGCTCTTGTTTATTCACACACACAAAAAAAAATCCATATTCATGATTTCTCTTAGCATATGCTAGGTTTTCACTAAAGGCTCTTTTACGCCTGACGTTAGATGCAGATTCTCACAGAGCCTCTTGTCAAGGCTCCGCATTCATTTCATGTGTATTTCTGTCCATCTCCTGGAAGCTTACAGATATGGACCAATGGAGCAGTACCACCGGTAACCATGGGGACAGTGTTGAGATTTAAAGTAGATGACAAAATGCAAAATTTCATGAGAATACTCGAGGAGTTTAACAGCTTCACAGACAACCTCTAACTGTGCCTCCTTCTCAATATCAACATTCGTGCTACCTTCCCTTAATTTTAGTAATCGTTAACTTGTTTCTTCTTTATTGTGCGTAGATGTTGAGTGGTGACCTCTAGTGGATGGAATGTCAATACACCAGATGTATAGAAGGATAAAGGGAGTGACATTTGCACCATTTTAAGTGTGCATATCTGTTTTCTTTGTTGCATAAGTAGAGCATGAATGAGCCTTTAGTCTTGCACTGGTGATTTTGTTAAATATTTTTTGCCTTTGCCGATTTTCAACGGTGAATTGACTTCACTTAGATGTCTTGCTGCTTTCAACTGTCTCGAAGCACTTCACACCGTTTGTCACGTACTGCCATTAACACACCTAATCACACACACACACTCACACAAACAATAATGGCTGCCAGTGAAGGTGCTGGCCCATCAATGGGAGTTACTTGGGGTTCGTTGTCATACCAAAGGACTGATGAAGGTCCCAGTCATGGGATTTGGACAACTACATGCTTTACCTCAGAAACTATTCTAGTAGAGACAATGATTGCTCCAGAATCCAGTGATATAATCTTGAAATTCAAATAAAATGATGTTATATATGTTGAGATGTAATACAAATGTTGTCACAAAACAGAATAGCAGATAAAGTAATGTGTAATGTGTGTATGTTGAAATTGCGAGCATTTAAAACACATTTTAACTTTACCAAGAGAATATAAATAGTTGGATATAAATATGATATAAATCTTAAATAATGTGAAAAAAGTCCCATCATGACTTTGTGATCAAGAAAATCTGTTCTCTATGAAGCTGAGAAGGAATACAAAGTCATCTCAGAACTAGTATATTGATCAGTCCACAATTATATAGAGCGTCTGTAAATAGCACTGTCACACTGCTCACTGGGGTGAAGAAACCTCAGCAGACGAGGCATTGAAGAAACCACTGCAGTTTTTATAGGAGGCACAGCTCGCGCTCATGCCGTAACCCAGTAGAGAGAGTGTTGACAGCCCTCGAGAGAGCTGTTCACATCCGAAGAATACGGCGCGAGCAGGTCTGCGGAAGAAGAAGAAAAAAATAAAAACACTCAATACATGAAATTCCTGCTTGTACCAGAACTGCTGCAAACACTCATAAGGTTGGAAGTTTGAAAGTTATTACGTCCAGGGGTTCATTTTCCTTTTCCTCCAGTACTATGAATGCCTAGCGGGTGAGTTTAATAAAGACGTGAAAGATTTTAATTGTTTGTAATTAGTGCATTGTGCTTGTCTATACTCAAGGCAGAGATCAAATCGGAAAATCCCATATTATAACCAATTAATGCTGGAAACTGAACGCGTTTAACACACTCAGACACTCACACAAATGCACAAACGCACACAAATATTGATACGTACAGTTTGTGTTGTCTGTGTGGCTGACGGCAACCCTGCTGCACTGGTTGCCGTGGTTACACGCCATAGGCTTGTTTTGAGAGGTGCTCGGGGTCTCTGTCTGCCATGTCAGCCTGTGCTGTCGACTCTTGGAGTCTGTTTCGTCTTTTGCTCTCCACCGTGTGTGCGTGTGCGTCTATATGGGCTTTGTGTGCCTGCATATGATGTACGTGTGGATTTTGGCAGGTCTGGATAGAGTGCCACACATTGTGTGGCATTTATTTTCGCCAGTGATGAACAAATCGTGAGTGCAATTATCAAGTTGGAGAGCAGCTTCTGTCCACTCCTTTATGTTGGTGTTTCATAATTACTTTTTTTTCTTTCATGGGAGAAGAAACAACTTTCAAGAGGTTGCTGACGTTGTCTTACACCCTAAAATGTCCCATTTGTGTAAGAATCCAAGATTTAAATGTTGGTGTTCTTTAAATTGCACTCGATACCATTTACCTCATCCGGCATCGTCAGCTGTTTCCACTTCACAGTGAGACAGAGCAGTGGAGCAAGCCTTCGCTGATTTCAAGGGGACCACAAAGCGATTGTGCTTACACTACAATTGGCTGTATATTCTAATCGTATAGCTAAATTGACCAAAACTGCAATCTCCCCAAATTCCTAACCACATGCTGAAATGGCATTATGTGCTAATCTTCTTTGAACCTAATGAGCAGCCGATATTGCATCCATCAATCTCTTGTGCATGCAGAGGACACAAAACTGTGTCCTTGTAAGAGAGGTGAAACTCAGGGAATCAAATTAATTAGAAAAAATGACAGCAAATTGAATCCATTACATTTATTTATTCTTATCTTGTTTCAAAACAAGTTAATTCAATAAGGAGCAAACTTGATCTGATAAAGGGAGAACTTAATAAAGATGGTCTTGATTTGGTTTTATGATTCATCACGACACCAATGTTAGTCATTCATTCGTATTATTTCTGATTTATGTTTGCACATGGCTGCTTTTTGTCTTTAGAGCTAAAAACTGAAAATGGAGACCAACTGCTTTGGTTGGGCACTCATTTATTTTGTTTGCTACGGGAGAGAAACAAGGTTTTTAGGTTTTTTTCCATTTTAATTCATACGAATTCATCAAATTGTTCATTGACCGGTCATATTTGACGAAATGGGCATATTTCTTGGACTTTTGCTTGTTGCACGACACAAGACTATTTTTCTACTTTTTCAACAGCCTCTTCTTATCTCCAAGACTGCCAGTGTTGTTACCGAGGAAAGACGGATTTCGGTGCGGGTGGAATATGCAAAAATAATCCCTGAAATTTCAAATGATGTTTTGAATGGGAGGGGCTCTGAAGTGTACGCGGGGCAATGAGCGTTTACTCACAACCAAACTTTTTTGTTGAGGGCTCGGAGTGAGAGGGATGCATTTGCTGAGACAAGCACAGCGGCACTTACAAAACATGTGCTGCAGTTTGCTGGAGGCTTTTAAGATGGTGATTTACTTGTTATTCAAGGTGCGCCTCGCTTTGTGTGCCCCTTTTGGATCCAGAGCACTGAGCCTCCTGTTACGTGGAGCTTTTTATTTAGAGCTTCAATGAGAACGCCGCAAAGTGTCGTTTCCCCTCTGTTGTATTTTGGCAAATGGCTACTCACGATGAAAAGGGGTCTTCCTGCGATTGCAAAGTTGAACTGAGACAAAGCAAAGCCTCTGCAAGAAGTTTAAGAAGGAAATGAGATTTGGCAGACAGTAGGAAGGATGAGCCAGGCAGCCAAGAGGTATAGAAATTAGGTCAATCAGCCAGAGGGCTCGACGGAGAAATCCTGCGTGCGACAGTAGATGGGCTCATTGATCAATTTTCCCACAAGGTACTATGCAATTAAGTGGGATAAAGAGAGGAATGAGAGCCGAATGAGTTAGGTGAGAAGGTCCCTGGCAGTTTGCCGCATACGCTCACATTTTGGGGGACGAGTACAGACGTAGGTAGTGATGCAAGGACAGAACACAAGCATTTATAAAGTTAAAACAAAAGTGACCGTCTGATTCCAAGGACAGTGGGCAGATACTCTGTATTAGATGTTGCTGAACAAGGCGTCTCTCAGAGATGGTGAAAGATTCCTCTTACTGCAGCAGTGACCCTCTTCACCGTGTGGCATACACTTCAAAGTTGTGACACTCTCCTAAACTCTGGCTTTTTTTTTTTTGTTTTGTTTAGTTTTTTTAAGACAAACAATCTGAGAATGCAGCAAATGAGATGAGACACTGGTTGTCACAAAAATGTTAGGAGGAGGTAGAGTGTGTATGACTGCCTGTCTGTTTGTGTGTATGTTTTGAGGAATCCTGCAAGTCGTGTGTGTGTGTGTGTGTGTGTGTGTGTGTGTGTGTGTGTGTGTGTGTGTGTGTGTGTGTGTGTGTGTGTGTGTGTGTGTGTGTGTGTGTGTGTGTGTGTGTGTGTGTGTGTGTGTGTGTGTGTGTGTGTGTGTGTGTGTGTGTGTGTGTGTGTGTGTGTGTGTGTGTGTGTGTGTGTGTGTGTGTGTGTGTGTGTGTGTGGAGAGAGAGAGAGAGAGAAACAGTGTGTGACCTATCATGCTGTGTTCTCATGTGGGAGAAGAGACAAGGACAGGGATCAGTGCCACAGTGAGGAGCAGCATGTCATTTTGATTCACTTTGAATAAGAGTGATCCTGAGGGTGCTCACAGGAGTACACACACACACACACACACACACACACACACACACACGTACACGTGCATGGCTGTGCATGGGTGAAAGCCTCGGGCCTAATCAAAAATCCTTACTGTAAATAACAAATTACAGAACTCATTCGGCCATTTGTTATGCTGCTCTTCAAAGTATAAACACATATGAAGCTGCTGATTGGGTTATTCCAGGTCATGGAGACATGCTTATATCATTTAATGAACTCTCACTTTCAACTCAGCTGTAAAAATAGATTGAGGCCCCCACAACAATAACAAATACACTTCCACTTAGGCAGCAACACGCAGGAAGGGTGAGAAAATAAGAGGGGCACGCAACGTTTACTATTTTATAGGATTAAAGAAAAAGAGTCCTACAGAAATAGCATTTGGTTCCTAAATTATTTACACATAAAGCAAGCCAAATTATTGTCAAGCAGCCAAGTTGTGACAGACTTTTGTCCTTGCTCGGTGCAAACCGAGCATCGGTCGTCACGCTGGACAGAAAAACAAAACAAATCGAAGGTGACTCTAAAAGGACAAGAGAAATATCTTTGTTTTCTGTGCAACTAGCAGACCTCACTTTACATATGAAAAATTGTGACTCATCCTTTTTGAGAACGATCCAGTAACTTTCTGTGTATGCTCATCTAATATTTGTGCCGCAAAGCCCTGCTTGACATTTTGAGTAGTAAATGGCCTGTCCAGGTGTATCCTGCCCATAGTTAGCTGGGATTGGCTCCGGCGTCTCTGGATGAATGGAGGCTAAAGTGAATAAAGTTACTTCACCAGAGATCAGAATGCAGTTTGATGTGCAATTTCTGAATTGTGGCTATAGTCTGGATTTCCAAATAAAATATATTGCTTTTCCATTGGCAACAAATGGAATTTGTTTATTGGTGCAGCTGTACAATATATTGAAAATGTTATATTTTATATTATAAAAGAAGAAATTGTAATGAATTATATTAATCTCAGAATTATATTTAAAGCACTGCGCATTCATGCTCTGCTGGTCAGCAAATATGGCCCATTGTATAGAGACATACTGCTCAAGATGCCCACCCACCAAGTGACCATACGTGTAGAAAAAGGAAAAAAAAATAAAAAATATGGCCCAGTCATACCTGATGTAAATTATGGGCAAGACAAAGACCACTTTTATTGGGCGGAACCAGTCTGGAAGCTCGTGTTGCCTTGTATTTATCACAATACTCGACAGGATTATTGCATATGACATGCTCGCCTCATATGGTGTTTCGATATAGAGTTTTTACTTTGTGAGCGCTCCAGTAAGTTTCTTCAAACGACACGTCTGTTTCATCTGTTGTGCTGTTGCATTATAAAATTGCTTCTTTACTTTTAATTCCCAAACATTTTGTTAAACACGCCCAAAAAAAAACAAGAAAGAAACTTTCCACCCTCCGAGCATCGTTGCCATAAAGCAGGAAGTGGAATGTTTCAGTCTTTTGAATCTGTGAAGGGACTTTTCTGTCTGGATTCATGTTGATTAAACGTTCAAGCCTTCCTTTATCGGGTATTAAAATAATTTATTTTTTAACAAAATAATAAACGTTATTTATTTAAATATCCAATATGATTAACACAGGAATTTATGCCATCATTTTGTCACATTAGTATAACTTTAAATTTTTTAAGGATTAAACAGTAGTTTTTTGCAGGGGTTTAGTAATATTCGTGCTGTAATTAATCTGAGCTTTAGGACTGCTGGTGTTTCATGTTTGGAAATGGCATTCAGTAGGGAAATAGAGTTTTCATTGGCGCAAAATAAATAAGAAAATTCACTCAGGTAATAAATAGTTTTTCGCACCAGAGCTCATCATTTTCACATTTTCATGATTTAGAATGATACTTTTTATTTTCTTTTAAACGTCTTGCCGCATCCTAACCGGTTTGGCGAATAAGGTCAAGCTACCTTTGTTTGTTATTTTAGTGCATCTGAGGGTGAGATGGAGAGAAAATCAGAAACACCAAGTAAAGAAATGTTTTTTGTCAAAAAGTCAGAAAGTCCCAAATAGAAGAAGAAAAAAAAAAATGGGATAAAGGAGGAGGCCAAGTGTCTGACGAAATGTGCCTTGACGCAGAGGGACAGGCATAGAAATAAGCCGAGACGTGGAGAAGAAGAGGATAGAAAAGATGAGAAGGGAATAAAGACAGAGGGGGGACCCGGTTTGCATCCTAAGAAGATGAGACGTAAAGCGAGAGGAGCGAGTGAAAAGAAGTTGCGAGGCAAAACGGAGAAAAGGACAGAGGGACAACACCCCCCCCCAAGTCACACGTCGTCGCTCGCCGGGTGGATAACATTTGGTTGGCTTCTAAAAGAACAATCAAATTAAATGTTGAAGCTCAATAACAACATTCCTCCATTCCTTTCTGCTCAAAGCATCCCTGGATGTCAGACCCCATTTAGCCCCCGCCCAACGTGATTAAGGAGTCGAGGCGAGCGTGCATCAGCTCACACCCTGGAATCAGCTGGGCATGAGTCAGCCGCCTGCTGCTTCGCTCCGCCCGGGGAGGCGAAGGTACGGGGTCAGTATGACGGAGGAACTCAACCCAAGCCGGCGCTGAGTCACATCTTCACATGTCACTGCCGATGCCGCTGATACAGTTTGCTGTGACGGGTTGAAGGTGAGGCGTCTGCAGGAGCGTAAGCGCCGCTGTTTTGCATGTGATGCAGCAAGTTGTTTCTCCCGAGCTGCTCTCCAAAGACTTTTATTGTTGACTTTAAGCTGAGACGGGATTTTTTTTGGGGGGGGGGGGGGTCGGTTCAAAACAGGCCCCGGCGCCTTGCTGTAGCTTCCGTCCTTTGTCCCACTGTCTTGTGTTTGTTTACGGCAAAGTCCCAAACAAGTTTTCTAAGCTTTTTGAATACCTTTATTCCTTCTGACTATCGTGTTCACGTTTTTTTTTTGTCCTCCCTGCAAGTACCCACCAGTTTTTTTATTCAGCTCTCACTTTGCTAACACACGACCTCAGGCAGGTTCTTTAGCTACACACACACACACACTCACACACACACACACACACACACACACACACACACACACACACACACACACACACACACACACACACACACACACACACACACACACACACACACACACACACACGCACACACACGCACATACACTACTGTATACTCGAGGAGGCCTGATTGATTTTTCATTGCCAGTAGAGGTATAATATGTCCCAAAGTGTTTGTTTTTGCATGGAGAGCAAAATTGTCCGTTGTTTGTTTGGAGTGGGGGAAAAAAAAAAAAGAAGAAGCTGAGAGGGGAAAGAAAAAGGAAGGAAGGAGGGAGATGCAACAGCAGGGAAAATTGAAATGATATTGAGAAAAGAATTGGTACAGGGAGCAGAGAAAAAACACTGTCACCCAAAGGGGATTAGGTCCTTATTTCAAAGGAGGAATTGGTGGTGAGATGAGGAAACTAGGAAAAGAAAGACAGACTTCATAAAAACATTTCTTTGACAGCATTACTCTCATATCATTTCTTCCGGGAGCGATACCCGAGACGGCGGAGAGGAACGCGCAGTATGGAGAGACATAAAGATTAATGGATAGGGTGGCATTTACGCGTGTGTCTGAATGTATTTTCTTGCAGAATAAAGACAAAAAGAGCAACAAAGATGTTTTCAACCATATAATCCCAAGATAAAAAAGAAGTAGAATATGCAGTGTGTGTGTATGCATTGAAGATTGTATTTAAAGTACGTTACAGATTCCTTTTGAATCTCCTCAAGCCGCACATAATCCTTTTATGTGACTTTATGAGGCATTTTCAGCTTTTATTTTGTCCTTTATGTAGTCCAATTAGAAATTAGGTGTGTCTATGCAAGGGGAGTTCATTGAGAGGTCGTCTGCTGAAGTAAGACGATTGATTGATTAACTCTCTTTTCCTGTGTTGATCATTCAAAACACACAAATAATAATAATAAAAAAAAAAAAAAGAAGCTTGTCCTGCAATTCAAACTTTGGTATCAATCTTTAATGCAGACAACTTTGGGCACTGCGGAGTCTGTCCTTGGCTGAATTCATAAATATTTGTGTCAGTCTATCCCTGTGAAAAATTGCTGCTGATAAGCACGTGTTGAGCGCCCCATGTGAACACACACCTTCAAGCAGAGAGCGGAAGGTCCTTCAGTGAGCCATCCGTAAGAACAAAAGACGACTTTAAGCTCAGTCTGTAAGGAGAACAAATAAAAAAAAAAAAAAGGTAAGACAAAACCTAAGAGGATAGAACAGGCCCTCTGAAACTGAAGGAACATAAGCTGACAGCTTAAGATATTAAAGGAGTGAAAAGCTGTGAAAGAGTTTTAACTGCATTACAGTGATTATGACGGGCACAAAGCCCACTGTCGTATGCATATTATGCATGGCGTGCAGCCTTATCCAGTTTTCTTCATGCTTGCTTCAAATTGATGCAATTATCTTGTATTAACACCTAAAGAAAGCCCTTGCTGGTGGATCCGGAGGCTTGTGCAGGTGTAAAGATGGGTGGTGAAGCACCCCGAGGCGTAACAAGCAGGATTTAGGGGTTGAGAAAAGAGGCAGATGGAAGGTCGGTACCAAGCTGTACATCAAACTACATGTTTTCAGGTTGTTTTCTTTCGTCAGTGGGACTGTATGATTGATCATTTTGATTAAAAGAGAGTGAGAACAGAAAAAGGCGAGTGCACTTTGGCAAACTTGGGAAATAATAGACATTTACTGTGACATGGGTTTGATTACGTGACACCTGTGATCGAGCTGGAAAAAAAATAAGCTGGCTGAAAGGCTTCATCTCATCTTCGTTGTCGATAATGAATTGCTCCGTTTTAGAGTGGCAGCTGGGTGATCGCTCAGCCCGTATATGTTGTGCGCCGCGAACGTCTCAGTTTGGCATGTATATATTGTAGTCAGATGTGTGACGTGCGTGAAAAATGAAACGCCCTTATAAAGCTTCTATACTGTTAAAATGATGTCACAGCAATAATTTTTAATCTAAAAGTTGCAGTATTTCTTACTGATGAGAGCAGTGGACAGCACATAGACATCATTTGTACTTGCATGTCTAATAAGAGGTGTTTTGGATCTTCTTGATGTTGCCGTCATCGTATCCTGTGGTGTCAAACTACAACCCACCGCCCACTCGTGCTATCCAGGCATTTAAAACAAACACGCCCTCCCCTCACACATTGACTGGATCTGCATCTATGGGAAAAATGAACCTCTGGGGATACAAACCGGTCCGCCAAAATGGGCTGCATTCAATTAGCGTGTCAAACAAGAGACTATAAAACCATTGCTCAGACATGAGTTTGCATTTTTCGTCAGTTTTATGGGTCGAGCTCAGCAAAGATTCACTAAATTGTTACATTAGCAAGACATTTTGAATAAAAAATTGCTCATCTTTTCCCACCATGAATATGACAAGAGGCTACTCATCAGCACGCAATTATAACAATATAATAAGTATTACAAAATAAACAGACTCATTTCTTTTTTTGTGCGATTGTGGGCTGCAGGAGTGAAACCCAACAGATGTGATTCATTCTCGAGTGTTCTTGTTTTAACGTGGAAAAGTTTTGCTCGGCTGAAGAATAACTACAGTATGTGAGGATCTGTTGATTGGGGGTGAAGCTTAGTGCAGTATTGACTGAACTGTTTTCTTATACGACCACGGTGCAGAGACAAAGTTTTGTTTATACATCTGTACGTTTATTTACTTTAACATTAAACTCACTTTGCTCTGGACATATGTTTTTGGAATTTTAACTACTGTACATCCTTCATTTGACCACTATATTCCATCTTCAGACGTATGCGTTCAGTAATGTGTCTCTCCCCAGCTGCAATGCTCCTTAACCCCAGGCCTGTTAATACGTGGTTCGAGAGGATTAGCATCATGGTGATCCTGCTCAACTGTGTGACTCTGGGCATGTACCAGCCCTGTGAGAACATCGACTGCACCTCGGACCGCTGCCAAATACTCCAGGTAAGGCAGATTTGTGTGTGTTTTTTTGTGTGTGTGTGTGTGTGTGTGTGTGTGTACCAAAACAACATGTCAGCACACCGAGGAAAACGGAGAACAGAACGATCAATTATTTGAAATAAACTCTACACCGTCACACTTTCTCAAACTGTGACGCAGATACACTCTCCCACTTTCAGTGTTTTCCCCTCCGGGAATGTTTATATTTCCTCCCGTGCTCCGAACCGGGGGATTGGGAGTTCATTTGTTCTTATACAGACTTCTGGAGCCATGTGTAACTTCTTCTTTCTCTTTTTCTTTTTTTTTCACTTTGTGATGAGAAAACAATTTATGAAGAAAAAGTAGCAGCAGTTTGAAATGGGCTTGGGAGTTGCTGCACACAGGCTATAGGTGACAAAGCTTTGCCCGCAGGCTTTAATTGTACTTTCACTGCAATTTATTGCTTAACTCCCAGATAAATATTTAATGGAAGCTTTTCTTTGTATTATTTATATACAACTATCTCCTGCCAGCTAATGTTATTGTCTTCATTATCCGTGTATATAGTGCACATTCTGTATATGTCAACTTGCTATATTAAATCTTTTTTCTCGTTGCATCAGTTGCTTTTTAGTTTTTTGTGCTTTACTTGCTTAACTGATCCTTTAACAGATCGTGAACAAAGGATAACTAATATAACTCATCCTATATTGTGTGCACTCATGTTAACACACAGATTTAACATTGTTTTCAATTTTTTTTTTTTTAAAGAGCTAATATTTTGCCATTGTTTCTCTGAGCTTGGCTGATGTGAGCAGTGTGTTTCTGAGTGGGTGATTTGCCAGTTGGCTGTGGATCCCGTGTGTACCTCTGGGGTTGTAATTGCTTTTTATTGAAGTAAATTTGGCAGGCTCGATTTCAGGTGCGACAGGGACGACCTAATTCTGCCTCACATGCTTTTTGGTTGCCGATTTCTGACGTCCATTGGCACTGAAAATCCTTGTGCACTGCGGCGGCGTGCACTCCGCGCTTCGTGCTGCGAGTTTGTCTCGTACGCTCGCTGTTCCGTTGACTGATTGTGCTGCCATATCTCAGTTGCCTACAGCACATTAAGGTGGATTATAAAATCAAATGAAGCCCTCCAAGCTGAACTATAATAGGTTTATTCATCTTGTCGGATTTTCTCTTTTTTTTTTTTCTTTTTTTTTTTTTTGGTGGAGAGATTTAGAATCGGTGTTTACCACACTTTTAAAACATCACCTCTTTCTGCTTTGTTATTGCTCTTCCTGTTTGCATCTCCCAAACACCCAAATGCCATCTTTACTCCTCCCTGTGTTCCCATTCCTCCATCCTACACACTCACTCCATCCTCTGTCTCTCTAACAAGCATATTGTCTCCCCAGGTAGTGTGAGGGGTCCTGTTCTCGTGGTTGCTAATGGTAACAGGAGGGATTTTGCTGACAGGGCTTGGATAGTTAGAGTGGCCCTCACATGGTTCTCTGGCCCTGCTTGAAATATAGCATCCAAATACCGCTTCCTTCCTGGAGGCAAGTAACAGCCACCAACAATGTATACAGTACAGGATCCAGTTCAGGTGCCTTTTTCAGAGGTTAAATTGTGATATGTATCAAGGTATAGCCTTGAACCGCAGCTTTTACAAGCCCTTAGTGAAAGGGGCGCTTGGTCAATGCTGACAGTCCCCCGACAACATGCAGGACTAAATCCACATCAACAGTTTTCACTTTAAAATACGTGGCTTACCCCTCCTTCATTTAATATTATTATTAATGATTTATTCATATGGCACTTTTTGAAATCTTAGGTTACAAAATGTCTGAGTTGCTCCATCCAAAGCTGACAGCCCCAATCCAAAATCGGGTGGATGTCATGACGGATGGGACAGATCAGAATCTGGAACAATCAGCGAGTGTATGACCTTTACAAAAGACATTCGGCCGCTACAAACATCTATTCACAGCCAGAATCAATCAGACAATCACCTTGACGAAAGATGGAAATCTGCTTGGAAGCGAACGATGAAAAGAAATTGTTGATAAAAAAAACCTCTTCCTTTATTAACTTAGAAGCACAAATATTCTACATCACAGCCACCAATAGACAAAAAACATTTATCCTTAGCGGACCCACCGCAAGTCAACTCTCAGCTCAACTTTATATCCTTAGAACTTAAAAACAACCACAGCTGGAACAATGTGTTGTACAATAATGATCATTAAACAAAACACAATAAAAGACAATTAAAACTATAAAACAATAAAAAGATGATACAGTCTCGTGCTGGGACTGAAGCCAAACTGTAACAATGGTTTTTAAGACCAATTTTGAGAATAAATTTTACTATCCACTCTCTAATGTGCCACATTAAGTTGTTTCATAACTGAGGAGAAGCAGCAGAAAAGTCCCTCGGCGCCTGAAGAGCAGCGGATCAGCTGACCTGAGGTGCCGAGCAGGACTAGAGGGGTGATGCAGCTCAGACGGGTAAAGAAGGTTCAAACATTAAAAAAAAAAAGAAAAGGAAGAAAAAAAAAATAATCCCAAAATGAACTCTAAAAGGCAGCCAGCGGACCGAGGCTAGAATAAACAGCCGCAGTCTGAACCAGCTGGAGATGTGTGAGAGAAGTGTTCGTTTTTAAAGCTGTGGTATGATGAAGGCATGAATTACTGTTTTATAAAGCTGCTGTGGGCTTCACCTTCACCAGTTGCCTGAGCTGGGAACAAAAAAAAAAGAAGCTACTGTACAGATTTGCTGATCTGTTATCTTAGAAGTTTGTTCATCTTAGAGGTTTGAAACCGTTTGCTTCACTGATCGTGCCAAGTGGCCAAAGTCCACAGGCCCAGTGCACGGTGGTATTTCTACTTTGTACATGTCACAAAGAGTTTAGAAAAATATATGTTTGAAATACTGTTATTCTAGATCTCCAAACGTCCCTCTTTAAATCAATACAGGCATTTAGATCAGAATTGTAAATTGATCCTTAAAGAAAATGCAATTAAATAAACGTGTCTTTCTTGAAGTTGAAGTGTGATGCCCTGTTGATTATGAAACATAGTCCATTGTAATATATGATAATGAATCTAATCAGACATTAATTGGATGTGGATGGAACAAGAATGGGCAGATATGGAAACAATGTGGGAAGTACGGTTTTGGTAATAAAAATCTATCCATCATGAGATTAATGTGTTTATGAAACTGTCTTCATGGTCAAACACTTGAATTAGTTGTCTAACTTATTTTAAAAACATGGTGTCTTGTCTAGAGAAACCAGTGGTCGACAGAAAGTGAACCTCGTATTAAGGCAGGCTGATTTAACTTGATTTCTGCTGTAATTTTGTCGAAATGGAAAGACTTCATTCCTTCTGAATTAATTTGGTTGGGACAAGGTTTATCATATCTTTAAATCAACACCTGTGCAGCCCTGTTCAATACATCTTTATATCTTTGGAAACCACACAGACACGGTATTCCCTATTACGTCCTCTCCGTTAGTGTTGGACAGACTATTGCCCTTATGTTGCCTTTGGTTTTATGCACTAATTTTGTCAGTCACAAGTGGAGTCAGACACACATAATTCTCCTCTTAAGTGCTCCACCACCACAGTCCTGATGACCTACTTACGATGTCCTCTCCTTCTGCCAAATAAAGTGGCACAATGACAGCATATGAAGTGGCTTCCGCACCAGCCCCGACCTCAGATCATGAAAAGGAGCCGTCACGAGACGAATCTGTTTAAAAATCACGTTGATGATGAAACCTGATAGGCTGAGTGACGAGGAGGCTGCTGGTGGTGACAAATAGCGATGATGAATCCGTTTTCCTTTCAGTGCAGAGCGCGCCAGGGATTTGACTGATGCAGCCAATGTCGGATTACATGTGAAGCATGTAGGCTGCATTATTTATCAAAACATCATTTAAACAGCATGCGAGACTGGTTTTCTCATCTATCCTATTGAATTCTGCCAGCTCGATATGCTGGCTGTGTTTGAGCTGATGCATGTGGTTCTCTGTGTAAAGACGGGACATGCGTTTAGGTTTTCCGATGCATTACGAGGCAGTCATGCCCATATATTTACACACAAAGCCGTGCTCGCATTAGTGCCAAAACGCGCAGATGTGCACTGATAATTGTGTGCACGTTTCCTGCTCACGATCGTGCAACCTCCAATCCGGCACACCTCTGGCTGAGCTCTGGGTGATTTCGATCTCTCAAAAATAACCAGGAATAACAGACAATGTCCACACTTGTAGAATGAGACAATAGAACACCGTTTCTGTATCCAATCTCTCAAATCCTGCTATTTCTGATTGAGACAAAACAAACAAACAAACACAAAAAAAAAAGTCCTGTACAACTGCCAGTGCTGCTGCATGAATAAATTCAGAAAATTTCACACACCATTTATCTCACCGCGGTCTGTAGCTGCAAACACCATCTTCATCAATACTGAGTGAAAAAATGTCTCCAAATGAAGCATAGTACTCGTGGTTGCCAAAAACAAACCACCGAGTTATGTTTTCTGGCCTACTGTGGGTCGTTGTGGAGTCTCTACCTGCTCGAAAAGTGAAAGCTGAAGTATAAACCTTGAAGTGCTTTTGGAAAATAGTTTCCCTTTACAGACCACATATTGATTTGTGTCATGATTTGTGGAAAGTACACATTAAATCCATATTGTACCTTATCATCTTAGAGCAGCATTTAACTGAACTGAATATACTGTGCTGCATACATGCTGCATTCTTAGCTTTTAAAACCGTACTTGTTCATCTTATACAGATATATTAATATTTCTAAACTCACTTTAGGCTGCTCATCTTTTGTGCATTTATTTTGATGCCATTATGTTTATAGTGAGAAACTGTATACATGAAAGTTGAAACGGGTTCTCACCGTTTCCTCAGCAACAAGCACCAGGTTCAATTGTGAGATACTTTCTGCATCTACAGTAGTCTGCATGTTCTCCCTGTGCATACATGGGTTTTCTCCAAGTATTGTGGTGTCTTCTCACAGTTGAACCAAACACATATGAGGTGACTTTGTCTGTTCCTCTGTGTTTGCCCTGTGTAGGACAAGCATTTTATTTCTGTGATAATATGGGGTTTTTTTTCCCCCCCAATCTAATCAGACTTCCTCCCACAGTTCAAAGACAGTGTCAGATTAAATTGTGACTCGTGTCTGTTTTTATGCTTGATATCCACACTGTACAGAGAAACTTTAATTAAATGCGTTTTGAACTGCAGCTCAATCAAATGCGGCCACGATGAGCTTTCCCAGTCCTGAAAGCAGCAATTACAAGACTTGTGAAAAGGGGGGTATAAATAAAAGAAAGTATAACCTATATTCTACTCCCATTCCATAGATTTATGACCAGTTAACTGATATAATAATGATGAGCCCGAGGAAGTTGTGGGTGACGTGGATGTCTCGTCTTCTTTTCTTTGTGTGTCCTCACCACAACCGCACGCTGACTGAGAGGGAAAGGAGATGGACCAGCTGTGTCACACATTCTCACTGGTGATGTGTTCGAGGTTTACCCTTCAGTTTGCCCAATGTTGGCTGGGAAAAAAGGGGTTCTGGACCTCTGCAGCCGTACTCTGTGTAAAGCGATTATAGAAAATGGACCTTGTTTGGAGGAGGGCAGCACAGTGTGTGTGTGTGTGTTTTCCCCCACGGTGATGGCTGACAAACTAAGCAGCCAAATTATAAAACACGGGTTTTCAGCAAGCAGCAGTGACTTCATTTGAATTTTTAGACCTCTGAAATCTTTGTGTCAAGAGGCAGCAGCTCGAGTTATACGCTGCAGGAATATGTAACAAGGCAGCAAACCCAGTCATAAAGCCTGCGGCGAAGCACTGGGAAAGAGTTTTGTTCCGAAAATACAATAGATGGTTTAGCTAGTGATCTGAACATAATAAGGCAAGCAGGACATGGCAGAGATATCTGCCTCATCTGTCTCTCGCTCTCTATTTATCTCCCTCCATCTTTTGTTTTCTACCAGGTTTGACCTGGATCTCCTTTATTTTTCCTTGTTTACGTCTTAATTCTGCTGTGATTCAAGTATTGCAGCGTGGGCTGCTTCAGATGGAGCGCCATATGTTTTGTGCAGCATTATATTAATACTGATTAACAGTAAACTTGGCTCCATCAGTAGCCACCAGTGCTTTTGTACTCATTTGATGAGAGCGCACACACGAACACACTTACAGAGTCCATCGCAATCATCACATACCGTTCGGTTCGGTCTGTTATGAGACCATAATCTGCGGCATTTAAAAGGTCAGTTGTTTGAAAAATAACACCCGTTGTGTTATTTTTCAAACAACTGACCTGTATATCCTGTGAGCTTTAAGATGAATCTGCTGGAGGTTGAACCTAAAAGATGGCATTTGAAAGGTGGAAAAATGTAAAGTCATTATTGTTTTGAATTGGCAAATACATACCACTTTAACAACAACAAAAAACTGCTTTAACCAAAAAAAAAGAAAAAGTGCATTGTATTATTCAGTTGTGGCACGATCAAGCAATGTTTTTTTTTATTTCAAAATGCTAATTCAAGCGCAACATTTAAACAATCTAAACCATTTTTTTTTTCCAGAAAGCAAATAGCTTCTTTCATTCAAAAGCAGAGTTGAAAGCAGAACATTGAAATTTGTTAACAGCTTGAGCCTTGTAATTCCATGAACACACAGGATGAAACAGATGCCCGGCCCATGTGTTGCAACCACAGTATATAAAAAGCGTATTCTTTCGCTCCTCTTGCTCACACTTGCTTCTATTTCCTATGTGTTTTTCCTTTTGATAGGCCTTCGATGCATTCATCTACATCTTCTTTGCATTGGAGATGGTGGTAAAGATGGTGGCTCTCGGGATCTTTGGCCGCCGCTGCTACCTGGGCGATACCTGGAACAGGCTGGACTTCTTCATTGTCATGGCAGGGTAAGCAATCTCCCTCGAAATGTCAGTATTAATGGTCTATCGGGCTCCTGAAATGAAAGCAGAAGAGTTGTTTCCTCCTTGCATACAGTTTTGTTTACATTCTTCTCTTTACACTCCGCTGTCCTCAGCCTCTTCTTCATACAGATTTCATGCCCCACTGGTTTCGCTCCACCTATTGTCAAGTCTTATATTATCAGTCTTATATATTCCGGTTCCACGTGCCCTCCCTACAGCGTGTCATCCTCCCTGCCATTCACAGCATGTTGAGGCAGCGTGTTGAAGCCTCTGAAAGGCTTGTTAACAACAACATCCAGCACCGGTAACAGGCTCGTCACCCCACGGCATGATCACCACGTCTCCGTTCATTGTGCCGCGCACCCTGACGTTTAACCAGTTCAGTCAGGGCAGCGCATCACATCACACAGAACTCAGCTTAGTATTGGCAGCAAGAATCTCAAATGTAATGGGGGGGGGCTCATACTACAGTAATTTTGAGCCCTGTTTATGTATTGGTATATTATTGGCTCCAGGTATTCTGTTTTCAACGTGTTATTTCAATGCAACTTCAGTGATGTACGGTAATAGCCAACCAATTATGTAATAACTTGAATTAACTGCAAAATATTATTGCAATATTAGAAATGAGCACATTATTAGTTGCTACAAGGATGTAATAATGTCTCAAGTTTTTTTTTTTTTTTTTTTTTTTCACAAAAGGGAATGCTACACAAATTAAATAACTGTTCGGATTTTTGTACTCCGCGAAAAATCAGTCGTACTGGACATCGGCCAATTTCAGCAAATGCTGCAAAATGCCATGTTGAAGTTGGAATGACGAAGCCTTTTGGCAGCTGTGGAAGTTAAGACTGTTTTTCTCCATGTCAGTTCACAAAATTGCTTTTATTTCCGGGAGTGTGTTTTGTTATGGCTGGGGAAGCCTCCGACTAATTATGTTGTCCTGTCGATTGCGGGGTCAGATGACAAAACACTTACATGTGTCATTGTGAGAACCAATGACAAACAACCTATTTTGCAGTTTAATTTGAAGGACTTGTTGGCTCCAGGACTTGTTGTTTCCCAGCTGTTGATTATAGTAATCTGTCACTGTTCCTGCCGTCTAATCTGGGGAACTGTTTACTTACAACTGCTTGTTTGCGTATTTCTATTAACATTTGAATTAATGTGGTCATCAAATAAACTTAGCCACGCCATAATTTATACTCGGTAGGGAAATGTTCACTTTTTATCCTTAAATCTCTCCATAGGGCCAATGAATCAGGATTAAACGCTGCTTACACTATTAACTGAAGCAGTAACACTTGTATCTAAGATGTAACTTCATTTGTTCACATTGATTAAAGTATGAACCTAATATAGACCACAAATTACTAAACACAGGGGAAAGGGATTGTCACTTTAATCCTTTGCCCATCCAATAATTTACATGTTAGTGATGTTAGTGTGAAACGCTTATCTAAAAAGCTCAACACCCCTCTTTTTTTAATTATTAGTGTAAATCACACATGATCCGACGAAGCCATGTTGTAGCGAATGTTGAATATTTTGTTGTTCATAGCTGTTGGGAACCAAGGGTAATGAGATTGTTTTATTGGAAACATGCTGGCTGTATAGCTGTATATAGGACAGTGCTCTCACCTCATTGCGAGATAGTGGTGGGTTCATATCACATGCATGCGAGGATAATTGATTATCTGAAATTGACCACCGGGAGGACTGTGAATGTGTTTTTTTTTGTCCATCTCATTGTACTGAAGTGACGATCACAATGATAATGGGTAAATGTCCGTATTTTCTGTGATATCAGCAAACACTTTCTTTGACGACATCCTTGTAACTTAAAAAGTATTTTAGTTATGTATGGAAAATATATTCTTGAGTAAATAATTTTGCACAAAAGCAATCCTTAAAGCCTTCAAACGTCTCTTCCAGCCACAATCCCTTCATTGTTTTGGAATTTAAGTGCATTTGGGTGCCTTATTACCCCATACAGTCAGGGCATGTTGTAATCATACCTCTTAGAATATGTATAACATCGATAAAGTTGAAAAACTATTAGAAATCAAACGTTATACGCACACTATTCATGGTTCATCAGACAGATTAGATATAGAACGTGGATGGATGAATGAAGACCCTGATCGTGGCAATGCTCAGTTCATCCATAGACCCAACTTTTCTGAACCGTTTCTATAACATAGACATTCTTCATCGCCAACAATAAACTGCCCAGAACATGTGTGCATGGCAGACAGATTTCAAATGCAATTGTTCAAGTGAAATGAGAGACTCAGGCATGGATAACATTGTAGGTCTGGGTGCATTCTTGTAATATACATATTTATTTACACAGTCAGTTAGGTCCCCCCCCCACCCCCCCCGCCCCCAAGAGAAAAAGAAGGTTTGGGAATCTTTACAAGCTTCTTAACATGAAGACTCTGCTTAAAGTTAGTGAGGATTATCATTTTGACAGGTCATAGTTTTGGGGGATCATCTCTGGGAAATTAATATCAGTCAGCGCAATGTCCTCTGAAGTGACAGGCGTGTGTGTGTGTGTGTATGAGAGAGTAAAGGAGATGGATAGGGAGAGTGGCTGGTTTAAGGGCAACAAACAATGATGGAGCTCGAGACTTACCAGGGTAGGTGGAGGGACATTCATCTTCATTTGGGCTGAGTCAGTTTATCCTCAGTGGATGCTCATAGTATGTGAATCCGAGCGTGTGTTTTTTTTTGTGGCGTGGACTTACCCGCACAGATTACGGTCTGTCAGCTTATGCCATTTGAGTTTGTTTAATCCGCGAACGTGTGTGACTGTGTTTGTATATGCGTATTTGCGTGAACGCCGCGGCCTTCTCTTTTCTCCTGGCAGTATTCATTAGATTAGCGTCTCGGCTAATTGCGGAGGGCAGTGCCCGCCTTGCTGGGCCAAATCACAGCCGACATTCTGCTACGAACTGCATGTCTGTTACCCACGGGCACCACCTCGCTCTTTCATCCTCCTTCGCTCACTCTCCGTTCCTTTTTGACATGCCCTTTTTCAGACAAGCCCTGACAGAGGTTTATTTCCTTAACCCTGCCACACAGAAAGTGCCTGCTGAAGTCTGTTTTATTTTGTCTTCTGTATATATTTTCTGCTGCTTAATCCACTGCACCAAGACTTATTTCTTTCCCAGCCTCTCTGGGACTTGCAGTGAAATCTTTCTGTTCCTTCTCATGTATGACAATGTGATTCTTGACCCAGCAATGACGCATGGCCCTTTCCATCCATAGTCTGCCGTGCTTGTCATATTTGTTCCAACGCATGCAAAGGTTAGATTGAAACAAATGTAGCAGGTGAACAAAGCGATAAAGGCCTTTCTCACAGGAAGAAAGACGGACTGATGTTTCCATGTGTGAAGTGTGTTAAAGAGCAATACCCCAACACAAACTGGACGACTCTGCACATCCATTCAGACAATTATGCGAGGATACAGCCTAAGACCCAATAACAGCTTGCCGACCAGACCTTACCCTTTAGTAGCTTAGCTGTGATGAATAATTAAACGGGATAAAACAAGAGCGAACTGCAGCTGCACTTCACAATTTTCATCACTTTCTTCACAGTTGAGCATTTTTAACTATCAAAGGCAAAGGCTGTTGTCGGTTTTTATGTAAATCTTGCAGAAACATATCTTCCCGGAAAAAACTGCAACTTCAATGTTAACTTAGATTAAGGCCTTTTGCCACCGCGCATTTCAGAGTTGATTCAAGTTCAGCTCTTTTTCTTTTCTTTTTTTCTTGCTCTTCGTTGCTAAGTTCTAGCTCTATTTTCTAACACACCGCATGCCTTTCAAGGAGTTTGCAGAGATTTACATTGATTTCCTGCGGGCTTACTTTAGCTCCACTCCGACTACCACATGCCTCATACCAACCTCACCCTGACATTTGTCTTACTTTGGGCCTTGTTAACACAAACATGATCAGTCCCTATTTGTTAGGTGTTCATTAGGCCTGTCGCGATAATCAATAAATCAATTAAGTGCACGATAATTAAAAATGAGCTCGATAATTTTTCATTTACCAAAGACGTCCCTGTGAACTTAGAACTATAAATTTAGAACTATGAACTGAACGAGTTCATATTAAAATTTGTGAACTGAACTTTGAACTAGTTTATGTAGAACCTGAACTTTCCCAACACCGCCTGTCAATCACTCTTGTGTGGGGAGGGGGGGGCACCTGGCACACCTGAGTGCAGTATGATTTTATTTCTTAAGACATAAATGTTTATTTATCTTTAAAAGGGTATACTTGCATTATTATTCCATTATTAATATATTAGTGGAAAAATGGTATCAAAACGGCAATATTATCGTTTATCGCAATAATTTCTGGGCCATTTCTCATCCAGCAAAAATTTGTTATCGTGACAGGCCTAGCGTTCATACATTTCAACGACAAGCAGCCTATTTGTACTCTTGTCTTTAAAATCACATATTGATCCTTAAAACCATGCTCAGTGTTGTAGGGTCCAGTGTTTCAGTCCCAAACACCACAAATAGAGTGTGGTCTGTGGTTTTTCTTTGGTTTTTTGACCTGGCAAAGTGAGTACAAAACACACACACACACACACACACACACACACACACACACACACGCACACAGACCAATCACAATGAGATGAAGGCGTCATGAGGAAGAAAAAAAAAAAAAAAGAACCAAAGTGGAAAATAGAGAACAATCATGAAAAGGACGCTTGCGGCAGTCCACTAATTACCCTCCCAAACACACCGGCATGATTGATGTATACAGGAAGAAACACTTCTATAGAACACACACACACACACACACGCGTACACAGACAGCGCATGCACACCTATTCCCAAAGACGCACATGTCTGAGAGAGCATGCACGTACACAAGTCTGTGATCTTTTGTTCTTCCCCTGTTTCCGTTGCTTCGTGTGTCATTGCGGCATTAACAACTCAATATCTGTTCGTGTGAGTATGCAGCGGTCTGTAATTTTGTTCGGTGCAATCTACCTGTGAGTTTATCAGTCATTTTATTACCTCATCAAGCAACACAAAAGAGCGTCCTTGAGTTCACCAAGAGGGGGACATGTATGTTTAATTGCTTCAAAGCTCTCTTTTGACATTTTAGCCCCCTGTTCAGTCTCTCGCCAGCTCAATAGCAAATCATTACACCCAGCACAGATACCATTGGGGTTTTTTTTAGGCAGGCTGTAATAACACCACCCTCCCCAGCTGTAGAAATCCCGGCCCCCAGAACACTTGTTGTGGTCTTCTCTCTACTTTGACATTTTCATCAAGCGGCTGTGTGGCATTTCTGCACTTTCGACTGTAAAAGGGGTTTGGAAATTGGTCTGCGACGTGCCTCCGCATCCCGGCAAAGATGGATGCATTCAACTGTGTAACTTGGGACTTCAAGAGCAAAAGAAGCTTTTCAATCTACCCAAGTAAAATCTCAAAGCAAGCACACCCTAATAAGTGTGATCCTAATTGTAAATGTTTCCGATACAATACGAGCACATAGTTAGAACAACTGCCTGTCAGCTGCACAGCAGTTCAAAACCTTGTTATACCAAATAATCCTACTTAAGTGTGAGCTGGGGTGCCACTCTGTTGATGGCTGTGCTGCTGGTGAAGGGCAAATGGAAAGAGCCCCCTGTGGGATCAATAAAGTATCACATTATTGTAAATGACATGGTTCATAAGTCCGTCTATGTGAGCTTGACTTGTTTTGTCAAAGCCAGTAGATGTGCTCTGGGTGTTATTAGCTCGTGTTGGTGCTGCCGTTGTTGGTATCAAGCTGTCCTGACGCTGCTGGAGCCTCGGGCACATTAATGGTATGCACACACTTGCACAAACGCACTCGGCTACTACGAGACAATGCGCACCATTTACGCGCATACAGCGTGATTTATTTACACAGACACTGTAAAGGTTTTTCACTGACTCGGACTTGTTTGGTTGCGGTCGTGCAGCACTGTGTGGCGCATTCAAACATATGCACTGCTTTCACACAAGCATACACACTCGGCAAACCATGACTATTCTCCTGTGAAAGTGGTTTGGGTTTGGGGGCACAAACAGCTTAGCCATGCTGGGGAAATGACTTGCTAACAGATGCCAGGCTCTGACTGAGCCACAACATCCTGCGGGCAACACTTAGAATAGAATGAAACCCTTTTTTTTTTTTTTTTCCCTGCTCGCTTTCTCTTCCTCACCTCTCTTTCATGTCATTCTCCCCTTTTGATGCTTTGTCACTTTATCCCCCTCGGCGCTTTCGCTCGAGTGTTGTACCACTTGGTGCAGTACATGTGCGTGTACAGTTGAGATTCACCCAGCTTTGGGAGGGTACAGGTATAACTAGAAAGACGAATGGGCTGTGAGTGTGGCGTCGTAAGCAGGTGTCGAAAAGAGCTGATGGTAAAACAATTTTGTCCCACCCTCAAACAAGCAATTCACCTAAAAAATGATGTCCTTTTTCTTGGTTTCTCCCCTCCTTTCTCTCTCTCTCTCTCTCTTTGTCCTTGTGTTTAGGATGGTAGAGTACTCACTGGACCTGCAGAACATCAACCTGTCGGCCATTCGAACAGTGCGAGTCCTGCGTCCTCTCAAAGCCATCAACAGAGTGCCAAGTGAGAACATTTTTGGGTGTTTTGTATGCATTTGTCACAGATGGAAATCCAAGTTTTCATATGTCTGAATTTCCCTTCAGTATGCACACACCGATCCCTCATAACATGACCACTGGCTTGATAAGTGAAACACTGATCATCTCTTTCTCATGGCTCCTGTTAGTAGGTGGGATAGTTTAGGCGGCAGGTGTCATCGTACTTAATGTGGTAAAAGTAAGATAACCGGAAAACAAACTTAGACAATACAACTGGCTCAGAGTATCTCCAAAACTACACCTCTTGGGAAGTGGTTCTCGATGTGCAGCGGTCAGTTTTTATGAAAAGTGATCCAAGAAAGAAATAGCAGTGAACTAGAGAGCAGCAAATGTAGGACTTTTACAATATTGGACATAATGTTATGGCTGATTGGTGTATGCAAGACATTCTCTATTCTCCACCACCATTGCAGGAAAAGGCTTTGGTATCTCGCCAGAAAACCAGACAAAGAACGACTGAAAAACGTTATAAGACCAAGGAGAGAGGAAGTTCACAAGTGCTCAAAATAAGAGGATAACACGGGTGCTTGACAAGACCACAGGGAGCAGGGAACAAAGTGGCAGTATGGACACTGAGACACAGAAAAACACAACCAAATATAAAACTAAATACTTTGACAATGTATGTGTTGGCTTGGACTTCCATTTCCAAAAACTGTTTAATTGCTTTTATTCACATTTAAATGGGATTTGATGTTCATCGGGGGCGTTCCAAACATCCAGACTGACCCAAACAGATGAGACACTGAAAAGACATTCTATCGGCACATTTTTTGCACGGCCGGCGTAAAAGTATAAAAATGATGTAAAACACGGAATTGGATGAAACGGCCAAGAGCGAACGAGTTGAGCATGGGGGAAGTTTCCCATTAAATGTGATAATCTGTGAGAGGAGGAACTCGACGCAACATTGCTGATAGTGAGGCTCCGAGGAGCAGATTCAGAAAACAATACAATCTATAATCCTGTTCAACAAATTCACTTGGAATGAATAGATGAATAGAAACAGACAGTTGTCACAAGGGTGGGTGTGTGTGTGTGTGTTAAGCTTAAGAGCACTAGAGTCTAATTAGGCTATTTTGTGTTAGAAGTTTCTCCGACTGTTTATACATGTTTGTCAGTTCGCATAAAGTACAAATGCATCTGCCTGAGAATTTATGTATATGTATTACATCCCAAGCTTTTGGTGGCATTGGCATGCCACCTGTTGCCTGTGGGCATCATTAAACATTCATCTCATGCTTAATCACACAGTCAGCTTGATCCCTGAGTCACAGCTTTATCAGATTTACAAACCATCCATTAATGCCGCTTCACTGATCAGTGTGTGACCATAACCTCCTTCTTCTCATCTAAAACTCCGCTCTTATCCAAACTTTTTAACTTGGATTGATTTTCCTTGTCCTCCTGCCCCTAACAGGCAGCTCCTAATCATTGTAAGCAGCAATTAGCTGGCCCCAGCCAGGTTCAGGCTGGTCTCCTCGCTTTAGTTCCAGCACTTGAGCAGATAGTCTGGCATTGGCAAGCGATGCTAATTTCGAGGAGTCAAGTTGCCGCACTAGTCATTAAAAAAAAAAAAACACTGAACCTCTCTGTTGATGAGGGTTTAGTTAATTTAACTGCATCAGTTTCATCAGTGAATGAGCAGAGCAAACGTTGGTTTAGTTATTATCGAGTGGCTTAAAGTTTCTCCAAATGCTTATATGTTTAGAAACTTTTTTTAAATATCTTAAACTTTCTAAAGTAGACCAGCTCTTTCACTATTAATAGTGAAATAGGTCTGCACCAGATGTCAGACGATTGCATTAGAGCATAGTTACATAATTCTATTTGGACCTTGGAAACCTTTACATGAGACACATTTCTCCTCACAATAAATGTGTTTAAAAAAAATGACATTTAACAAGATTTCTTTTAGATCTTGAAATGACAAAAAAAAATACAACATGGGGGAAAGAGAAGAGAGCACTGAGTAAATGTTTCAGTTTGGATGTAAGACGTGTCGTCTAAGGCCACACAGGCCCAGACCAACATAAGCCAAGGTGTCAAACATCCCCTTTTGTTGCATTTCACTCAATTATTTAACCACCGACTATCACTTGTGACATCATTTCATTATATTTCACTGCTTCAACACATGTTCTGCTCCTCCTTCAAATTCCACAGCTTTTAATCATCCTAGAACAAATTTTGACAGTTTTGGGGGTTTTCTTTGCTCATTATTCAAGTGTCCAATTATTAGCAGCTTCTTCATATTTAGTGTAATTACCTAAAAATGCTGTCTTCGGTCCCTGAAATGATTTCGTTTCCCTGCACATACAGGACAGGCTACCTCTCAGTTGGCGCCGTCAGCAGGGAACCGACTCAGCCAGAAATTCAGACACAGTGGCAGCACTCAGAAAATCCAGATGTTAACCACATTTCGCTTCAAGTAGTTTGATTAAAAGGTAGTATATGGAGGGAGCGTGAGGTTTCTCATGGACAAGTGTGCAGATTTGTAAACAAATCTGCTGTTCTGCTGATTATTCATCATTGCAATCATTTCCGGATACACGGGTTCGTTAGTAAAGGCACTGCAGATATGTAGCAGACGCATGCGTATTTGCCTCTTCGCTCATTGACCGTTGACATGTGCGTCTTGGCCTGCTGTCAGTTTCTTGTGTTTATATTTGTTTATGCTGTCTCAGACTGTTGCATGCATATTGTTATTGATTATGTTGTCAGTAAGCTGCATGTAACAAGCGCGTAGCAGCCCGATTCAGTTACGACCCCATCGGAGGTGAGAAAGCGTGGGGCCTGAAGCTGTTTGCTCCTTGTTTTGTCTGATCGCCGCTCAGCTCACAGGTACGAAGAGAGCATGAGCACATCCTGACCCCTCACACACCTCAATTTGTAACCCTCCACCAAAATGGCAGATTATAGCCCTGTGTGTTGTGTGTGTGCGCGCTGCTGTGTTAGACTTCTTTCTGATGAAATTGGTGCGAGACTGAGAGAGTACTAGGCAAGAATAGTAACGGGGGGGGGGGGGGGGGGGAAGACAAGAGTGGAGTCTTGGTGTTGAGCGACACGCACAGTAGCTGTAAATGTGTTTCCATTGTAACGCAATGGGAGGCATCCATCTTTATTTGGGAACAGCAGGAGCTGGCAAACCAGCCCAGTCACCAGAAGGGGACAAACATGGAGGCAGGTAGAAGAAGAAGAAAAAAAAAATCAAAAAGAGCGGAGATAAAAAGAGACACATTTGTTTCTCTCTTTTCCTATTAATATTAGTTTTTTGCCTTTATGCCTCTCTTTCTGCTTCTTTACTTCTTCCTCCTTCCATTGGCGCTCGCTCTTTTCCGGCGCACCCTCAGGCCCCGTTTCATTCTCGTTCTCCCATCCTTCGTTCCCCTCGATCCATCTCCCCCCTCTCCTCACCCAATTAAGCCTAATGGAGTACTGGCCTAATGACAAGGACCCTGGGGAACAAATACATTTAGACTTGCCTCCAGCCGCCACTGGAGACACATGCACGCGAGAAACACTGCTGCGTTCCCTCTGATAGCAGTTGACGAGCCAAATTAGCCAGAGGAGGCAGACAGGTGCACACTCACCTCCACAGAAAAAGTGTTCCTCTGAGCTTTTTAGATAAAAGAAATCAATTTCTAATCAAGGAAAGATTAGATCCACGTGTGTCACAACTTCAAATCAGCAGAGCACATGGTAGTAGGAGTTTGCAAAACAGTGGAAATGGCTGACTGAGAAGATGGGGGGAAAAAAAAACAACCAAATCTTCTCAGAAACAGTTATGGAAAGTATATTTTTGACATTGCAGTCTTTTTGGACAGACCTTTAATTACTTCAGCAGAACTCTCGGGAAACGCAGTTAAAATTACTACACGTATGAGTATTAATATTGCATGTATAAAAATGACCAGACGATAAAAAAAATAAAAAATTCAGTTGTCACTTGTCAGTCATGCATATGATTCAGCCTCAGGACAGGACAAAAAGAGGCTTGTATCAAAATAACACAAGTGATAAACGCAAAAGGTGCTTTTTTTTGTCCGTTTTGTCCGTCTTTGGAGTGCTCCTGCTGTTTGCTACATGTCATCAGAGCATTGTTTACTTCTATAAGAATACATTCAAATAACCTTTACACACATTGTAACTGTCTGAGAGCCGCATGTACGCGTTCAAATGTGTAACCACACATGGCTCGTAAAGGTGACAACATTCGATTGAGGCTCATCCTTCTGTCGCCTTGATAAATCTTGAATTTGGGTATTTTCAAAGACAATATAGACAACATCCAAGGAAAAGGATGAAAATAATGCACAGAAAAAAAAGAACTAACATGTATCGAACAAATTTCAAACACCCTGACATACAATAAGAAGATGCAAGACCTGCATTAATCTACACTTTAAATGAAATCTAAACTTGTACACAAATATAAATCTCTGTGTAGATCAAAATGCAGCATTGATTAGAGCTTGTGGAATGAGTAACCCCTTTTTTAGTTGCAATTTTTCAGGTCTGATTTTGTTTGTGCGAGTGAAGTGCAGGTAACTTTGTTCTTGTAAATACAATCATAATCATCTCCCTCTGTTTCCTTCTCAGCTTTCTCTCCTGTCATTCAGGCTGTTGGCAGTTTAGATGCACCGTTGCGACACATTAACCTACTGTTGAGTTGTTATTCACGAATTATCACTACGGCACTGACAAACACAAATGCGCTCGGATCCGATGAAGAGGCGCACACACACACACACATCACGCCGGCGCTTGGTAGTATCACCCTCGCAGAGACGCACCTCTCTCAGGTGTCAGTGTGGGCTTGCTGTGATCTCATCAGTGGGTCTCACTTCTCTCTTTCTCATTAGTCCAATCAGCTGTCATTATGTTTCACTAATCACAGGCTTAACATGTCATCACAGCGGGACGGGGCCGACTACAGGGGATGGGGTCATCATCCTTCTGTATTTCAGTCTGCACGCCATCAATTAGATTTTTATCTAATTACAAATGAGACCTTGTGTTGCCTGATTATCTTTCTGTATCACTGATGTTAAAGCGTTAGAGCTTTGCTTCTTTCTTTGGTCTGACTGTTGGCCTCCTCGAAAGGCTGGTTCCTCGAGCCACTGTCTCAGAGCCTTGCTCAATGGATCCATCAGGTTCTGTTTATTTTATCATTTTCATTATTAAAAGCTGAAAACATACGGCTTCTGCAGTGCCTTGCATAGATATCCAGAAATGCAGCAACCATATAGATTTCATTAAAATATGAACATGTTCGCATTGCTACAGCACTCTCCATCAGTTTAATATCTACTTACAAGTTTTGCTTAGTTCCAATTATAGAATATAACATTCCTTCATAACATGAGGACCCCGACATTTGGGTTGCCAAATCTGAGTGTTACAGTTTCCAAAACTGAAAGTGACCCAACGCAATAAAATCCAGTCCAACTCACAAACATATGAAATGTGTGATAGAAAACACATCAAAAGCAAAGTTTCCTCACTAATTAAGGAAAATAGCACGAACAGGCTCGTCTCTGATAGTTCACCTAAATCAACCAACACAAATTGTTTTCCCCTAAAAATGGCATCACAGCAAACAAAGAGCCAACTAACTTTTATTACAATAAAAGACAACGAATTCCTAATTTGATTCCTAATCCATATTTCTACAAGAGAAGCTCTTGGTTCACAAGTGACTGTTTTCCAAATCAACGCCTACATTCAGTCTTTTTCTTCATGAATTGAAAATGCTGCTCAAATCCCCAAAACGTACAACCAACTAAATAAGAAAATGCTAAGTTGCTATGGCAACCGCAGTCCTCAAACCTCAAACTAAGTTTGATTATAATTACATCATTTGATTGGATAACAAAAGGCGGTTGACATTGGGGTTTTTTTTCCAGGTTTTTCTATTTGTTCTCTATTGGATATCATATTTTTTTTAATTGTGTAATATTTTAATATAGTTGCATCTAGCAATTCTAGCATTTCAGAGAGAAACCTGATTAATTAATGATAAGTAACAATGATGATGTACAGTCGAGCAGATTCTCTTTCTCTTCCAAATATAATCAAATACATGGGACACAACAGATTGTTAAATGTGTCGGTTTTTAAATTTTTTTCAATATAATGTCAACACTTTTCAAAAACCTGCCCAATGTCGTGAAAAGCACACCAAAATGTTATCAGCCAGCCCAATCCAGGAATAGACGGCAACAGTAAAATATCTTTAAATTAACATAACGGGTGAGATTTAAATTGGGATTACGCTTTGCACTTTATCTCATCCTAAATCCTCCCTCTCTTCTGTATTACCAAAGACTGTTTGTAAAGCTTAATTCGAGACAGGTATTCACCGCACTATATGCTGGCCTGGAATTACAAACCTTATTCCACATTCTTTAAACCAGCTGCCAACTGCAACTACCTCCCTGTCACGTCTGAGCACCTCAAGTCTCCTTTATGGACTGAAAGAGAAATGCATATGATTCACAAGGCATCAATCATGTTTCCTTGGAAGACCATGGCACAAACAATTTAGTGGAAAATGTATGTGATTTCCAGTAGACAGGAACGTTTTGAGTAGAGTTGTACCATTCATAAGCTGGACTATACTGCCATGATTAACCGATGATAAAGCAATCTATATGCAAATAGTATGTTCATTTTTCACTCAAAGCTGTGAGAGTGTGATGGCGCTTTATTGATGGATTGATCTTTTATGATACACAGGTATGCGTATTCTGGTGAACCTGCTGCTGGACACATTACCCATGCTGGGCAACGTGTTGCTGCTGTGCTTCTTCGTCTTTTTCATCTTCGGCATCATCGGCGTGCAGCTGTGGGCGGGCCTGCTGAGGAACCGCTGCTACCTTGAGGAGAACTTCACCCTGTAAGTTGAACACTGCGCAGTAGTGTGTGCACCGTGTGTCTTTGATATTTGGCCACACTCGGTCAGATTTGATGAATGAGCAGGGATTTATCGCACAGCCTCAAACCTCACGTGTGCTTTCTGCTTTTAATTCATTTTATATCACGCCAAGAAAAATCCATATCCGACTCAAATATAAATTATCCATCTTTGCTTTTGATTATCTTTTTTTATTTATTTTTTTATTTGTATGGATAAAATATGATGTCACGGCTTCTAATAAATGTATACGGGCATTTTCAACAAAAAAAGTTTTTTTTAGTCCACCTGTCTATTCTCCACCTCACTCCACAGCGACTGCAACTGCCTTTGTCCCAATGTGCAACTGAGATGGTGATTAGGTTCTAGCTGCATGCCTCCATATTCATGACCCGACGTGACGGCGTCGCCCGCGGTGTCCGTGCCGGTGTGTGCGAGTGACATTCAGCAGCTTTAAACGGTGTTTCATTCTCTGAGTTGTGTCTTTTATGCTGGCATCAGCTCACCAGAGAGGTGTAATATGTATATCACATGTATACGACTCAGGGCCTCGGTGCATCCTTTTGCTGACGCTGCATCCACTAATGGCAGATTCAATAACCAAAGGAAAGAAGACGCATGTTGCCCTGCCTGCTGTGTCCTCTGCTAAAGTGAGCCAGCTGACAGTGAAAGGGTCACATTGATATTTCATCCACTTTTAAATACAGGTAATGGGGCACATGGATACATGGATGCATATGCACACTTAACAGTTTAGCTTTGTAAACTTAGCTGTTAAGTTGTTTATCTGTTTTTGGAGAAAAATTTTAAATCACTGTGCTCATTTATTTTAAGAAACAAAGAAAAAGAAAACTAAACAAAATATAGAATATTTGATATTTTGATTAACATGGCACCACGGGAGGAAGTGCTCCCTCCTCTTCCCAAGACGGGCATGTGTGGTCAGAGACAGTCTAGGGCACAGAGACACGGCAGAATTTGAATGCAGCTCATATGATGCAATATTCAAATGGATGGAAATCAAGGAAAAGCTGGATTTGGGGCAGTAAACTTCTTTTTGGACCGACGGGACCCATGGGAAAGTGTTGAAAAGCTATATAATATAACCCCTTTTAAGCATTTGAACAGCTTTTTTACTCCGTCGCTTCTCATTCCCCTGGTATGATCACCAAGTTCACTGTGCTCACCTGACAATTGGCATAAAACAAACTCACTTTTACAGAAATGTCTCCTGGGGCAAGAAACAGCCCTGGTTTCAGACCAATGTTTGAAATAAAGCTTTTCCTTTCTTTCAGAACAGTGTCTGCACACTTACCTCTCACTCATATGCTGATTAATGCAGCTGCATTGTTTGTATTGGTCTCCCAGTAAATCTAATGTTGATTATTATTCCACCTAAGTGTTAGTTTTGCATGCAATTTATAATATTTAAACCATTGTATCACCGTGCTCTATTATACAGGTTCGTCAGGGTGCTTGAGTGCTTAATTAAGGAGGTGTTGGTGAGTTAGCGCTTGAGGACTATTATGCTAAGTAAAGGCCTAATGTCGGCTGTTTGAGAGGTCATAATGAAGTGGGCTGAGTGTCACAGTCAAGTGCAGCGTTCACATTTTATGCCGCCTGTTTTCTGATCACCCTCATTTTCCCTTGGTTTGTTTTCCTTATTCCTCATTTTATTGCATGTACGTTTCTTTGACTACCTTCTCTTCATTAGTTTTTATTCCTTTTCTGTTTCTACAGGCCGAGAAAGATACGTCACAAGTTTTACTGCTCAAGCAGATTAACTCTGAGCACTGACGTACAATAAATATCTTGTTCAAAATGACCACAGAGAAAAGCCAAGGTCATTTTATAAGATTGTAACGGAAGGTTTGCTTCATATTCCTCTGGAACCTGCTATTCTCTTTGCCCAAACCTTTGTCACTCTGGGAACATTTCTTTTCAATTTGTCCATTACAAATCTGCCCTACAGGTTCACTCAGTCTTGTTTTTTTTGTTTTTTTTCATGGAAGCTTTTTTTTTTTTTTTCCCCAATACCTGCTACTCTTGATCATTTCATCTTCCTTGCTCTATATTAGCAGGTATGTTCTCAGTGTGTTGCCAGGTTTTGCTGTGCCATGCTGTGCAATCCCAAGCCACCAGCAGGGGGGCAGCAGCCCTCATTCATGCTCCACTACTCTGATAGGGCCTCTCGGTGTCGTATTTTTTTTCTCTCTCTTCTGTCTTTAAGTATTTATCCCTTCATTTTTAGCACGACTTGCAAAGCAACTATTTCAATTCACCTGCCAACCTCTCTCGACTTATTTTATTTCCATCGCCGCCACCAGTCTCTTTCTGTGCCATGTTTTATTGTGATAATTCCACTGCAAGCTGACTGCATACCTGTAAACTTTGCTGTGCCACTAAATCAATGCTTGGTTTGTAAGCTTCTCTCTGTGGGAAGCGGAATAGACCGACATGGCCACAGTTATTGATCATGGAATTAGTCTGCATGCATGTGTGTTGGTTGCAGTGCATGTGTGTGTGGTTTGTGGTGGAAATACAAGAAGAGATTCTACCGCCAGTGATATATGTCAGCAGTATCTATACTGCTATTGACTGAAGGAGATTACGCATATCAAGACAAAGGCAGGAGGATGAACTAAGCGAACTCATAGTAAACGATAATTTTCCTGGGAACTCAGTCAATGCAGACTAAAAAGGAAAAGTAGAAATGGTCAAAGATGGTAGAAACTATATATATGAAAAAAAAGAACAAACACAAAAGTGCAGTAAGTGGAACAACCGAGGCTGAAGGAGCTCTTGTGAGAAAAAGGAAGAAAGACAGGAAGATGGTATGAAACTCAAATGGAACGATGGAGAGGCCGCAACATGGGGGGCAGAAGTGACAGATAGAGACAGTGCAATGAGTAAATACTGCAGGTGAGTGACCCTGAATGTGTGTGTTCAGTAATGGCCCTGCTGATGGAGAGGGTCTATTTTTGTCTTCCTCGGGCCTCAAACCTATGTATGAGCATCCACACTGCCCTCTTTTACTCTCCCGTCAAGCGGGAGCACAACACGCTCACCAATAGACCTGCAGGATTGGTTCGACTTGCAGTTTGTGATTTTCAGAGATTTTGAACGTTGTTCTCCACGATGGTACTTTGGATTGTCATTCTGTTTCTTATCCCCTGTGAACTAACAAAGTATTTTTGCGCTTCGTATCCTGTATCCTCGAGTGGCGTGTTTGTTTCATAGTAGTCACGATATATTTGACTGATTCTGCTATTAGTAAGAGTTACGAGAGACTTGTGACATGATATGTAATCCTGCTGAAGGTCGCTTAGTCTGAAATCTTAGAGATTTTTATTTTCACATTTTCACATTTAATGACGGAGGGTTCTTGTGCGGGATCTAAGTTTTAAGGGTGTATTGATAGCATACATGCAGTAGTAATAGGAGTACATGCAAAAGGTTGTTGATGCTTTCCCCTCACGGTTATAAACTAAGACACACACAGTCCTGCATGCACTTTCAACTCGGCTTAATTTGTTTTACCAGGACGTCCCGATGAGATGTAAAGTCTCCACAAGGAGATGACAACGCTGCAGCAAAGTCATCAATAAATACTGTATATTCATATTTACAATGTGCAGTAGAAAGAAAATGCTTATGTCATCAGAGTTATTTGCATTCTACACATCCAGAAGCATATTTGAGCATATTGTGCCTGAGAAAAGGATGTTTGATTATCTCCACTTGTGGCAGTCAGAGGAAGTCTGTGTTTTCATGGAGGTAGTCAAGGCGACCGCACGTAGCCGCCATTGTTTCAAATGGCAGAATTTACTTATTAATTTGTCGAAAAGTCACCAGTTATTTACTCACTAAAGCTTTGATTCTCAGTGGACTACGCCAATAGATCTCACCCAATACTGCTGATGTTGTTTTGATTTTTTTGTTTGTTCATGAACAGAACTAGTGAACAATGTGTCAACTCACCCTTAGAAAGCATGGTGACTTGACATCTGCTGTTTTTTTGTAGTCTGAAGCATAAAAAAAACTACATGCCAGTAAAGTCTCAGGCATGTCCTGATTTCTCCTCAGGATGCTCATTTTTTAACGTCTTTGACCAACAGATGATCGTTTTCTCCTCACTAAACCTGTTCGCTTGCCTGTGGCTGAGTTCACCGCTAGGCGACGGTTTCACATGCATCCTGTAAATATCATGTAAAGCTCTATTTTATAATCTTATAAGGTGATTCAGTTTCTACATTATTCCTCCTGTGTATACATATACTTCCAAGATTGGGTTGGAATAAAAAAGGCAGAGAGATTGAAAAGTATAAAAAAAAGAAAATCACATCAGAGAATTAATGCAAGTTTTTTTTTTTTTTTATGTACAGTGAAGCTATGGTGAGAGTAAGATGTGAAGTAAGAAAGTAAACTCCTTGTGCTTTCAGGATCATTTGCATTTCTTTATTCACATGCTCGCCTTCAGCATTGCATTCATCTAAAAGGCTTAGTTGACTACTTTCCGGGATCCACTGTAAAAAAAAAAAAGCTTTATGCAACATCTTCCATCTGTATTCTCTCTTCTTCCCTCTTTCTGATTGTACCTCTTTACTTGAAAGTATCACAAAAAACAGTCATATAAAAAAAATGTGTTGACCTTTAATTCATATTCATTCTACACCATAACACCAAACTCATTTTCTTGCACATTCCAGCTCTTCGGGTATGACCCTGCCAGCACCGTACTACCGGCCAGAGGAGGATGACGAACGCCCGTTCATCTGCTCCCTGGCATCGGACAACGGGATCATGTCGTGCACCGATGTGCCGGCGCGGCGCGAGGGAGGACGCACGTGCTGTCTGGACAAGGAGGATGCCCTCCACAGGCAGGCTCTGGGCCTGAGTCCTGAGCCCCTGACCAACGGCAGCGGTGCAGGCGAAGCCATGGGCCTGTGCATCAACTGGAACCAGTATTACACTCGGTGCCACACCGGGAACACCAACCCCCATAAAGGTGCAATCAACTTTGACAACATTGTCTACGCCTGGATTGTAATCTTTCAGGTACGTTGCACTTGTATTGCGACTTTAAAATGAAGTCACAGTCTGTCCGATTGAATGATCACAACTGAATATTTGTTCTTATTTCTATTCCTGAGAAATAGTTGTGCTTCACCAAAAAAACCCTGGAGCTCATTTCTCAGATGTTTCCCTTTTGTTTGTTTTTTTCCTTTCAGGTGATCACTCTGGAGGGCTGGGTTGAAATAATGTATTATGTAATGGATGCCCACTCATTCTACAACTTCATCTACTTCATCCTGCTCATCATTGTAAGTAATATTATCACTGCACATTCCTACGGCACACATTTTGATGATCAAAAACGAGTCAATCAAAGATAGAGTGCAACTATAGCACAGAGGTAAAATCCCTTTCAACAGCCGCTCCGTGGTGTTCCTCTGTCAATAAACTGAATGACAGTATTTCTTGAGAGGTGAATCGAAATGTGAAGAGATTTGTGAAAATCAATAGTGGCATAAAGGACGGTCTAAAATCGATGGCCTGAAGGAAGGACAAGAGGAGGTAGATGTTATGTAAGTTTGTGCTTCCTTGTGAGAAAAGAGTAGAAGACAAACCGCTGAAAAAGACTGAAAAGAAGTGTCCACAGGAAGAAAGGGTATTGTATGCTTGCTCTCTCTGTACAACAGCCACATCAGCATTTTGCATGCATTGCCAGATGGCAGCACAGTGAAGGTTGTTAAATTCAGCGTACATATGCCACTGGCTGACTCTAAGCTGCATTCGGTCTTTCTGTGTAGCAATACAAGTACAATAAAAAAAAGTCCCAGATGTTGCATTATCCCACCAGCAGGGTAAAGAATTGTGATACAGAGTCGTAAAGCTTTACAAGAGCGTACCAGAAGAGAGGAAAGGAGGTGATACTGGAGGGCTACAGATATAGAAATGCATGATAAGTTGTAGTAAATGAGTAAGAGGTGAATGAGGATAAATCAGAAGTGCACCAATAATTAATGTACTACCTTTTTAGGAGAAATTACTGATTTTTTTTTTTTTTTTTTGACAACCACCACTTCCAAACATCATCGAACTAATCTCACGGAGATGATTAACGGTGTCGGGACAGCAGCTGTAATTTTTCTCCCCACTCGTTGGCAGGTCTGACCTGAGCTTGGCATCGCCAGTGCAGGCAACCTCTTGGCAAGATCGCTAGCATGGAAGTCACATTACTGCATGATCACTTTTGCCTGGTTTTCCGCTACCCCGATGATTACAATGTCATGTAGATTGCTCAGCACGCTCGCGAGAATCATATCGGGCTCCAGCAAATGATAACATCCTCAGACTGATTTCAAGTCGGAGCCAATTGAACCGCTTGGCTAAATAAAACAAGGGAGCGCTCCGTCCAGCCAAGTCTCACTGGCTCGTATGACTTTTTAACAACTACTTGCGCTGCTTTGTTTGTGCTGCAAACAATTCAATACCGCCTTTCTGCGCTCTGATCGATTGACACAAATTTGTGCTTCCTTGTAAGGCTCCATTTTTGTTTGGCAACTTGTAGTCAAAAGTCCTAAGGGATCTCTGAGGAGCTCTGCTGACAGGAGAACTTTTGCCGTCTTTTAATTCCACCCCGAGTGGTGCTGTACACTCAACCCGGGTCACCTTGACTGCTCTCATTGTTCTCTTTGTAATACCTATTGTCTTTTAGTCATCTTATTCTTTATCTCTCCCTCGTCCCCTCTCTTGCGTTCTCTGTTGGGTCATTAACTGCTCTGTGCTTTAAAGTTTGTTAATTGATCCTGTAAGAGTCTGTTCCGGGATACAAAACTCAGACACAAAGAGAAGTTTGACCTCTGCGGTGTCAAAACACAAAGTCTCATCTCTGTCTGTTGCTATTTGATAAACTGTCAAGTGTGCAGCCCAAACGCCCATGCCTGGTGACACTGATGAGTGGGCATAAATTGAAGTTTGTAACTTGGATATAAGTTCTGTGAGTTTCCTTTGACAGAAAAAAAAAAAATGGAAAGGCTTGCAGATGAATGTAGGTGACAGCTGCCGTGATCGCAGCTCGTGTGTCGATTATACCAGAAGCCCACCATCTTAATTTGTGCGCGAGCGTGTGATCACACATCCTTTTTTTTGTGTGTGTATGTGTGTGGGCACGCGCACGTGCATTCACGTGCACGTGGGCATGTTTTGTGTGTGTCCATGCATGAATAATGCAGTGATCATCTGAATACGTGATATCGGGCTGCCCTCCCTGATTATGCGTAAAGCTGTCGACTGATCAGAATCACAGAGTAGACACACACACACACACACACACACACACACACACACACACACACACACACACACACACACACACACACACACACACACACACAGATGCAGGCCTGGAGGGAAATCAAAGCCCACACACCTGCAGACCTTCTTTGACCCACGGGCCACAGATGGGCATCTCCCCTCCTTCTCTGTGCAGATACACTTCTCGACAGTGTCTCCCCTCTGTATCCTTCCCGGTAAATATCAGTGGCTCCGCTTCATTTTCTTCCTCCCAGCTTCCCTGCACTCTCTTTCAAATTGCGGTGCATCTTCGATCACCAGAAGGTCTCTAGGTTTTGTATCTGCATGTTTTATTTAGCTATGCAGCTTCAAAAGGTATGGCCTTGCAGGTATATAGGTATGCCTGTGTCAAACCTGAGACACTGCTGAAAGCTGTCCTGTCCATCCAGCAGTCTGTTTTTTGAGTTGTTCCACATTAGCCAGTAGTGATGTCATTGTTTTGTAATCTTCTCCGAGTACTTCAATAGAAGCCATTTCAGTAGTCCTGTAGTAATTAACATTACTGTCACTGAAAGGGTCCAACAACATGTACCATTCGTATTGCAGCCCATCTTCTTTCTGTACCTATCCTCACTCTGTACAAAACCTCACTCTGATCTATGAGACGGATGTTGATCTTATTTTGTGGAGAAAAAAAAGGTGAAAATAGAGCTAGGAGTGGGTATAGAACTGCTTGTGAGAAGCAATGTGGACACAGGCGTGAGAAAACTAAAGGATGACGTTGAGTGCAACGGCTGCGAGGGAAAGTTGAGTCGAGTCAGAGAATGAAAAGAGAAAGATAGCCAGACGCTGAACTGTGCTTTGGGCATGTGTTGGCTCGGTCTGTCGGCTCCGATCAGCCTTGGTTTGGTGGGAAGCCAGTCTCAGAGACCTTTAGCATGTGTGTTAGCATTTCTACAGGGGCACTGAAACACATTATTGAAATCAGCAAGTGTGTGAGCCTGATGTACACCCAAGTGTGTATTTACGCATGAGACATTGCAATTCTTCACATATTTCATGTTTCTTGAATGAGAAACATCTGCTTCAACCGTAGGCCAATTATTCAAATCAAACAATGAACTGGATGACTGGTTTTTTTCAGCTGTTGAACCCTGTTTTATGCACTTGGTCTTTCCCATTATTTTAGTACAGAACAAGTCATTCTTCAGGCTAGATATTAACCCTTGAATCCCTTTGGTTGCACTGAATTTCCCCACTATCCTGTTCACGAAAGTTTCTAGATACTTACTGACACTAATCTTTCATTTGTTCATGCAGATTGGCTCATTCTTCATGATCAACCTGTGCCTAGTGGTTATCGCCACCCAGTTCTCAGAGACCAAACAGCGGGAGCACCAGCTGATGCAGGAACAAAGGGCACAGTGCCTGTCCTCTTCCACCTTGGCCAGCATGACTGAGCCAGGAGATTGCTACGAGGAGATCTTCCAGCTGGTCTGCCACGTCCTCCGCAAGGCTAAGAGGAGATCGGCAGCCCTCTACTACACGCTGAGGGGCAAGCCCCCGCCGCCTGGCGGAGGCAGGGGCAACAGGCGTGGTGGAGGCAATGCGAACGGAGAGCGGCATCACACCAAGCACCCGAGATGTGAGTGACAGTGCTCTCGAAAACTGCATCATCATTGTCTTCTGCTATTTATGGGACATTTGTTCAACTTATTCCAGACAACAATGTACCAGTAGTCAAAGCTCACTCAGCTTAAGTTGGTTTTGTTTGGGGGTTTTTTCAAACGTTTCAGCAATGAGATATATAGTAGGTAAGGTAAATTAGATGGAATTGCCTATGCCTAATTTATGTGGCGGTATTTTCAAGGATATTTTGATTATGATTGATTTTCACTTTTTTTTTTTTTTTTTTTAAACCGCCATAATGCAACTTTTGCAAAACTGGCAAGTAAGCAGTGTTTACACGTTCTCCCTGTGTGTGCATGTGTTCTCTCTGGGTACTGTACTCTCCTCCCACAGTCAAAATAAATGTGTGTTAACTGGTGACTCTCTCCCTTTGTGCTTGCCCTATGATGGCGACGTGTACCCATTCTCAGCTGGAATCAGTTCCACTTGAATCCAAATACTAATTTGATCTGTGATCTGGATTGCAATTCAACATCTGAATCTAATAATTTCCCGTTTCTGTCATTTTATTCATGTAGCACCCCACTGTCCACACCAAAGCCACCCAGACCACGGCTCCCAACCGCAGGCCAACTGCATCACCCTGTCTGTCCCTCAGAATCCCGAGGACTGCCCCATATGTGCTTTATCACTAAAGGAGGGCACAAACGCTGTAGGCGAATCCGCTAATGGCGATGAAAATGAGGAGGACGCTGTGAGGGAGACGGACAAAGAGGAGAACCACTTAGATGAGAAGGGAGATGGAGGGAAGAAGCGGAAGAGGACGTGTTTTGGACATTGTAGGGACCTTTGGAATGGTATGAGACGGAAACTTTGGGGAATTGTGGAGAGCAAGTATTTCAGCCGGGGGATAATGATCGCTATTCTCATCAACACCATCAGCATGGGCATCGAGCATCATAACCAGGTAAGATGTCACATTGCCTGTATACTGTTACTGACACAATTTATGAGGTCCCCGGTAGTTGTTATAATTGTAGTTATTGGAGGTAGAGTTACATTTATTGCAGATCTGTGCTTGGGCCTGTCATTTTTTCAAAAGATCACTATTGTTTATTCACTTATGAATAGATTCTTAAAGCTGTGAGCCTGCAAAGATAGTGATTGTTTTGGACCATTGCCTTGAATTCTTGAGAGCGATATACTCTGTGTCAAATGAGCGTGTTTGCGTAATCGTTCTCCGCTCCCCTCTCACTTCCACAAATCAGTGCTAAGAAATGTCATAATGGCAGATGACGTTTGGCGGGATGAGTGTGGGAGTGGGGCATCAGCATCATACAGCTTCCTGACAGAGGAGTAAACATTTAGCCTCGCAGTAGACACAACTGGGCTGACTTTTAACATTGGCCAGGGTCCTCAGAGGAAGACAAAGGCAGGTGTGGGAGACGCCTGCCAAGAAAAGACATGCACGCAGACATTCAAACACAAATAAGTGCGCACACAATCACAATGCACTTCCATTTTTGGCCAGTCTGTGAATGCACATAAACACAATGTCTTTTTTATCATTTTTGTTTTAGGGTATGCATCAACAAAAAGCACATGCAGGCACATAGACTCACACACTGTTACATAAGAACGCTTTCTTCTGCATTTTTCTCCCATCAGCTCCTGTCATTCAATTGTCTCTCCTTCTTTAACTCCTGTTTGCTAATTTTGCTCTCGCCGCTCTTTCCTTCTGTTTTTTCATTAATTCCTGCATGCACCTTCTCTCACTTGTTCCTTTGTTCCTGTCCGCCTTCATTCCTTCCTTCCTTCCTTCCTTCCTTCCTTCCTTCCTTCCTTCCTTCCTTCCTTCCTTCCTTCCTTCCTTCCTTCCTCCCTTCCTTCCTTCCTTCCTCCCTTCCTTCTATCCTCCCCGCCTTACCCCAAGTGTTTCATCTACTCTCTAACTCCTTTTTTTTTTTTTTTTACCTCCCTTAGTTTCACCCTCCGTCTTCCCGCTTCTCCTTCTCTCATCCACCCACTCACTGTTTGACAGCGTACAGAGTAGTTGCTTTCTCTCATCTCCGAAGACTCTAAAAATAAACGAGGGCTTGGGTACGGGGGTGGGGGCTGACGGGGACGGGGGAGAGTAGAGTGAGGAGTGGGGTGGTGGGGGGAAAGGGGGGGAGGGGGGTGCTAGGCAGACGCCGGTTACACAGCAGTTTTCAGCACAATTCCCTGTGTGATTCTGTGTGTGTGTGTGTGTGTGTGTGTGTGTGTGTGTGTGTGTGTGTGTGTGTGTGTGTGTGTGTGTGTGTGTGTGTGTGTGTGTGTGTGTGTGTGTGTGTGTGTGTGTGTGTGTGTGTGTGTGTGTGTGTGTGTGTGCATTTCAAAGCAGACATATATGGAGAAAGACTCACCGCACATTTGTATGCGCACACTCGCAGGCGCATTGTCTGTCTTGTCTTTTGAGCCTTTCTCCATTTTTTTTTTTTTGAGAGTCTTTCTCCCTCCACAATTTCCTAAGGCTGACTCTGAAGCGGTGATACAAGTGTGTGTTCTCACTCTGCAGTAGAAAAGTCTCACCTCATGCGATCTCGTCCTGAAACAAAAATGGAGAAAGGCTCAAAACATGACTTGCCACAGGGCTGATGTACTTGCAACCACACCCTGCTCAAAGAAAGTTTTTCTTCATGTTTTCCACTTGGGAAAATATAATGCACATTATTTCCTAAAGTCACGACCTTGCATTTCCAAGTTATTCATCTTCACCTATTCAAGACAATCGCTTATTTTCCGTTCCCACTGAAAGTTGTGTTCCATTCAAAGAAGACTCAGTTGTGCTACAATTCAAAATGCGGGACATAAACATCGGTCAATAAAATAATAAATATGTTGTTTTGTGGTGAAGAAAGAGGTGACATGGAAGAGCAAATGTGAAACACTTTTCGTGAATTGACAGGTAATGGGAGGAGGTGAAAGGAAAGCAAGGAGCAAGAGCAGGGAGTCGTTACGGTCTTTTATCCGAGTTAAACTGTGGGGTCAGGAGCTGTGATGATTCTGCCAATAGCAATGAATCTCAGGTCCTGTTTGTGCTGAGAACCTGTGAGGGAGTTCTAGATATGGTCAAGGTTAGACCACCTGCCGAGCGATCTCACTTGTTCCTGTCTGTATATCTCTTTCCTTGAATATATTTTATTTTTGTGCCATGACATTCAGATTGTTAAGGTGAATCATGCAGTTATTGTAAACTCCCTGTAGCCACCTTCCAGCTGTTGTTCTCAAATGAGTCTCAGAAGAGTTTTTTTTTTTTTTTTTTTTTCCTCCAAACAGAAACATTGTCAAAACTGACCTCGGGAGATCTAGACGGTTTTTTTAAAGGACTTGTTTTTTTTCCAGCTCAAGTATTTCTCTTCCCTCACGGTTCACATCTTCATCCGCTTCCAAGCAAACCTTCAGCTTTCTCATCTTCTTCCTTCTCCATTACCCGGGTTCTTCTGCTCCTGTTCTCCCGCCTCTGATCGGCAGGAGGATATTGATCGGTGAAGAGATGGGTCTGCCTGATAATGAGACTCGCAAAGAGAAAGGGACGGAGAACCAGGGGGATGGAGATAGATTGGGAGAAAAAAGCGGATTAGAGGAGGGGGAAACGGAGAGTGTGTTTTTTCCTCTGACACGGTTTGCTAACTTTGGCAGGGCGAGCTGGCCATTGCTCCACTGGCTTTGAAACTGAGACTCACAGGGGGTATCAGAGAAAGCATCTGATCCATATCCTGCATCACACACACGCATGCACAGCACGCAAAAGCACACTTGCATAAAGCCGGCCCGCTTGTGCACGCGCGCATACAGATGGAAATAAACCCGGAATTGACCGGATGTGTGTCCGCGGGTGTCTGTTATACGGTATGTACGTGTACTTTTGCCAATTCCAGATAACCGGCTCTCCAGTTTAGCCGACGTTTGACACCATGTGCGACACAGACAATACACACTTTCAATTCCCCTTTCTCATTTCCAGTTCATTTGCGCTGGTGTGAGATTTTCTTTACAATTTCACATAAACAGCTGTGCTGGGAAACACAATTTGAATCCACATTTTCCGCTCTCTCCCTTCTTCTTTCTTCACTGTTGCACAATGTGGAATAGAGAGTGTCTTAATTTTATTTGCCAGGTGGAGGTGAATTCTCCCGTCAAGTGATTGACAGCTTGAGTGGCAGCCTTTCCGGCGCAGACAGAGAAAATCTGAGGCGTACACAAGTGTTTTATTTCTTTATTAATTCATTGAAGTAGCTCTTGGATCTTTTGTAGGAGCGCCGGTGATCGGATACGCTGGTTTAGTATCAATTGTGCTTTTAGAAGTTTGTCTCTTCCTGCGTTATTGAGGCAATCACAGCTCTGGATTTTTTTTTTTTGTCAAAGTCGAAAGTCTTATTCTGTATCTACTTATTCTGTTCTCTCATATATCTTAACCAATATGTTTTTTTTGTTTTTTTGTTTTTTTTCTATCTATCTCCTCCTGTTCTTTCAACCAGCCTGAAGAGCTGACCAATGTCCTGGAGATATGTAATATTGTCTTCACCAGCATGTTCACCCTGGAGATGATCCTCAAACTGACTGCTTTTGGCTTCTTTGAGTACTTGAGGAACCCGTATAACATCTTTGATGGCATCATTGTCATCATCAGGTTTGTACTCTTGGGAGTCATTAACGGAGGAAGTTAGGTCGTCACTTGTAAAGAGCCTTAGTCAGCAGTGATGTACATTTACTTCTAATTGCTCTTTAGTTTTGTAAAACTTAGTTTCACTATTTCATTTTTTTTCATATTTGTACAATTTAGAGTTGAATATAAAATTTCACTTATGTTTCATTCTTCATTTCTTACTGATGAATCATAATGTATATTGTAGGGACGGATGGGGAGATGGCAAGCTTGCATGAAATACCACAAATTTCCTTTAACAAATGGCAAAAGACATGCTTCACTTCATCGGCATAAAGATGATCTATTGGTTAAAAGAATGACCGGCCCTTTATCTTTATCATTTAGTTAAACTTGATGCATCTGTTCATTGACTTTCCTTCTGGCTTCTCACAATAAACATATTTTCCTCCGCATTTTCTGATAACACAATTTTTTTTTCTCCTTTTTTCCATTTTCTCACTCCCTTTGTGAAACACATCTGAACGCAAACTGCAGTGTGTGCGAGATCATCGGTCAGGCGGACGGCGGGCTGTCCGTGCTGCGGACGTTCAGGCTGCTGAGGGTCATTAAGCTGGTGAGGTTCATGCCGGCACTGAGGCGGCAGCTCGTGGTACTGATGAAGACGATGGACAATGTGGCCACCTTCTGTATGCTGCTTATGCTTTTCATCTTCATCTTCAGGTGATTTCAAAAGGATGACGGCACGTTGAGCCTTGAAGGCTGGGAAATAGCCGTTAGTATGACATTAGCAATGCCTTTTCTGTTAGAAGTCATTCCAGCAGGTCTTCTGTATAGACACATCGAGAAAGAAGGTCAACTATTCAAATATGGCTTTAATTATTCACTCAATTATATTTTAACATTTAAAAATGCAGTGAAGTGTTTTAATTTTACTGAAATTAGTATTATGTGGTGTCATTTAATACAAATGGGTAAAAAAATTTTTTACGTGATCTCACCTCTTGCTTTATTCCTAATGTATACTTACACCCACATAGTAATGTTTTCACTCACATTCCTTCTGAGTGTAATTGTTGAAAATGAAATGCATTTCTTTAGAAGAAAAGATTAAAAAATAACAAACAAGTGACTCAAAGCAGCATATTGCTATTATCCCAACCCTTTTTATACCCCCATGTATGCACATATGTCAGTGACCTCATACGTGTGTGTGTGTGTGTGTGTGTGTGTGTGTGTGTGTGTGTGTGTGTGTGTGTGTGTGTGTGTGTGTGTGTGTGTGTGTGTGTGTGTGTGTGTGTGTGTGTGTGTGTGTGTGTGTGTGTGTGTGTGTGTGTGTGTGTGTGTGTGTGTGTGTGTGTGTGTGTGTGCATACCTGCCAACCAGCTTCTTTGCCCCTTCAGCGCAGCAATCAAGCATAAGTGTGCCAAGACAGATGGCGCTGGAGCTTTTAGCCAACAAATGCTATCCTGAGCAAGTGGCATTTGGCCCGCGCATCTAAGCCACTGTAGCTTTTAGTGAGCAGTTAATTTACAATGCCACTCAGCCTTTTACTGATAAAACATTTAGAATGGCTCTAAACAAATTAACACTGAATGATAATACGTGTGACTTTGTCTGGGTTTCATTACGACAGCAACAAGCAGAGGAGTGAAACAAAGTATGAGCTGTAAATGATACAGAAGGCATGACTGGCTTGGGTATTAGTCATATGGCGGGTGTTTGTGTTGGTGTGCGTGTATATCTAAAATATACACTATACTGTGTGCTAATCGAGCCTTCTTTGTGGCCTTTCTTCTTGAGATGACCTTGAGTGCATGTCCTGTGGTTAGTTAATGCTGCTTATGTGCACTGCACGTGTCAACAACTACCTCTTCTTGTGTTGCAGTATTCTGGGGATGCATATATTTGGTTGTAAGTTCAGTTTGAAAACCGAGGCGGGAGACACTGTGCCAGACAGGAAGAACTTTGACTCCCTACTGTGGGCCATCGTCACTGTCTTCCAGGTAACAGTCATTCATTTTACAGCTCATGCACGTCATTTGTATGTTTTCAGTACATCATGTATTTTTTCTCTTGTGTCTCATGTACGTTGTTTTTTTTTTCTGTTTGTGCTGTAGATCCTGACTCAGGAGGACTGGAACATGGTGCTGTACAATGGCATGGCATCCACCTCCCCCTGTGCTGCTCTCTACTTCGTTGCTCTTATGACATTTGGAAACTATGTGCTCTTCAATTTATTAGTGGCCATCCTGGTAGAGGGTTTCCAAGCTGAGGTAAGACACATTGATTTAAGACATTGCACTCTGAAAAGGACAAACTGACAGAGACAAATGTTATTAAATACAAACCTTGCCAATAATGTTCTGTTTTTGAGTCCTTTTCTAATGTGGCAAACATAAGTCTTATGTTACTGTTTACTCTGTATAAATAACATTTAGTTTATATGGATGCTAAATATTAAACTTGAACATTTTTCTCTGACTTGTTTGAGAAATGTACTACAGGTGATTCTTAGATGGTTGTGGTTTGGATTTGACAAGTGAGAGCGCACCGTTTGGACTCATAAGAAAATGTGTCCTTCAACAATAGATGTGTAATTAGAGAGAGATTGGCAGATTATATTCAAATCAGCTTTCAATTGCTCATTATTTCTCTTCACTTGATTGTTTTTTGTCTTTCTCTTCCCGACCCACCCCTGTTCTCTTACTGTCACCGACACAGGGTGATGCAAATCGCTCTTTCTCTGACGACGACAGGTCTTCCTGTAATTTTGACGAGAATGACAAGCAGAAAGACTCCCTGCACCTCTCAGGTACGACTGCCTGCACCAGCTTTTTTTTTTTTTTTTTTTGTTTAATAATGTCAAATTTTCTTCTCAGCTCAGAAATTACGCAGATATTTTCACCTGAGGATGTGGAGTGCTATTTTTGAGCACAATATAAAGACCACACTGCGAAAACCCAGACTCCCGCTGAGTGTGCCTGACTAGTTTCCAGTCAAAATATCTCATATTCTTTATTAAAAGAATTGTAATATTGCAGTGAAATATAGCTACTAACTGGAATGCCTCAATTATATTCACTGTTTAACAAATTTCTCCTCATATAATGTATTTTTTAGCAACTTGTCCACTGATTTCCGTTGAAATTTGACCTTCCTAACAAAAATTAGATTTAAAAAAATCAAGATAGCATCACATTTTAAGCAAATTTAGTCACTAACCTAGATTAACCTAATGCACATGGCCTGGATTGTGGGAGGAAATCACAGTGTCAGGATCATACCCACACATGCAAACTGCACAGATAAAAGCCCAAGCATGGAAACAACAGACAGGACTTCCAATAATTAATAAAATAAAAATCAGCATTAGCTGTTAACGTTAGTTAGTGTAAAGTTAGCGTTTAAATCAGACTGATCAATCGTCGTTATATTGCCCTTGAGTTGTCTGGATTCTTTTGTGCCAGAAGAGGGATCACAATTGTTCGTAATTATTTCTGCAGAAGTAGTTTAAGTGCATTTTACCCACTCTGAAATGTATGCTGAACAAACTTTAAATAATTCATATCTGATGCCACGTCTCCGTCGACTCCTCGCCCCACATCTCCCCAGGCAGAACAAAAGTGAACTCACTGAGAACCAGCCCAAGCTGTCTGGGGGATGAAGAAGCGTCTTGTACTGAATAGAATAGAATAGAATAGAATAGAATAGAATTTATTAAGCTTTATTGATCTCTAGTAACGTTAATAGACGTTATAGAAAAAAATCTTTCTTCATCCATCCATTCAGGATCTGTTGGTTAATTTCTCCATCATATTGTCCCTTTTTCTCTCTTTTCTCTCCAGACCCAAAGATCTGTACACTGACCCCTAATGGACACCTGGACCTGTCCCAGTTGCCTGCTGGTCTTTTTCCCGGAGAGAGGTTGACCTTTGCTCTTGGCTCCAGAAAGAATAGTGTTATTTCTCTTGGCAGGGCCAACCTGGAGCAAAGGGCTATGGTAAGAGCAAAGGAACTGAAGGCGGGAGGAAAACGCTCTTTGCTGAGTGACTGGTTTACTGTGGTTCGCTGTGACAGAAACGGCGCGAACAAAATAAATTGGGGCAATACTTTGAAACAGGAGTACTCATTGATCTACAATAGATTTTCATCTGCATCGTATCAAAGGTTTTACAATCCCTCATAAATCTGAAGAACTATAAATTGCAAGAGTAGTTTTTCGACCCAGCCGACAGAGTGTGTGAGTAGTTCGTTTTCACGCCACAGCAGGTAGCTGACTAATAGTTTAATTACAAACTGCTTCTACAGAAGGTTTTCGTTTTTACAGGTTTCACAAAATGAGTAATACATCATCATATTGCTTTATATTTTTTATTATGCAGGATCTGACAATGATTTATATGCTCTCATTATTTGTGTTAGTAGTTCAGTGTGCCGAGGCAGTTCCAGACTGTTTTTTTCTCTCTGTGTCTCAGTATCCAGGTCGAGGTTATCAACATTGGGGTCGTGGTGTACCTCCCCAGCCTCATGCCTTGTGGGCCCGTCGTTCCAGCTGGAATGACCTGGGAGGAAGCCGGCCCTGCTCCTCATCATCTCCCACCGCTAGTCCAGTCTTCACGCCGTCTGCCAGGCCGTTCTATGGCTATGGCCTGGGCGGTCTCGGAGGGGTGGTTGGAGGAAGCCTCCGAATCAGGGGTCCGCGTGCGTCCTCGTCGCCACGTCACCACCGCCATCACATCCAGCCAGACGAGGAGGAGTCTCTTCTATCTCCCCCTGCCGTCGCGCCCCACTCACTTCACCTTCCCCCTCCCATGCTCCCGGGCTATTTTGCACCCAGGAGGGACCGGCGAGCTCTGTCGCTCGAACTGCCCCACCTGCTTCAAGTCCCGGGACAGCCACACCCTCCACCACCACCGCACCATCCGCTGCCCCCCATGACGCACCATGGCCACCACCGGAAGAAGAGCTTCTCTGGAGGAATGGTGATGACTGGAGGTGGCGACTTAGGAGGGATTCACCAAGACTGCAATGGAAAGACCCCGCTGTCCCAGCTCCTCCAGCCCCCTCCCAGACACCCCGCCGAGCAGACTGGAGGAGCGAACCCCCCGAGCCACTTGATGGCTGAAGTCTTTCCCCAGGTTAACACGCGGAGCAAGGACCGGGAGGACCTGGATGACGACATCGAATATGTAGGTTACTGTTCTATTCATGTGGTAGGGAGGGAATGAACTGATAATTACAGTAGGAAACGATTATCAGAAAGTAATGCAGCGATGTGCAGTTATTTGTGTTTCTTATTATATACAATTCAATTGTTGAGATTCAGATAAGCATCACTAACCTGCGAGCATAACACAACACAGCTGCTGGAGCTGATAGCAGACTCAAACTGGCAGTTCTATCACTGTTAGTTTATCGTGCACCACAAAAATACATGTACATGATTTTTACAACAAAAGGAGAGCAGATTTCTTTTTCTTTTTTTCTTTTGCAGGAAATTCGACTCGGCAACAGCATCATATGTTTAATATAATTCAGAATAACCTTTAGGATGAAAGTAGTTTTCTGTATCTCTCTGGTGACTAACACAGGGTTGAAGTATCTTCTTTACTCCTCTTGTCTGATTGTCATTAATTCAATACATGGTGAGGCTTGTCTTTTAGGTAACACTGAACAATGAGGTGATTCAGTTTTCGCCAAGGTCAGAATCAGTGTTGCTTCCCCTATACACTGTTTTTTGAATGAAATATCTGCAGAAGGCCTCAGGAAAGAGACTTTATATTTCCACTTTTTATATCATCTGTCCCCAATAATTGAACTTCCTTTGGAAACATTTGAATATGGGCTTGCATGGATAAAACCTAATATGGTTGAAGCACAGTTATAAAGGAAAAATGAATCAATGACAAACAAGTTGACTGAAGTATTCACTGTGACACATTTAGGCAAAACTGCTATAATGGGAATTGAAAGTAGTAGAATTGCAGCCTTAACAATTCAATTAAACAGTCCGTGAGTCACAGGTTAGAGATTCAAAACTCCCAAACTATTAGCTTTTATGTGCAACTAAAAAGATTTTACACATGTCCTATTCTCTTGCCGTCTCGTTGGATTTTTATCTACTTGGTATCATGAATGAACTCCATATCACCTGCGCCTCTTGGGAGTCTCATTGTTTCCATTGTAAACACGTTTGTGTGTGCGAGAGAAACAAGGTTAATTAGAAAGGACTATTTAGACAGCAGGGGGTAAAGAGCTGTACAGATGGTAATGTTGGAAGATGCTCCTAGCTGTTGCTATAGAAATGATTAAAATATGGAGTGAAAACACACACTTGCACACTCGCAGCTGTGTGTGTTCCTGCATTGAATCTGTGTCTATGTTTGCAGAGCTTGTGTTTCCGCATCCAGAAGATGTTGGAGGCGTACAGACCGGACTGGTGTGAGACACGAGAGGATTGGTCCGTCTTCCTTTTCTCCCCACAGAACAAGTGAGCTTGACTTTTTTTTTTTTCCTCTGCCAAATATCACGTGATTGTGTGTTCACTCGTGTGTTAATTAAAACTTTTGCACATTCCTGCCTGCCAAAGTCCGACCAGCCTCTCATGCAGACCGTATTGCCCGGCTGCAGCTCGGATCTCACCGAAACAGTGTTATTCAGGATGGATTACAGATGGATTCTGCTCCTCACCTGGTCAATAGGAAGGGCATTCGAGTATTGATTCCCACCTTGCAAATAACAAGGGAATATTTTCAGATTGTCCCCACTCCTTTCCAGAGGGGCAAAATACAACACTGTGTGTTATTCATTAAAAGATGCATCAACTTATTGTGCGGTTGTGTTGCACTCATCACGCAGGGGTTTGACTAACCACAGCTGAGTATTTTAATAAAAGCCATTTAAATGCCTCAGTGTGTCTTCCGCAATAGTTGAGAATAAATTTGAGTTTCTCCTCCCGTCGATTCATTTTCATATTTACTCTGTCCCGTTTTGTCCCTTCCGATAAACACTGCAGCAAAGATATTTAATTGCTTTTTGGCAGTACACAGCATCACGTGCTATGTTTTTGAAATGCATATTCAGTGTTTATATGTCCCTTTGCCTTCTGCCTTTCCTTCTCTCCTCCTCTGTTTAGTTCTCTCTTATCTGGGTGTTCTGTTCTCCCGGCAGAGCACTGTACTCAGGAGTCTGGTGCTTCTGAGAGTGTTGTTAATGTAATTTGTTTTGAATTAGGAGCGATGTAAACAGGGGCTGAATGAGGCTATTTACTCACCAAGATGTGCGGGAGCTCCCGTGCACCGTCAGGGGGCTTGGCTCTCCTTCTGATTGGATACAGGAGGTTTATAGATTGTATTTGGGCAAAGGCTGGCCTTTACATATTGTTCCTCCCATTGTGGCTGCTGCTCCTTTGTGTGATGCCAATAAATGCACTGCCGGACTAAAATCCTCAGTTTGTCTTTCTGTTCATCTCTTCTCGCTTCTTCTTTTCCTCCCTCTCTCTGCAGGTTCAGACAGATATGCCAGTCCATCATTGCCCATAAGCTGTTCGACTACGTGGTTTTGGCCTTTATCTTCTCCAACTGCATCACAGTGGCTCTAGAGAGGCCCAAGATACTACAGGGCAGCTTGGTAATATCATCTGAAGTGTGTGTGTCTGTTGGAAGCCACAGCCGCTGGTCTGCAGTGTCTGTGTGATAGCTGTTTAAAGTCTCAGAGGATGAATTCAACTTTATTATCCAAAAGGTGCAGCAAGTAAGGTTTTATTACTCCTAATTGGCCAATTTTCTCTCTCTGTCAACCCCCCCCCCCCCTTTTCTCCTATTGTCCTTCCAGGAAAGAGTTTTTCTTACCATCTCCAACTACATCTTTACTGCAATCTTTGTGGGCGAGATGACGCTCAAGGTAACATTTTACAACCTGGCCCTCTGTTATTGCTGTTGCCGTTGCAACACAGAGGTCTTTTCTTTCTTTTGTTCGCCTCCTCCCCATGTGATCCAGCGTGCCTCTCTCTTTAATCTGACTTTGCCATAGTGGCCCCAAAGCCCAGCCTCTTCCCGTCCCTTCTTTTTCAGCCATCCCCATGTTTCTTCGAGGAATAGAGCAATTAGGCTCTGTCATTAATTAGTGGCTAGTCTACTCTTATGGATGCAGTCCATCTCTTGCAGCACTCCCCCACAGTCTGTCTCTCCTCGTGCCTCCTCCTATATTAAGTGCTTCTTTTTAAAGTCTGTTTCCTCTTCCTTAGGGTCCCTCTCTTCTCATCAGTCGCTTATCTGACTTTAATGTCCCTGCCTGCCTTTTTTTTTGTTTTTTTAATTTTATTTCCTTCCCCATCCCTTTCGCCACCGCCTCTGTGTTCTCTGTGAAGACTCTGGCACAAGTGGGTCATCAATTATGCACTTCCACAATCAATTATTAACCAATCGCAACCCGTCATAGAGCCACAGACTTGTCAGCCCCGTGGCCGAGTCGTACACGTCTCCCACCGCTCTGTCTGTTTTTTTTCTTTTTTTCTTCCATGTTGTGTGTTGGTGTGCATTCACTTTGTGCAGCATTAATCTCTCCGTTGGACTCGGCCACCTAGTTCAGTGCTGTGTACAAGATGCAGCCAAATAAATGAACAACACAGCAGGGTTGAAGAATTGGTGAGCATGTGGAGGCATCTACATACACAATGTGGCCCGGTAGCAAAATACATTCTGTTGTTTTAATGTTTGTAGTCACACATAATACAAAATCCCATGCATGGCGATATGAGTCTATAAATGGGATTGCGAAATGCACTTCTTAGACATTCATTTTATAACTTATCATTGAGGTCAGTTAACATTTTGATGTTTTCCGAGCACTGATCCTCCAACCATCTTGATGTTTGTGCACTAACCCCCACAGTCCCTCTAAAGCTTTCCTGGACACTGAGCAAACAGGCTTCAAATGTCAGTGGCAGATATTTGCCCAAACAACCATATTTCAGCTTCTGCTTCTCCGCAACACACAGCCCGTGTATTGTGTACTTCAACAATAGCTTTTCTTCACCAAAAAAAGGCATCTGTGATTGTTTCAGGCTGTTATGTACTTACCAAGAGAAAACTGAAAAAATAAGAAGAAAATATGAAAAACGTTTTAAATATGTGTTTGATTAATGTGCATGTGTGTTTAAACCAGTAGAATTATTGTTTCTAACCAACTGGACTAATGCTTAGTTTAATTAAAAAACTGTTTTTGGAAATGAAGATTTGAAAAGAATGGAATTAAAGAAAAAGATAATGGATTAGGTCCAAGTGCAAACTCTTAATACATATAATATAATATAATATAATATAATATAATATAAGCTGCAAAAGTCTTCGTAAATAACCTTTTGTTATGTTTACAGAAAACCTGATCTTTTTTCTGTAAAATTGGCTGCCATTAAGGTATCTCTGACATATTGTTTGGTTGTAGATTTCAGTGTTTACATGTCTGTTGCTCCAACTAAAAAATTGCAGTAAAATTAGGAATGACAGGTTGTTTGATTTAGTTTTTGTGATCTTCCCACGGGGCAAATTTGACTTTTTTGCAGGCAGTATGTTTAATAACTGCGTTGCAATAGTTACAATTGTAAATAGCTGTATATAAAGTATTTTACTAACACTCAAAGACAAATGGTATTTATTTCTCATGAATTAAAAAATGGTCAGTATTAGCTCTTAATGTGAATCACATTTGGACGTTTGCTGTTACCTAAAAATCTTCATTTCAGAATTATTTGCATGTTTCTTTCTCTGATTCTGACCATTAGCAGCCCTGCTTTACTCATAAATCGAAATACAATGTGTTTTAAACTGTGTGCCGGTGAAGTAGCATTGATCACTACGAAACATGATGGATTTTTTCCAGGAAATATTTGCATAAATTCACCTTTGTAGCAGATTAAGTCTATGTTTTGGTCCATTTCATCTAATTCTTATCACATGATATCTTGTTTTCACAATATCTTGGCCTGAAAATGTGGTTGTTTTTTTTTTCACATTTGGCAGGTTCTCACACGAAGCCTGTTCGGAAACACACCGCTCACCGGTGTCTGTGATTCTCTTTGAGTTACTAAGTGCCAAATACACTTCAGGTATGCAGCCTCACCTCTTCTCTCCCATCCTCAGGTTGTTTCCATGGGCCTGTATGTGGGTGAACAGGCTTATCTGCGGAGCAGCTGGAACATTCTGGATGGCTTCCTGGTTTTCGTGTCTTTGATTGACATTGTTGTGTCCATGGCGGGAGGGGCTAAGATCCTTGGTGTCCTCCGAGTCCTCAGGCTGCTCAGAACACTACGTCCCCTCAGGTATGCAGCAAGCCATGCCGAATTTGCATGCACAGAACAGCCTTTTACAAATTGCGGCTGTCCGCCTTGTCAGTACACTTCAGTCTTTGCAAATCCAAAATATTGTTTGAAGAGACACTGAAGAAAAATGTTGTGTGACAATCTCTTCAAAACATAGATTTTCATTTAAAAAAGTATCACTTTCAGAATTTAATGTCCAGTCAGTGGGTAAAACATTAGTTTCCCCTTTGAATCTTTTATGCCAATTAATTTACTTGCAGATGCTCCATTGTCTCTTATTTGGGGATTAACAGCACAACGTAACTGAACTTCTCAGATGTGTAAATCTCAGATATAAGCCTGAATAAGTAAAGTTGTCATCTATCAAATTCATAATATTCAGTGGTGTTAAGTTGAGTTCCGTCACACTGAATCTTGGCTCAGTGATAATGAAGAGGACGAGAAGCGGCTACAGGTGCTGAACATTGTCGTTAACAAGCTGTTTAAAGGTTTTATGTAACCAGGAAACATCCGAGAAGGTCAACAAAGTTCCATTGTTAAGTGCTCACTGTGTGCATGTCTTGTTTCGAGTATTTAAAAGATTTAGCCACAGCTTGTTATTGTTATTTCCCTACTTTAGAATGTGAAATGCACGCTTTCATAAAGAGAAAGTCTTGAAAAAAGGGCTTGTAAAGAAAGAGTGTATATTCAGATCAATGCGGTAATGCAGAGAGCGTTCTTAAATGTGTATTCAGAGCCAAAATGAGCAGGACAAGTCATCGTGGACGTGCTCAGCCCGAGCACAGGTGCATCTAATGTGTGATTGTGGTGTATTTCTTTCTCTTCATTATGTTCTGCTTGTCCCGTTTCCCTCTTCAGGGTGATCAGTAGAGCTCCGGGTCTGAAGCTGGTGGTGGAAACTCTCATCACTTCCCTCAAGCCAATCGGCAACATCGTCCTCATCTGCTGTGCATTTTTTATCATCTTTGGTATCCTCGGAGTTCAGGTATGAAGGAGGAAACGGATGCCTTCAGACTGAGTGCATATATTATTTACTAACATCAATATAGTATGAAGGTAAACTTTGTCTAACCCAGTCTGATCAGGGTCAGTGTGGCTTCCCCGACTGGAGTTTTAACACTCCTCAGTCCTTCTCTCCTGTTGCTTCTTTATGTCTTTGAAGCCCACATACATTTCTATTTTCCTCTCTTTTAAGTAAACTCATTGTCTTCCTACTTCTTTCATCACAGCATTTTCAGCTGGTGGGATCTTTGACCAGCTCATTATTTTCACTGAAGTACACTCTTTCATCTCATCAGAGGGGCCCACAAAGGCTTATTTCAGTTTGGGGGGTTTTGGGTTTTTTTTTTTTCCCTATAAATAGTCAGACATCACAAGCTTGGTGTTATTGTTCTTGTACCGACAGTTGTTTAAAGGCAAGTTCTTCTACTGCTTCGGCCCTGATGTCAAAAACATCACCAACAAGTCCGACTGTCTACAAGCCAACTACAAATGGGTCCACCACAAGTACAACTTTGACAATCTTGGACAGGTGAGCATGATATGTGTTTCTAAGCATCCGTCTTCTTTGTCAAAGGAAATGTAAATGCGTTTGTTTTTCATTCTGGAAGGATGACTGTGCTTTTTACCAACCCGCTGTTGTACAGGCTCTGATGTCCCTGTTTGTACTCGCCTCCAAAGACGGCTGGGTCAATATCATGTATCACGGCCTGGATGCTGTGGCCGTGGACCAACAGGTACGTGGATATAAGCTGTACAATAACATCACCGTGAAGAATATCTGAGAAATTATCTGAGTAACCTTTTTGTCTCTGTTCTCTTGTCCTGTTTTTTCCTCTCTCATCACACTTCTTAACAAACGGGCCCTCCGATCCTCCCCTAGCCAGTAACAAATAACAACCCATGGATGTTGTTGTACTTCATTTCCTTCCTCCTCATCGTCAGTTTCTTCGTCCTCAACATGTTCGTCGGCGTGGTGGTGGAGAACTTCCACAAGTGCCGCCAGCACCAGGAGGTGGAGGAGGCCAAAAGGCGCGAGGAGAAACGCCAGCGGCGCATGGAAAAGAAGAGGAGGAGTAAGAGAGAGAGGAGAGGGAGGGTAGAGCATGCGAGGGGTTAAAAAGGTAGAAGGAGACTAAAAATACAGAACAGCTGATGAAGGAGAAAGGAATGGAGGGAGGAGGATGTGAAAGCGAAAGGAAGGGGCTGCTGGGGAAAGAAAAGAAGCAGGTGCAGATGTATAAAGGAGGGCTGGTTAATAGAGACAGACAGGCAATAAACACACAATCAGCAGGTGTCATAATTAGTAATACACTGCGAGTTGAAATCCTACCAAGGTCTTTCTCTAATTTGTACTCTAAATGTCTCATTATGTGACCCATAATAACCTAAGAAATACTTTTGTGGACTAGTTCTTGATCCCTTCAAACAAAACTGACACAATTTAGGCAATTATACAGATGATTTGGCAAGAATGAAAAAATATCCGACGAGTGAATTGAAATCAAGAATGGTATTCGTAGTAATTTCAGTCAGTGTAAGTGAGTTAAAGGAAAACAAACTAAACGTCAAGCGAACCCTCAAGGCATCTCAGAAGTTGTAACACTTATTTACTGAGGTGTTATGAGCTTTTTAAAGGCTTTATCTGGTCCTTTGTTTGTCTGTTCAGTGGCTTTACTGCTCGAGGTTGTTATTGTCTGTAGTTTCATCATAGTTTCACGTAGCTACAAGCATCACTGTAAATATTGTCAAGACCGTCAGCACTCGGCAACACAAGTTTAACTCTGTGCATCAACAAAGTAACTTGAACTTGAGGCAGGGTCACACTTCTCAAGTATTTCCAGTCGCACCCTTAATAATTTAATGAGGCCATGCACGGCCCGCCTTTAGTACCCGCAGAGAAAGAAATCTTGCCGAATAATAAGCAGATCAAGGTCATCGTCCTGCAAATATGTTTTATCTATTATACTTACCTTCAGCTCTAAAACAGAAAAAAAAAATCTTTTCATTGTGGAGATCACTTATTGTGTAGAGAATCTTAACTATAGTAAAAGTTGAAGGAACACTGGATTTGCATATTATTAAAAAAATGTGTTTTATCAACAGAGGCCCAAAAGCTGCCCTACTATTCCAGCTATGGCCACATGCGCCTGATGATCCACACACTGTGCACAAACCACTACCTGGACCTCATCATAACCTTCATCATCTGTATCAACGTGATCACCATGTCTCTGGAGCACTACAATCAACCTCACGTAAGGAGAAATGCTTCCCCGCGTGCACGCAGCGATGCCTCCTGTGTGGCTGTGTAAAGAATCGTATTTCACGTTCAGGGTCTCGAGCAGGCGAGTTGATCAAACAAGCAGAATCACACTCCCACAGGCGCCGTCCCTTCAGTAGCAGGAACATATTGCAAGGTTTTCATGCCGAGTATTAATCTGTCAGATCTTTGTGATTAGTTTTTGTTTTTTTTTCTCTCTCTCCTCTGAAGTTAGACCACAGCTTTCGGTCTCTCCTGTCTTCTGGTCTGACTGGTCCACCGCCGTGAAACTGTATGGAGGCTTCGCAGCTTGTGTTGCGAGTAGCCGCAGTCTACACAAAGGGGCCGTGATTGCGCTGTTGATTTGACTCGGGCCGCCGTCAGAGTGGCGTGAGCCGAACGGTCCGTGTATCTGTTCATGTGTGTGTGACGGGCAGAGGTTCAAAAGCCTGGTCGCACTTTTTATGAGTGAGAGAAAAGTGATTATCGTTGAGATAAGATGCCTATTTGACCTTTTGGAGCGAGCATTCTCAAACTGACCGAGCATCAGATAAATATCACAGGTCTTGACTGTATTTGTCAGCTGTTGGTCCTGACATTTGGCAGTCTCCCACTTGTTCGAAGACAGCGCTCTTGTTTATGAACAGAGAAAACAGCAACCGAGCCAATCTAATACCCGCATTAACATGAAGATGGACTTGATTTGAATCAATCAAAGCAGGCCTGTCTTGGGAATTTCTGCATCTAAATTTGTTTTAAAAAAAAGTGTTTAGTAGGGGAATTAATTCATGTATATTAGTAGTGCTATGAATAGAAGGTGATCTGTTTTGGCCTATGGCATGTTGGATTTTACTCTACACACAACTGGAAGATCTCTGCTTTACAGTTCCTCTTTGCTGATACTGCTAATAATTCACTTTACCTCATTGCCCATGCACACACACAAAAACACGTGCCTTTTTTTTTTTCTTTCTTTTTTTTTTTGCTCTCTCCCTCCAGTCTCTGGATCTTGCTCTGAAATACTGCAATTATGTCTTCACCTCCACGTTCGTGCTGGAATCAGTGCTCAAACTCATTGCCTTTGGCTTCCGGCGCTTCTTCAAAGACAGGTACCGTGCTCGTTTATATCTTTTGTGACGGTGGCGTTGATGTGATTGCCTGTGAAAGTGTTTCGATCTACAACCAAGTGCACCTACAAACTCATTTGCTTTAGTCGGTGAAATTGTGGCGCTTAATTCTCACACAAGACAACTTGATGGTGCTGCAGAAATCGTCTTTCCGCTGTGGGAGTTGTTAGTGTGCCATCCCATTGTAGAATCGTCTCCATCAGCATGACTGTCAGACAGCTTTTCGTCTGGCCCTTTCACTGTCATACCTGCAGCACCGTTTGGATTACGTATTGAGAAATGAGCTTTCTATCACCCGCAAATGACACTATTCTATGTTTTCTGTGTTCAGATAAGTCCGTTATCACATACGTTATTAAGAAGAAAAAAAAAAAAGGAATTCAAACATTAAAACGATGATCAGAGCTGTGGGCACATGCTTTAATCATGTGAGGAAATGTATAGTATAAAAATAGTGACACAATAAACAGTTATTAGCTCAAAGTGTAATGTCTGTATTAATCCCTCTGATGCTTTGATCTTTACAAATGGAATCAGAAATAACAGCTTTGACGGCATTGGCGGATTATGAAACGTGTTGAAATATGTGAGCTGGCTCACAGTCATTCGATTATTAAGTTGACTAAACCATACTGTATTGCAAATATGGATTTAGTGACGGCACACATCACCAGTTCCATCAAAGCAAACAAAAACGTCCTATTCATCAACACGAAGAAAAGCATCATTTTATTTATTCATAAGTATATCTGTCGTTCTGAACGCTGTCGGGTTATTCTGTGAAACTTGTTTGTGAAGAGTTTTCCTTCCATCCGCAACACAGCAGGGGGCTCGAGCTGATCCTGACGGGCGAGAGGTCCAACTGTGTGGTCATTGTCAAGAGTTTTCTGACTTTTATTTCAATACATCTGACATCTAACTTGGGATTTTTTTTTTTTTGTTCCACAAAATTGAATCTTTGCCATGAGTATGTGCATGTGAGGATACTGCAGCTCACCCTTGTTTGACTTCCATGGGAAGTCTGCTCGGCTCACTCCCACACCCATTCACACTGAGCCCAGACTAATTGATTTGTCATTCATACTAACTTGCACAGTGATGAGACTGATGTCTTATTCTTTTGAGGGATGTGGGATGACTAATTAAGGCAGAACCAGATTTGAGAGCTTATTATGCTGATAGTAGCCTAATGTCACTGACCTATTTTAGTTATTGAATAAAAAGGATAGGAGAGAGAGAGAGAGAGAGAGAGAGAGAGGGGAGTAAGAGAGACTCAGAAAAGCAGGATAAGCGGGACAGATCAAAGACAAAAACGGATTTGAACAAATGATTGATGAAATGAGAAAGAGATGGGCGGATGTAAAAAAATAAAATAAAAGGAAAAAAAGAAATATCCCACAGTTATCTGCTGTTTCTTTTTATGTTGTGTCAGCGACAGCCGTGAGCAGTTGCTGTTTGAGTGTGATTTATAGACCAGGGTGACTCTCAGCTCAGTTTAGGAAATAGGTCAATGGAGTAGCAGATAAGACTATTACTAATATATTAAAGTGCAGCTATGGCTAATGTCCATTTGTACTGGTAGTAACATCGAGGAAAACAGTAAAGAAGTGAATATTTAAGCTAAACTGACAAAACAGATGTGCCAGGCAAGTTTGTTTAGTTTTTTTGTTTCTGTATTTTAAATTTTTTTTTCAATGTGGCCGCTGCATAAAAGGATGAACAGGTGGGCGGTATAATTTAATGAGGGAACAGAAATGATTGGGAAAGAACGACTCTCCATCAGAAGGTCTCATGACAGAGGGACGCGTGATCCCGGGCGTGACGATAATGAGTCACAGGTGGCAGTTCATATACAGTTGTCACTGGCGTTTTAAATGAGACGGTTCAGTGAGCAGCACTCTCAACAAATGATGCGGCAAACGTTCAGCCTTGCCGTATGATGGCACATCAGATTTAACTGTTGGAAAAAACTTAAGACTACATTGGCAATTTGATCGCTAAACAATATGGATGAGTCACCAGATCAATGTGAAAACTGTGGGTTGAACTGCATCGGTTGGGGATTTCAAAAGTTTCCAGAAGCCTCAGCCAACATAGCGTAGTAGCTTGAGGGCAAATTACTTGCCCTTAAGTCAGATGTTGCTACATCTTCAAACTCTTGGCACCATCTGTGTCCCATCTGTTCTCAAGTCTTAAAATTAAATTGTCTGACAAGAATTTGCTTCGCACGATGACTTTATTAAAGCCTTTTTTTTTTTTTAAGATGCTGTAGCATCTCTGGTAATAAAGCAGAAGGAAGTGACTCACAGCATGCGCCATCAAACTTTTGTAACTACTGCTTTGTCAACGTGTGTGTGTGTGTGTTCTGAAAACGACAGCATCTGTGTATATTATATATGAGTGTGTATGTGGGCGTGTACGAAGGTGGAACCAGCTGGATCTGGCCATTGTGCTTCTGTCGGTGATGGGCATCACTCTGGAGGAGATCGAGATCAGTGCTGCCCTTCCCATCAACCCCACAATCATCAGGATTATGAGAGTACTGAGGATAGCGCGAGGTACGCATGCCACGCCAAGCATAACAATTATTCACACGCGCACATAAACGGTCACCCAGCTCTGTCGTATATCAATGAAAAGGAAACGAGTCTTATCACTTTCTTTTGTTTGTTTGAAATGAACAATTATGAATTCATTCTAACTAGAGAATACGTACATTATCTAATGAAAATGTAATTTCTTGCAGGACAAGTACGATGTAGTGATGTGAGCCAGTAGGCGCTTTCCCCTGTTTAGAGATATTTCTTTCTGAAAGATTTTTATTACATATACATAATATCGAGCTGTGTTTTTGAAGACTGGCAGCAAAAAGTAATCAAACGTATTTCTTGAAATACTCTTTATCAACACCCACGTGTTTACATTTCTATTTCAATGTTTGCCCTATAAAGGGTTAAAAATATGTGAAATGTTTTGAGGTCCTGCAGATCGGACCCCAGCAGTGTATTTAAGACCACATGCACACAGTGTTTTGCTAGAGTTGCTACTTTAACAATCCTTTGTTTGCATTGTTTACGGTGATATTAAAGGCTGATATGATCTTTTTGTTGTGATCAAGTTAAATAGTTTTAACTGTGAACTCCTTCCGCAGGTAAGCAGCCAATCACCATCTTCTTTTGTGCGTGAACGCACATGTATCTGTGTGTGTTACTCCTAACCAAATATTGTGTTGACCTTTCCACAGTTTAACAACCACTATTTAGTAGGTATTTGAACCTGACAGATTTTCACCCTTTCACCCTCTTTTTTTCCCCCCAATGTGCCCACACAGTCCTGAAGCTGCTGAAGATGGCAACAGGAATGCGAGCCCTGCTGGATACCGTCGTCCAAGCCCTGCCTCAGGTACAGCTCACACAGCAATCTCACTTTATTTTTTTTCCCCCACACATACACACTCTCCACTCTCCCCAGGAGGAAGCAGACAAGTTTTCCTCAACAACCAGGGGGGTTACGAGTCCCTCATCTTCTTCATTTCCTTTGGCCTTTAGGAAGCACTAGCAGATGACTCGTTCTCACCACAGATGAGCAGAGCGAAACACACGTCCTGTACGAATATGCATACGCACAGGTCTTGTCGTCTTTCCACTTTCAGCACCATGGAGAGCACCCAGCCTCCCACTGAGACCACAGTGTGCTGGAAAAAATGCTTTTGAGTCCCTCTGTAGATCATTTAGTGGCGAACTATCCGCGGCATCAGGCAGTTTTTTTAGGCCGCCCTCATCATTCAAGTGCATTTAAAGTTCAACCGAGGTTCAGTTAAAGCAATCTGGCGAAATGAAAGAAAAATGGGAAACATCCGAAATGTTGCTTCGTACCACATACAGTATATGTAGTATGTATGGCTGCGAACTTATATCATGCAATATTGATGTAGTATTCTTATTATTTTATTTATAATTATTTCAATAACATGTATCCCTGCAGTTCTCACCATATTTTTGCATGCATGCATGAAGCATCTGCACTGCAGCCACCAGGTCTGAACTAATAATCAGTGTCGATCGATTCAAATTGAAAAAGAAAAAGACTCACAGAGGTTTTATAAATAGCAATAATTGCATTTTTGTACTTCCCTTCATTATTGTAACATAAGCATTACAAATAAACACGTGTGTTGACAACAGAACATAAGTTAGAAGCATGAAAGAAAAAGAAATTACTAACAACAAAAGTAATAGAAACTACTCTGCTCCTGAAATGTTGCTGGTGGTTAAAAAAAAACAAACGCCGCTGTTTAAAAGTAGATATGAGACTAGCGGATGGTGAATGGGAGGATCTAGACAAACATCGACGTGGAGAGCATTCTAATGGACGGTGAAGATGTACTATTTTAACATCCAAATATAATCAATCAACTTATTTGTGGAGGAACTGTGGAAAAGTTTGTGACTTTACTAATATACTTTGGCATTGTTCAAAGCAGGAAGATTTCTGGAGAAATGTGCGCAAAAAGGAAATCACAAGAAGAACAATATCAAGAAAAGTCATGACAACCTCTTGGCTGAAGCCTCAGAAATTCTAACATCATGCCCATACCCAACACACAACATTTAAATCCACCGACCATCAAGAGAACCAGACGGAGAGAATCAGGTTCAGTGGTGAGCGAGGGCTGGCATAGGTGAGAGGGAACAGATTCCTTGTCTTTCTTTTCTATTGATCCCCCTCTCATTAACACCAGGCCCTTTGCTCCATCCCAAGGGCAACTAGGAAGGTAATTAAAACTGGGGCTAATTAAACAGTTGCAGGAGGTCTCCCTCTCTGCGTGTACGGAAATTTGCGCATATCGAGGTGCGGGAAAAAACAAAGGCGTCACACCTGGTGAGAGACTTAACCTCAGGTGAAATTACACTGTATTTCACAGTGAAAATGAAGTGGCAAGCTGCCAGCTTCATTTCATCACGTCATGTCTGATATCGAGGACGCTATTGACATTTCAGGATATAGCTGAACAAAGGAGCAGGCGGATACTTGATATTACCCTGAGAGGACAAGAATTTGAATAATGCCAGCCTGGCAAAAACCATTGTCTGCTAGAATAATGATTCATGAAATGTAACATCATTTAGCCACTTCACAAGTTCCACAGTCAGTTTAAACAGTTAATAGGTCGTGACAGGACATGAAGATGTAATGAGGGATCCATATACTTACATTAAATGGGTGAGTAAGCTGGATAACTCGTTGACATGTTACGAAATGTATCTTCGTGACTTGGCCTTTACAAAAACACAGCAAGACACAGTCATTCCCCCACCAGCGATCTCCATCATTGTTTCCCCTCCAACTGGTGCAAAATAGCTGCAACATCCCATTCACTAACACTAAAAGCCTTGTTTTATGTGTTATTCTGAAACGGCTGAGAAACCTCCAGGATCGCCTCTGGAAAATGGAGACACCACATGAATGGACAGATTATTTTTTTCTTCCTTTATTAGCACTCAGCCCTGAGCGCCTTCTGTTTAGCTTCAAAAATAGATTTTGACCATGTCCTTAAATTAAATCATCAAAAACGGTAAAAGACAAAAAAAAGATGTGCAAATCTTTTTGCAGAATCTCGCTTAATAATGTAAGAAAGTTTGGTTGGATTTTCACTGAGTAGAGTGTGACATTATCAGAATAAACACTTGTTTGTAATTATCTATGAAGACTAGAGACACTGGTTCAAAAGTGCATTCACTTCAATCTTAATTGTTGGTCTGTCTAGACGGAACAGAAGAAGAAGAAAAAGGTATTAACATGTAAAGTTATTGTGATGGAGGGAAAAAGTAACAGCGTTTGAAGTTTTATATCCAGTTAAATGTCATCATATCATACGTTTGAATATGTTATGACTGTAAAGCTGACTGCTGCTGTGAGATTTGAATAAAGATCATAGACACAAAAAAAGGCCAACATACCTCCAGCAATCACAAATGTCCATTTTCCACCTTAATTCAACTCAAGCCGATCCCACCTAATAATATGTAAAAGCAGGATCACTACTCCATCACAGGGCCAATACACACACACACACTCGGGCTGTTCAAAGATGCCTATTAACTGCAAATGCATGTTTATAGACTGTGGGTACTCATGCATTACAACTCCACATTATAAAAAAAAAAAAAAAAAAATCGCAGACTAAACTGGGGACAATCTTCCTATGATTACTAGGCATGTCCTCGTCTGAAATTTTATTGCATTTCTATTAACTTTAACGTGAGTAGATTCGCGGTCATTTGTTTAACTTGGCCCCATTTTAGTGAGAGCTTTCGCTTCCATCAAATTATTATCCAAAACGCCTCAGCACTGAGCGAGATTTCCGCCTTTAAAATCCTCCTGCAAGTAGAATCCAGAAAAAACGCTGCCGCAAGCATCTCAGCATCGTGTCTAATATAAACCTCATTTGCATAGCGGCTAATGTGTGGAACAAGTTCTGTCATCATCATAATGTTGCTGCTCAATTCCCAGACCAAACTGTACAAAGTAAACAGCACGTCGTAAGTGGTTTTTTTTTTTTTTTGTTTCCTCGAAAAACAGGTGGCGTCCCAAGACCTTTATTTTGACCCAGCGCTATATAGTTATTGCAGCTTGTGGACCGAGCATGTCTTCGTTCTCAGTGGAGCGTAGCTGCTGCCTGTGAGGCTTTCGCATCGCTCTAATGGGATTAGATTCTGGCCCGGAGCGTTTACGGTGCAAAATCATCATCACTATTAACTTGTAGCAACAGAGGGCTGTTTTGTAGTGGAAGCGAGCCAAGTCCCGGACCCAAAGGTCTACACAAGTAGTCGTGGGTCCAATTGTTGAAGTTGAATTTACAGAATCGAGCTGGATAATTTGAGAACAGAATGGCTAAAACATATTAAAATCTTGAGGAGTTTCCAAGACTTATATGGAGTTTCTTATCAATTTACTTGGAGGTAATTAAAAAAATGAAAGAACAGTTTTGTTTTGTTTTTTGTTGTTTTGGTGTGATCACAGACAATAACCCCCCCCCCCCCCCCCCCCCCCCCCTCCCATAAAAATGAAAATATGCTGCAGAAATGTGACCTATTGTATATTATTGTGGTTGACTGTGGTTTATTGTCATAAGTTGAGCGTATTCTTGTTCATCGAATGGGAGCATACATTCTCTTGGGGTTTAGATTTAGAGCAGACGACTGTCTATTTCGGTTTGGAGGGGTTTTTGTGTTGCAACAATATTATTGAAGCGGTTCTTTTCTTTTCTCCGTGTGTGTTGCAGGTGGGTAACCTGGGCCTGCTCTTCATGCTACTGTTTTTCATCTACGCCGCCTTAGGAGTAGAGCTTTTTGGAGAACTTGGTGAGTTCACGTGACATCCAGTCACAGGCCTGCAAAGGTTTATCATGCAACTTCTGCAACATTGGTGTAATTCTACCATGAAGTGCATCAATTTATCCCAACTTGCTTTTTACTCCTGGACCCCTCTCAGTGGTAATTTGACTAACCTCTGGTCCTGGATCACTGTACCACTTCATTTAGATGACGCTATTGTCGTCATCTTATAATCTGGGATTAATGAAATGAATTGTGATTCAGGAGGTTAAATCAGAGAAGCGCTGATCTGTTGCACCTGGCCCTAAGGGGATGATCAAAACTCCTTGAAACCTCAAGTGAATACACATTATTTGTATTTTGTAAAGTAATTTAGAAATATTAGACTTCCTTAAAAATAAATAAATAAATAAATGAAATTTACTAAGGGGAGAAAATAAACCACATACAAAAATAAAAGCATTTGTGTCAGGGATATTATTTCTTTGTTGTATTAATTGTCTTTGGCAAGACATCGTTTGCCATTGGGAAACTTCTTTATTTCACTTTTAAATGGTGAACATGCATTTGAGGGATGGACAGCTGTGCTGCATACATATGAAAGGTTTGACAGATCTTCTCTGCCAACAGCAAACAGCTTTTTCTTTGTTGTTGATATTTGTTTGCTCATCAGATGATGGAAGTCTGAAAAAAATAATGCATATTGTAGTTTTAACCATTTGCTCATTTAATGGGGGTGGAGGGGGTATAAAAAAAAAATCCACTGAAGCTTTTCTTTTTGTTTTACCATGAGTGACTATTATTAAAATTAGTAATAAATAAAATTGATGGATGTCTTAATGATGGTTTGAATATGTAGTCATGGATCTTCCTTCTGACAATGAACCGACTGTTTTCATTTGCGTGCTAATCTTAAAACTTATCTTTTCTGGCAAGGAACAAAATGAGCCTCTGATGTCTGGTAATGTATGTAAAAATAATAATAATGCATCATATTTGTGTAGCACCTGTAACCAAAGCAACCCATTTTTCTAAGAGGAAATACTTAAATAATACTAACCAGTTGAAGGTAAACTGCATAAAACAAAGAAGTACTGTAGCTGTAATCACAAATCAACATACGTCTGTGTCTGTCCCTGTAAGTAAGTGAAACTGTGGTTTGAAGTTTCCATTGTCTTATCACTGTGAGCTCAACCTGTGTCTATAAAAGCATGAGTTCTTCGTTACTGAGAAATCCTTAATTTCTCTTTGTCCTTAAGTCGGTATTAAAGGTATCATTCCTGCAGGCTGAAAGCAATTCCCCCGGTATTCTGATTCATTCCGTCCTCACGTAGCCTCATTAAAGCTGAAAATTTAACCAGCAGAATGTCACGTTTTTTCCTTTTTGTGCATTGCAGCTGCAGCCAGTGGCAACACTATTTGTGACTGGAGCTTGGCAGGAGAAGGGATTAGTGGCAAATGCAAGTGTTGCGTTCTTTAGGCATTCTGCAGATTATCTTGGGATAGAGGCTCAAAAAACAAACTGGGTGTTTGGTCGCATTGCTTTGGGTTTGATGACTGACTGTGTCTACACGCTTGGCGTGTTTGGACAGTCATCCGGACATGAAACGGTGCATGCTCGCCACAGCAAATCCATGTAAAGTGCTTATTATCAAATTGACATCCGTTCTGGGTGTTTTGTTTTACCTTGTCTGATCTCCTGTTCTCTCTCTCTTGTTCTGATCACCATTTTTTTCATTTATAACACTTAAATCTCCTGCTCTTGCTCCATCCACCCACCTCACTCTCACCCCCAGTTTGCAATGAAGACTACCCATGTGAGGGTATGAGTCGTCACGCTACCTTTGAAAACTTTGGCATGGCCTTCCTTACTTTGTTTCAAGTCTCCACGGGCGACAACTGGAATGGCATTATGAAGGTACAAACTTCAATATACAGTACGACAATGCTTTGCTTTGATTTGCAGGAATGTGTTTGTACATGATAGTAATGCTTTCATGAACGAAAGAAATCCTCTTTTTCTCTGTTAACCAGATCCATTTTTATGGTATAAATTGTGGAGATGCCTCAAATGTGCTTCTGTGTAGCCTTCAGTTCATTAAAATACTTGAAAATGAAAACCTTTAACCATACAGGGGCTTTTTGAAGGGTGTGTTAGGAGCAAGTTTTTAACCCAAGACTTTTTAAAGATCAAACGGAAACAATTAACACCATTATGCATCATTTGTCTCAAATGAAATATCTGGGAAGAGGGTCAAACTGAATTAAATTGCTTAGATTACATGATCTATAGCTTTAGAAATGTTCAAATGAGACATTTAAGATACTATTCATTCCTACAAAGTCCCTCTTTTTGAACTGCAGTGGGTGCTATTTAAAGGCAGTAGGGCAAAACACATCAGTGTTTATGTCTTTATATCAGAGGTTTAATGCTTTGTCATTATTTACACAATTTCTATAAATATAAGACAAGCAGAAGCTGTTTTAATATGTTTTCACCATTTGAACTTATCACTGTTTAGGAAAGTGGATAACAAATGAGTGTGAAGGTTTACACAAAGGTCTTTAGAGATATGTTGATTTGGGAGTGAAAAATCTATCTTGATTAAAGTTCTAAAGAAGCTTCATATTCATTAAAACATATGCCATTTATTTTCTTGCAAATATGCAGGATTTATGTTCATTCAATAAATCTGAATATTGTTTTTGTATACGATCTACGCAGACGTAGCCAAAAGTTTATTCTATTGCATATAAAAGACAAACTTTGTAAAAGTCTGTGACAAGTGAGCCGAAAAGCAAAAGGAGGAGGTATTAGAAGGACAGGAGATGAACTCCCCCTCAATCACTCCAGTGTCCTCTCTGTGGATACCTAATAATGGAAAGGGAATGTGCTTATTCAGCACAGAATTACAGGAGGGGCCGTGCCTCATTGCACACTTGTTTAAAAAAAAAAAGAAAAAGAAAAAGAAAAGACAAATTTTCCCCGAATGCAATTCTCCCACCAGCAGATATCGTGTCTCCTCCTCGTACCTATGCTGCGAGGGGAATAGAGATTATGCCCGACTGTGTTGGCCGTGGACCATTTAACGCAAACTGAAAACAGGCAGTGTTGATCGGGGTCATGAAGCAAGCCAACGGGCCACAGATGCTCCCACTCACAGCAAAGTCTCGGCCCATTTTAGCCACCAAACTCGCTTGCATGGGTTGTTCAGCAGTGAGAGAGGGGGAGGACCTGCTTCGGTTCAGTCGCAAGCATGTGAGCGGTAACTGGTTGTGCGGTCACGAGAGACAGAAAATAAAACAAAGAATAAGGGAGAGTAAAGAGGGGTGAAAGATGGAAAAGTGTAAAGAAAAAAATTAGGATATGCAGAGAAAGAAGATGGAAGGCGGAGTACGGACACGTTTTGTGAGGAAGCGCAGTGTGTAAATGTCAAGCCAAATTACACAGAAAAGACCAGCTTCAGCTCACAGGGCTAAAGTTGTTATGTGTGGTCACAGGCAGGGTGAGATATGTGTACTTCCTCCAGAAAACACTTGTCACTTTGGTTTCCGCTCTGACTGAAATGTGCGGTGCGCATGTTAACCAGAGTGGAAATCTACTAGAATCATTTTCCCAAAGTAATGACTTCTGTTATTCTGCCTGGATGGAAAACATCAAGAACAAAAAAAAAAGCCGTGTAAACATTATCTAGATCTATTATTGACCATAAGAAGTTAACTTTTAACTTGCCTCTGTTCATAGAACCTGGAGGAGGTTTAGATTTGGACTGAAAATTACAAAAAAATCGAAAGCTTCTTGATAAAATCATTTAAAATGATAGAAACTGTTCTTTTAATTCCACTTGGAATAAACACGACAATCCACACATTTCTGTTTTATTTGCTTCGTCCTTTCGATCGCTCCTTTCTGCATGAAACTCTTCCTGACTAACCCCTCCGCTGACCTTCCCCCTCCTCCTGTTTCTCACCAGGACACATTGCGGGAGTGTCCACCCGACAACAACCTGGACGTGGACTATGCCTGCAATCCTAGCCTTCAGTTTATCTCGCCCATGTACTTTGTCTCCTTCGTGCTCACCGCCCAGTTTGTGCTCATCAATGTGGTGGTGGCCGTGCTGATGAAGCACCTGGACGACTCCAACAAGGAGGCCCAAGAGGAGGCGGAGATGGATGCAGAAATTGAGCTGGAGCTGGCCCAGGGCACCCTCTGTTGCATGGGCGCCCCCGGTTGTGGGGGTGGCGGGGTGGATAAAGGACTGGTCGCTGCTGGATCAGCGCCTGGAGGTGCGGCCGGGGGAAGGGAGAGGGGAAGCGCCCGGGGAGAGAGGGGAGACGGCTCGAGGAGGATGCGACACTCGGTGACCGCTGCGCACCAGGGACCGTACAGTCCCCGCGACTCCGACCGGACCCTCTACTCACCAGTGCAAGTGAGTTGGAGTGTGTGTGGGTGTGCTTGTGCTTGTGCTTGTGTGAGGAAGAGTGCAATTATATTTGGCTGTGGTGGCGTGAAGGGCTCGTACGTGTTGTATGTTTGGTATTTATGTGTGAGGGTGTGTGTTTGTAATAGGGGAGGGGTGTCAAACACCATTCTGATAACGCAAAAAAGTGGCAAGCCAGAGCGTTCAGGATGTTACTGCAACCTCTAAACGTGACACGATAGACAGTAACCGACTGCTCTGAAACAAAGGGAAAAGTCGATAGTTGACAATATGTATAGGTTATCGTGCTATGACGTTACCGGTCCAGACTAGGTGAGATAAAATGAGTTTCTTTGAGTTTGACACCCCTGACCTTGAGGATCAGGCCGATCAAGGGTTTTAATACATATAGTGGTCCAGTTTTATATTAAACTTGAATATTTTTTTATTCAGATCTGCCGCCCAAGCAGCGATGCTTTGTGTGTGTTCCCTTAAAGTTGCAAAACAACATTACTAGCACAGTGTGCTGTACGCAAGTACACGGCAGCGTGAGAGAGATCAATAGCGGCCAGCAGCTTCTGGTGAAAACGAAGAGGTTCGAGATGCTTTTGGTCCCAGAAATAAACAGATAAATGTCTGCCTAGGGTCTGTTTAACTTCACTGTTCAGCTGGGTGGTGCCTCTGAAGTGCTGCTGTTAGTTGGAAACCGCAACTGTGCTCCAGTATTCTTCTCTGTGGTGGGATAATAGGAAAAATGCGTAAATGTTCACACTTTCCGGAGGTTCCTACTCCCAGCACTCCTCTTTCCAAGAAGGATATACAAGCGTGGCAGGACAGTATATAATAGGAAACCATAGGAAGCGCGTTGTGGGCCAAATCATTAATTAGATGCTTTCATAACTTTGGTGTAGGCGTGCGTTTGGCTGAGCGTGTCGGAAAATATGTCTGCAGGTGTATATATAGTCACTTAAGAAGTTAACGGCTTGAATTGGTATCTGCTAAATGCAAAGTGTAGTGAAGAAATCTTCAAAGTAATCTTTCTGTGTGCTTGCCTGTCAGTATTCTCTTGACGCCGTATCAATGCATTAGTTCATGCAGAGAAAATTGCAGATTTGATTCACAAGCTGGAAGAATACAAAAGATGTGAACAATGTGTGAGTGATTTCTCCATAGTGTTTGAATGGCACTGACGTCGGAGAGAACAGAAAATCATTGCTCTATGGCTCCCCTCTCTTATTTAATACTGTAAGTCACATCTCTTAACTACACACTGTTATTCATTCTCTTGAAATAAGTTGTTTAAACTTTTGTTCCTCTTGTTTAAGATTTTATGAAAAGGAAGCGAGGGCAAGGAAGGTAAAGCGTTTACTCAAAGAAAAGGAGAGCGACAGTGAGAAGCACCTTAGCATCACTGGCTCACAAAAGCCACTGCGTTGGAGTTGCAGTGTGTGCACAGCACATTTGCATTTTAGGAAATGGGGAAAGTATATCCCCCTCTGATCCACTTATCCCACCCTTCTGCTGAATTATTTTTATTGCAGAGGGGACAAAATCCATCCCCTCCTCCTCGTAATCAATGCTACCTCACCAGCAGCCCGGATGAAACGCATCAGATAAATGTATTTCAATTCTTAATAAAGGAGAAGTGGCAGCACTCACGCATTCAGACTGAAACTCGGTGGTAACGTCTGAACTCACGTTGGGATGACGAACACTTTGTCTTAGCTGATGCCGGACTCTTAATTTAGAGTTAATCAAAAAGTGATGATAATATTCTTAATAGTCAATCATAATATATGGCACATTTTTTAAGAAAGTTTGCATTTAATGATATGAATATTAAATGAAAACACAAGGTGAAGTGAAGAAAAGTAAAGAAAATTCCTCACTGATGCTGTCACTAACTATTGTCTTTAAAAAAAAATAATAATTACATTCGTCCTTCATATATTACCTGCAACGGTTGCCCATGTTACATTTGTGACAAAAGCAAATTTCACTGATTGTCTTGATTTTAACAGTCCAATTTTTAGTCTTCATATTACACTATTAGTTAGCAGTTGTTTTCCTTCAACAACAGAGGAAAACCTTTTCTGTGCAGGTTGGCTTTGCTGTTATACAACAAAGTAAAATTTTAAGGTTGGTGTGTAATCATAAAAGATTAAAACACATATTGTCATGGTGTGTCAGCCTATAATTTGCATAACAACTTGCTTAGCCGATGCCACAGTGCCATGAAAAAAGCTAAGCCCAGAACATAATAGTGCTGCTATCATTACCTACTCTATGAATATATTTACCTACCTATCTAAAAATAAAGTTCAACATGAAACTTAAAACATTTATCCACCAACAGCTGCTGGAGCCATGCTAATGTTAACATTTATGGATCTATTTCAAAGACCAAAACTCTGGAAGGAGCCATTTCTATTGCTTCTGCCTCGACAGTTTAATCATAACCAGTCTAAGACTGAGACCTAAGCAATCACTACACTCACTCACTGTACCACCAAGTGGTAGAAGAGGGTATTGCCAAACAGTTCTAAATGTATGTTCGCTAACTTCAGCTGATACGTCTCCACCACAATATACAAATATCTTTGATAGGACTCTATAACTGTATGGCAATATTAATTGATATGTGGTTGTTTAAAATGAAAAAGATGTCCTATTCATAAAAATGTCAGCAATTTAGATACGCGTTAACCTGATGAGGAACCCCATCAATAAATAAGTGCCAAAAACAAAGCACTTATAGTGATGTTATAAATCAAATTAAACAATATAACCACTACTACAACAAGATGTAATACAGACTGAGAACATAACTAAGAAGACAGATAAATGTATTACCAGATATGGAGATCCATCTTGCCACTTGCCACTTTGAGGCACTCTTAAACCTTGCGCCTCACAAAACAAGCTATAAAACAAATAAAAGCAGCGACTCTACAGATTATGAGAGCAAGATTATATAAATGGCGATCACAAGTATAAGCGTTGAAGTCACTTTCCTCCAAAAAACTGCTAAAATCATGTAATGCCGATAAAGTAAAAGTTTATTTGTTTACGAATTCACCTTTTTGAAATGTCCCTATCCTTCACTGCAGTGAAAGAAACATGTTGTTTGCAATTAGAATTGTGAAAACTTTCTTAATAAAGCTTTTCGTCAGTTTCAACTTTGTCGGCCTCTACAGTCTGTGTGACTTTGCAGCCGTACATGCACACGCCGCCCTCTTTGAAATCCGATTTTTCCTGCCTTCCTCCCTGTGTGTGAGAGAGTAGAGGGTCTCTCATTTCTGCTGGCAGTCAGCAGAGACACACACTTCCATTATGAGATCCGCTAATGATAGTCTGCGATATCCACGCGTAGAGATGACTCACCGGCTGCCGTGAACAGCCTCACCTTTGTAGAGCTAAACTTGGCTGCGTGGTGCCATTTTTAGCTCAGTGTTGGCTGACAAAGGAATTTAATGCAGGCCGGGGAGAACACAGTGGCAGCGTCCTCTCTCCTTCTCAAGCTCCCTCTCTTTGTTTCTCCGTCTCCCAAGTCATGCAGGGAGGGATCTGGCAGGCCGGCGTAATTTATTCAGAGCGCAGGTCTCGGTATTTGAGTGTGTGCGCCAGTGTGTCTGTTTGCTCAGTTGAACAAAGCTCACGTGAAGTGTGTAATCCAAAACATTGTGAGTTATTATCCATTGCTATAAACTATAATTAGGACCACGAACAGTTTTTAATACTCAACGAAATTCCTCATCGCCACACACATCTACCCCCCCACCGCCGCCTCGCTGGGCCCACACACGCATGTGATATTGAGGCCACAAATTCCACAAGAGAAGTCATTATTTATTAATATTTCGTGGATCCAAAAAACATGGACGATGTGGAAACCAGCCACAGTAAATAAGAACAAGGTGATCATACCACCTGAATTAATCATTTTACTAAATATATAGCAATGTCAACTGTCAAAGTTAACTGGGAGGGTTTTTAGTGATACAGGCAGGTAGATTATAGATGTGGGTGTGAAACTATTTCTCCAGGTAAAGAAAACAACAGTACAAGGACATAAGATTGGTGGAATTTCAGAGAGGAGTCAGTTTTGCGAGAACTGAAGTTGTACCTTAGTTAACAATAAGTACATGTTCTATTCTAATATTCTATGCAGAAAATATAAACATAAGCTGATGATTTTTATTAGAAAAATTAAAGAAACCAAAAAGATCTATGGTCTTTGTTTGTTATCGGACTAGAGTGAGGTCATTTTGAGTTTTTAGCGCTTTACAAAGTGCCACTAATCTGTGTGTCTGACAATGGGTGAATATTGTTTTATTTGTAATTCAAATCCCCTTCATATATTCTAGTCTTCAAAGAAAGCGACTGAGGGAACAAAACTATACGACCGCTGAAGTGATGGCAGCACTACGGATAGAAGATATCTCCAAATAATTTGATTTTGGATTCTATTTATATCAGTATTTACTTATGACAGTAATAACTCCCAGAATCTAAACAACCGATGCGAATGTTTATGATTTGTCATTCAGTGTGTTAGCATGGACTTCGGTAACGTGGTTTCAAATAGTATGTAGTGGTCGCATTACTATAGGCAGCCCACCGGCTATATCGCTCCCGCTAAAGGATTTTTGTTTCTTTACTTTCATGGTTAATTTTAGCAACATTTCAACCTGATGGTAATGTTACCACACTCTCATTACTGCATTAATGGAACAATATCAGCAACTTGCAGGTTGATTTTATCAACCTAATTAAGTGAAGTGCACTTAGTTCTTTATATCTTACTAGTAGAAGTGCACAGTATCAGTTTGGCTCTCTAATAGTGAGGGTAAAAACTGTCCGGTGTGAAACATTTCAGCTTCGTTTATAGTCAGGTATTTTAAGCATCGACAGTGAGAAAAGGTTGTGTATAAAGAGTCATTTCAAGGCGTTCATCACAATCATATCAGATTTTAAATGCTGCCGAAATACGAGGTGCTTTGTGCCAAGCAAAACTCAACGTGTTCGAGCGACTTGCTGGAGATTTTTTTGCGTCGACAGAGTTAAACGTAGGAATACCAGATTTGGCACAAGGTCTAATTTCCATCGGTTGTCCCAAACATAAAAGAAAAACATGAGAAAAACAGACTTATAAAAAAACAATATAGTAAAACAAAAACTTGATGATGAATTAATTCTGGCTGGGTTAAACCTGCCCTAAAGCGCTACCGTACAATCGTGCAGTGCTTAAAGTTAAAGTGCCTGTTTTTTAACGTGCTTGATTTTCTCAATGTTCACAAGTTTGATTGTTGATGAGCCATGTCTTATACTGTCTCTTAAAACTGACAAAAAGTGGAGCTTTATCTGATAGCTACAAGTAAAGTAGTCCCGTTTGTGCAACCTTTAATAGACAAGGCATTCTGTGCAAAGGAGGACTCTCTAAGTTCTACTTCACAATCACCCCTGATGGCTGAGCTTAATTATACATTAAGCAAGGTCTTTTAGAAATTATTTGAATTTCTCACGGCTTAGGAATCAATATTCATTTGAGATTGAACAATGATGATAGCTTTTAATTGTGCAAATGCCCTAGTAAGTCTATAACTGCCTTATTTCTAAGCTCAGGATCAGGATCATATATTTGCATACCTTAAACACTAAGACGCAACACTTAAAAATCTGACCATTAGAACCATCATTATGTGCATACAGTATGAATTCTTACTCCATATTTATAGGGAATCTCATTAAATTTGTCAGTGGAAGACAGCCATGTTGCCCCTTTCTCGCCAATGTCTAATTAATATAGTCTTCCATAAAGCTGAAGTTTACGTACACAGCAGTGACAGATATGATATTTATTATTATCTAATATGATATGCAGAGTTGAACTATATTCCACCTGTGAGTTTATACATTCTATAGTCTGCCACATGAGGCAGAAAGAAAAACCTCTTTGACTGTTTGGTGAAACACTGCTCATATATTGCACAGCTACTAAAGGAGACGCTGCAGGAAGCTGACACGCACACACAGGGAGAGAGAGCGTAAAGGAGTAAGGGAGTTGAGATAATGGCTGAGCCGGTGACAGTCAGATAGGGGCAGTAATTAATTTCAGCTCACTCCTCTCTCACTCTCAACTTCCATTCCCCGTAGACGAGCCCTATTGTTGTCCACTAATACAGTTATTAATGGAGGTCAGCACACGGGCTACCACAGTCAATCAAACATTATTTTTATGTTAAGCTTCCCACCTACGCAGAGTGTACTATTGAGAGCAAGAGAGAGAGAGAGAGAGAGAGAGACGTGTGTGTTTCTCTTATTCATGTATGTGTCGAGCTGTTATGGCAGAGTCAGTTTGTCTTGGTGCCAAAATGTAGCACTGCAATGCTGTTTCATAAAGCTGTTTGATTCACGGCTATTTAAAGTGCTGGGAGTACAGTAACCTGTCTTTTGGATTCCTACCCCCCCCCCCCCCCTGATTTTCAAAGCATTAGCAATGACTGATTTTTAATATAACAATATGAGTCAGAAATGCGTGTTTGCATAACAGATCTAAGTATATTCCTATACGCAGTGTTGTAGAAATGTGTTATGAAAATAGTCTTGCGTGGGGATTGAAGAGGAGTGACCTTATTTGACAGTATCTTTTGGGATAGATCTGCTGATGTAATACAGTTATTTTGGCTGTCGGGGATGTGCTACAGGCACAACACATTCAGTTCATTGTGAAAATACAGTGCCCCGCCAAGCAGAACAGGCAGCGTTCTTTGAAGTAGTTTCCCTATTTCTGACGGTAGTTTCCTTTTCTTTTTCTTTTTTTTTTTCCTACCCGACTGGATCACGGGGAAGCCAATCGGACAGATATAAGCAAGGAGGAATCATTTAAGTCACAGAAAAATCCCTGAGTGATTCAGTCTAAATTGCTTTAAACCTAATAATACCCAGAGCACAAAGCTTAAATCTTAAATTGTTTCAACAAGGTATTGAACACTCTAATTGAGGTGATATATCAAATGTAATTGCACTGCTCTCTGTGCTCAAGGCTTTGATAGTAAAATTATGTGTTGCTTGGCTAATGAGGGTTTGGAGTTGTATTATTGAGGACCTTTTTTTTTTTTTTTTTTTTAATTTCCAAAAGAGAACTATGTTTAGCCCTGAAGGCCAACAAAGTGTAAGAGCGAGTCTTGTCATCGTTTGTTTGTTTGTAATCTCTGTCACTGTTTTGTGCAGATTTTTCTTTTGAGAACATAAGGCGTACGTAATGTGAGATTTGCATTTGTCAGGGTGATTATGCACATGAGTGATCTTGTGCGTCTGTGTGAGAGCGTATAAGCAAGTGTAAAATCATTACCTGCGTGTGCACACGGGCACTCTTGTAACCCTTACGATGGTGTATGCGTTTCCCTGCGTGTTCTCTGTCCTCGCATGTCCGCATGGGCACATGTTTGCGCCTGCGTGCAATCTGGTGTGCCGGCCTGCGTCCCGTGTGTATGTGTTCGTGTGCGTGCGTGCGTGCGTGCGTGCGTGTGTGTGTGTGTGTGCGTGTGTGTATGTGTTCCAGGAGAGCCAGTGGTTGGATAGCGTATCTCTCCTCATCAAGGATACGTTGGAGGGGGAGATGCTGATGATCGACAACCTCTCCGGTTCTGTCTTCCACCACTACTCCTCTCCTTCACCCGTCTGCAAAGACTGCAAGGGCCACCTGCAAGAGGTACCACCCTGAACACACGTGTATACAAACCTGTGCGAAGTACACAAACACACACACACACACACGAGGACCTGAGAACGAGCGTGTTTTTCCTGAAGCTCCTCCAAATGCCAAAAGTACAGTATATTTCTCATCTTTAAAGTCAATCGAATAAACACTATAAATACTGTATCTGAACCATCTCAGTGTCGTGAGTCTCGCGAGGCCATAGCCTCTTTGGTAATATCGTCAATATCAAAATGACCGACAAATCTAGTGACTTTCAAGGGAAAAACATCATCGTTCTCTCTTGAAGGGATCCGCAGGTGAATCTCCAGTCCTCTTTTGTTTATTGTTGCTGCAGCTCCCTGGAGTAACAGCTGTGTTTATTGAGCAAAAGAGAGCAGCACAAAGCAGCCAGGCTGAAAATACCAACCAATGGAATAGTATTTTTAATACAATATATATTTAATGATAGCAGGGTTCCTTGTGGTTGGTCTGTTTGCTCCTGATAACTTTTTTTAGGTAGTCTAAACTCAGAAATACTTTCAAAGAAATGAATATTGCCGCTTCATCTACATTTTACTGACGACAAACTAACTATTATTGATTTCAGTGCAGTCAGGGCATGTTTTTCTGCTCCTCTGCATATGCTTGGCCTGCCATATTAGGGCCAATTTTTTCATTTCTGGCAGGATTACCTTTATTTTATTTTTAAGTACTTTAATCCTTGTACCCTTGAAGTAAAATATGATTGAAGAACCAAATTTGAGTTAATTAGCACTTATTTCTTGCTGTGATATTCTTTATAAACATGACTGCAGGTGTGGGAGTGAAAATATATCAAAATGAATAAGTGCAAGTCCTAATTAAACTCAAAAGTAGAATTTTAATACTGAAAATATACTATCTTCTTTTGTGTACGTATCTCTGCAAAGTGCATAAATATACAAGTTTTCATTGACTAATGGTGTGAGCAAAACTTGCTGCACCAAACTTTTAATTTGCAAACGCAAACTACAATAGATACACACATTCATGCACAGAGAAACGCACACACCATTGTGTTTGCACCAGATTGGATGCATGTAGGGGGCACAAAGAGGAAGACACTTCTTCACGTTCTTTCATGGATACACTGGGCTTCATTTATCACACAAAGCTGCGCGAATGGGAAGTGCTGTGGACGTTTATGCTTTGTAGAGCATGCCAAATCCTGTGTGTGCTGTTATGGTACGGCATAACGAGGGACTGTAGCTCTTAATTAAAAAAATTATCAACGTGAGATAAAAACAACTTTCCATGCATGCAGAAATGTGGATTAATGAGGCCCGTTGCATGCACACACACAGGCAGCCCTTTCTGATGATGTATGCACGCACGCACGCACGCACACAAACACACACAAAACCTTCTTCACCTATATCTCAGGGTGTTTTGTAAATAGAAGATCCTGCATAAAACACACAGAAACTTATTGTCCTGTGCCAGTGTTGTCCATCACAATGACAAAGTGCAGCGGGTCAGCCCAGAAGAAGCAATAACTGGGCTCTACACCTCCTCACCTGTCAGCCCCGCTTTCTGCCTGTCTGGAGATGCTGTCAAACCATCAATCCCCCCCCCCCACCTCCTTTATATGTTTCCTCCTTCCATCTGTACCTCCACTCCTCTGGCTACCCCACCGTCTCTGTCTGATTTATTGTATCTGATCTCGTGCCGTTCGTCTTCAATTTGCCATGTCACCTAAACATCTGACTTCCATATTGAACATGTTTGTGTTTGTGTGTGTGTTAGTGTGTGTGTGTGCGTGTGTGTGTGCGTGTGTGCGTGTGTGTGTGCGTGCGTGCGTGCGTGCGTGCGTGCGTGCGTGCGTGCGTGCGCGCGTGTGTGCGTGTGTGTGTACCACTTTTCAGACCAATGAGTCGCTTGCTGCTCACGATGGTGTGCAATGTTAATGTGTAGGAGAGCGCATCAAGACACAGCAGGGTACCTGGGCGTAATATGTGTGATAACGGAAATATGCATCTGCAGCCTGAGAGTGACTGCGGTTGACTGTGCAGGAAACAGTTCGCTGAAGCAGAGAAGGACTTTGCCATTAATTTGGCTGCGAGCATAAAAAGACACTCCCCAGGAGTACATTTCCATTTTTCTGTATATTTTCAACTCGTGCTCTCCTATAGGGGTGGTATGGATCACACCTCACTACGGTTCATGTATCACTGCTTTGAGTCATAGCTTCAAGAAAAGAAGGCTGCAAGAAAAGGGCTCGCCCTTCAAATTGTATTTTGAAAGTTTAACTGGAAAGGTGGAACAGGAAGCTGCAGCAGTACAGTCATTGCAGCTTTAATCACATACATATTCTCAGCAGACATGGCAGTCACCGTTTTGATGTTTTGACTTCTGCAGCTTTTCACTGTAAAGAAATTCCGAAAACTGCGGATAATTTGCAACACAAATCAATTCTGATCTTTTACACCACTGTGAAATTCAAAACAACATAAAAAGTAAACGCTCCTCTGACTTTTTTTTTTTTAAAGAGCATAGTAAAGATATTAAACTCTGTATAAAACAAAAACAGTATTGGGCAGAAGCTTTCATCCACTTTCAATGTCAGGAGGACGGTAAAGGGAGGCATCAAATTGGTCATAATTGCCTCAGACATACCGTGAAAATCCGCAGTCAGCAACATATAGTGAAGCCCCACATAGTCCTGATGTCAACGTCACAAAGTCTTAGATCAGATGAAGAATTGGAAGTTAAGGAAACAACTTAAAGCCAAACAGGAACTATAGCAAGTTCAAGAGGCCATCACCATCACGTCTTTGAGACGTCTTGAAAAAAACAAGCTTTTGAGAACCCCCAAATGTGTAGCTTCTGTTTTAATAGACAACTTTTTATGGAGATATTTAGTCAACTTTGTTATTGATAATGTAGGTATCTTCTTTAAATACATGGCCCCCGATGTGATAATAGATCCATGATATGGTTGTTGATCTGCACACATGCTGTACATTACGTCCACACGTCTGATGGGCGCGGACAAATCAGTGCTTTGATGCAGTTATGTCTTAAAAGGTTTTCAGGAACCTTCTGCAAACAGCAAGATAAAAAGACCGGAGGTGTGTCTGCCTGCCTGTCTCTGTATGTGTGTGTGAGCAGCAGAAAATCATCGACTGACTACTGGTGCGCTCACGTTCTTTTGAGTATATGATCGTGCACACACGTACTATGCTGTGACTAGCATGACTCATGCAGCCGCAAGTTATCAGCCATGCATATTTTCTCTTTCAGTCACACAGCCGTCTCCCAGCGTTTCCTCCCAGCAGTGCAGAATAACGGATGCCTTGCTTCGCTGCTCTCAGGCTGCAGTGGACGCTTTCAATTGGTGTTTGCCTGAGCCCACTATCTTGTTAGCGAAGCCTTCGATATTTCTGCAGTTACCTTGGAAGCGCCAGTGTACCAACTCTTCCTGCGCCGGTTGCGCTTTTTTTTTTTTTTTTTTTTTTTTGTTGTCCCCAGAGGCAGAGTCAAGATTACAGGAAGAGAAAGGCTGTGGTTTCTATTACCTGTCAATGAAGGTACCAGGTGACGGCTTGCAGGGACCCTCTCATAAAGCTATTTACAGCCCACCTCTGAGACGCAGAGCAAGTCACAGGGATTGTATAGTGCTCTCGCACAGTAGCATAAGTGAGGACCGCTATAATGAGACAAAACAGAAAAACTGCAAAGTCTTTCTTAAAATTAATGACTTGTGTTGCTGTGCTTTTGCCCTGCTTCCTTGCCTCATCCCATATCTTCCCTCTTTCTTGCTTCCGCTCTTTTTCTTTCCTTTGGGGCTTTGGTCAATGGTAATTTACTGCCTCATATCTGCCATGAATCTTTTTCGATGAAGCTCCGTCTTTCTCGCCCACCGGCACGTGTTAATGCTGTGTACTGCTAACTGCCCTCACTTCATTGGATTTCACCCAGCCATTTTTAATTATGCCTTTTAATTCCTCGCCACGTCTCTTTAAAGAAACATCACACCATAGCAACTTCCCAGAACCCTGAAATTCTACTCAAGCTCACTGTTTGTGAGTAGATTTTTTGAAACTGTGCAAAAACGAGCAGTGGGTTTGAGAAATGGACCAGCTGAGAAGCTCTGGCTTGTGCAACGATCATTTGAAATGTATTCCACTGCCATCAAACAAGCCTACCTCGATCAAAGGAGGAGAAGTTATTCCAAATACAATTATTTGTACGTGTAGTGTGAGGGTGAAACAAGCAGTTATAGACTGCTGGGGTAGAATTATGCGGTTCTGGTGCTGCCACATGACCGAAAGAATCGAAAGAAAACAAACTCGTCATTGTCTCATTGCCTGAATACCTCGCCTCCCAGCCTCCTTTCATATAGTTTCATGCTACTGCAAAATGTTGATGATGACGACGTAATGTTCCTCCTTCTTGAAATCTCTCACCCTGTTCTCTTCACAGACAGGTCCCACAGCATTATGGCCGCGTCTGGTAAACCATATCGCAGCTTGGTGAAGGTGTAATCTATCTTGTCTGCTTAGCTCAGGTCGGCCGCTTGAAGACACTGTGTGCATAAAAGAATCATGCAAGTCATCTTCAAAACAGATCAGAACGTTTTGGAAATGTCATATCTATATACACCAAAGTGTAATATACTAATGTCACGGTTGCTGTCAACCTCAGATAAAAAACCCAAATCCTCATGTTGAGCGCCGATGCTCTAGCGAGTAAATCCTGAAACAATGGCTGCTCCTGCTTCCAACCTGCAGAGACACAAATAACTGATGTGAATTCTTCGCAGCAGATCAGGATGGCGGAGATTGAGCAGGCGTCGCTGAAGTCGGAGCAGCTCTCTGACAAGTCCTCGTCCCCCGCCCTGCCAGATGACCTCAGTCTGGACGAGCATACGGCCTACCAGCTGCTGGCGCAAGAGAGCAAGGTGAGTGTGAGCAGACTGAGGTGGGAAAGGGGAGACCAGCATCTTCACCTCTGGCACGCAGATTAAGCATCTCGTTTGGACTTTGGAAAATGTGCAAGACAGTTGAATACAAATAAAACATATGACTACTGATATACACGAAATGTATATATCTATTTAGTCGCTTCAGCTTCCTATGAATAGCCCAAAGTATTTCTGACTGATATATTTTTTAACCATTTTAATTATTATTGTTTTGAACCTCATAATTATTGTAAAAATTCTATTGCCTATTTGTTTATTCAGATTTGCAGTTCTTTGGGGAGGGTTGTACAACATTTCAATCAACCGCCGCTGGTTTTATTTGTGCTACCATAATAAACTGACTGGATAATACTTGGTTGACATATGCTGGATCCCTACAAGCTCTCATTTGCTGCTCGGTCAAAATGAAAGACTTGCATTTTTTTTAATCTTATGACCAATTTGCAAGCTATTTTGAGCAATCGGGAACAGTAAGAGTTTATACAGCTGCACTGTTGTACAGCATTAAGCAGATATTTGTTGCTGCATAAATGTGGCTGGGGTTTTTAATTGGTGGGAATACCAATGCCTTTTACAAAGATGATCAAATCTTGGTGTATTTGTTGCTTGAATTTAAAATATGTGATATTTTAGTTTTATGTAAATCAACATAACTGCAAATATTTTGGTGAAATTACACAAAACAGCCGGAGGAATAGTTAACATCACTAATTTCTGCTGCACTAGTATACTTTATGTGATAAATAACAATACTACATTTACAAACTGGACACATTCTCAGCACTGCGACGCAACAAAAGGCAGACTCTCACTAAAGTGACTCGACACCGCCACCCTGTTTACAACAGAGGCATGAATTAAATGTCATATCATTAAATGTCTTCCCCTTTAAGTAAAAAAAAAAAAAAACACATCCAATCATATAAAGATTATCAGATTGATAACCAGTGAGAAAACCCGCGGCAACACAATGTTTGGCCTCACACTGACGCCGTTAGTGAGGATCTGTATAATGATTATGGCTGCTTATCATCTCTCCGTGTAATATTAAACCAATTTTGTGTCAGGAAAAAAAAAAAAAATATATATGAATGTAATACAAGAGGGAGAAAATAATGCAGTTAAACGTGGCATCTACTTTATACCTGACATACATTGTGTAGGGTATTATTATTATTATTATTGTTTGCATTATTGTTTTCATCACCATCATCATCATCATCATCATCAAAATGTATTGTTTTGTTTCTTTGTTATTATAGCACTGTATTAATCCCAAAGGGGAAATTCATCCCGAACTGACCATCGGTAGCAGCCGCACAGAGCAGCGCTCTAGGGGAGCTGGGGGGTGGGGGGTGGGTGGGCGGGTGAGGGTCTTGCTCAGGTACCCCCAGTGCATGTTTTTGGGAATCATCTTCAGGAAGCCAATAAATTAGCCTTATAAAATCATTTTCATGGCTTTGCTTTAGGCTCTCCTGTGATTTACAGATATAAATATCAGGCTCGAAAGATCCCTTTATCGCTTTCTCTCCCTCTCTCTCTCTCTCTCTATCTATCAGGGTAACTATCTTGTCTTTGAAGAGTCCACCATCTCCATGCACTGCAGACCTTCTCATGAATAAATCTTTCCACCATGCTCTCCCGAGTCACTGCCCTTTGAGGCTCTCGTGGCCTTCTCCCTAACTCCCAGACTTCCACTCACCCCCTCCTCTCCTGAACTATACGTCTTCCCTTTTCTCAGTCTTGCCCCTCCGGTAATTGTGCACCTGCCCTACTCCACACCTCCCTCTCCCCACACTATCTGCATCCTTTATCATCCTTCCTTCCTAGATTTCCTCCTTGGTAATGGGGTAATGCTCCTTGGTTGAGGATAGCCGGATAAGCCTGCAATCACCAAGCATGGCTGTGAAGCGCTGCTCATTAGAGGAGGGGGGAAGAGAGAAAGAGCAGAGGAAAGACTAATAGCAAAAAAAAAAAAAAAATGTGAGGTGAGGGATTTTATATGTCAAGTATTGTTTAGGAGAAATGTTATATGTGTGCAGTTTTATTGGTTTTGCTGCAGGACCATAAAACTGTTCACATTTTAGGAGCTCGGTGTGGTTCTGTCCCGACAACATAAATCTTTAAATATTTGTGGTACGGTTCAAGGTGACGCTTTTAGTTAAATATTGGTTTTGGCAAGTCTGGGGTTAAAGTCTCCGGTAATTCGTTTAAGCACATATGATGGTGATGCATTGGTGTGTGTGTGTGTGTGTGTGTGTGTAGGTGCATCACGAGTTTATGTGCGCCAAAAGCCGTTTAAGGTTTGTATGGGTGTGGGTGGCTTCTCCTTTGAAATGAGGCTTTTCAGGGGTGAGCGCTTGAATCCCTCAGAGGTGCGATACACTAATGAAAAGCAGAAAGGCATACCTACACAGCAGCGCTCACACACTGTGCACTTGCTCTCGCTCGGCTCAATCTGCTTCCTGCTTCCCACTTCGAACTGTCACAGCCTCTCTCACAAATTTCTAACCAAACATTTATTGTTACAAGATATACAATTACCATGATAATAACAGAGCATAATCAGCTCACGCCCTTTCTCTAGCACTCGAATGAAAAGCCAATGGGATGGAGTGAGTCAGCGGCCATGTTTAATATCTACATAAAGCCTGAGGGGCTTCTTTTTTCTTTCAAGCTCTCAACTAGGAATTGTCACTTTACAATCTATAATGTGGATCCTAAACTTTAATTGCCCCTTTGGAGAAGAAATTAGCATTAAAGGCTACTTTTAAACGACGCTGATGATCTTTTTTTAATGATTCAAGCTTTTGCACTCTGGTGCCAGCCTCATCCAGCTCAAAATTTGTCTAATTTATCTTCTTTGATATTTATGAGAAAAGTGACCCTCGCGTTGTCGATCTACTGCGCACATCTTTTTGGATTCAATGTCAAAACATTTGTTCTCCTCCAGGGAAGATGCCGTAGTGACTCCTACAGCTCCGAGGAGGCCTGCGGTCGAGCGAGTCAGGAGGGACTGCAGCAGACTCGCACCGTGGTGCAGAGCCAGGTGCTGGGCTTGGGCCATCCATGTCGGGCCCTCGCCACTGGCCCTGAGATGGAGAGCGCGCTTCAGGAAATAGAGATGCAAACACACACACCACAAAACGCACCTCACCACAGTCCTGGTGAGTCAACTTATATCTACTGCACTGCTGAAGTCATTTTGTAATTGCGATAACGTTTATAAACCGATGTCCCTGTCACTCTGTATGCTTGTGCTATTTAAGACAAAAAAAAAACCTTTGAGCAAGAATGTTACAAAAATATATTCTAAATTCAATTCAAATGCATTCACAAGCATTACAAACACAACAATCATTTGTGTGCAGATATTTAATTACACTGCTTAAATGGGCAAATTAGAATCTATTCAATTAAACAATTGGATCAGCAGAAGAAAATTAGTGGAGACCCAACAGCGTGATGCTGCATGTGCGACACTGGCTGAAGTGCCTGATTATGTCATATTGTGCTTCTCAGGGCGCTATCCTCTTTATGTCATCATCTTTATAAAGAGGTGAAAAACAATATATTTATATTGTAACAAAGGATTATCTGGTCAACTCTGATTGAACAGAGCAATGTTGGAGAAAGAAAACAAGTTAGAAGGAGGGCTGAAAGTACCACAGCTAAGACAGAAAGTACACTGAGCCCAGTTTGCAATTCACATGCAAAAATCCTCTGTTACTTCTTCTCATATTTAATTGAAACTTAATTGTAACATATAAGGCATACACTAGAAAATACTGTATTTTAAAATGTTAAAATTATTCGTAATGTCATGATTTTGACATCAGCTGGTATAGTAAAGCACACACATATATATCTATATATATATAGATATATATATATAGATATATATCTATATAGATATATATATAGAGATATAGATATAGATATAGATATAGATAGATATATTGTAGTCTATAGCCAGTTTCACTGTAATAAAGTAAAGTGCATAACCACTTTATGCATGACTGCAATAGTCATATTCCTGTCTTGACTTGTTGACCTAATTGCTTACACATTCACGATTGCTGAAGGTATTAATAGACTTTATCAGATCACTATTTAAAAATAATCGCCCAATTGTAGCTGATTGTATGATAATAATTCAGAAAAGTGAAAGAATTGACGCCAAGACAGAGATGAAAGTTTATTCTCTTCCTGAAGGTGGCGTTCCCAGCAGCAGCAGCAAGGACAGAAACAAAGGAGGAGGAGGAGGAGGAGCCAGTGGCATTTCTGCGCTCTTCCATCTGCCTGCAGAGTTCTTCCACCCTGCAGGAGCAGCCATCCTAGCACCTCCCCGGAGCAGAAGTTTGCGTTTGTCAAGGGGCCTTAAGCTTACCTCCCCAGCCACCTGGACCTCGTTCCGCTCTCCTGGAGCCCAAAGAAAGATCCTCTGTACACAGGTGAAAGAGGGAGAGGGGAGAAATACATTATTGGAGGTTGGATGCTCCTTCCGGTGCCATTTTAATGGTGTGATATCACATTTCACGGTTGGTTGTCTCTGTGGCCAAATACCCATGTATATCTCAATTGCTTTGAGTATTTAAATATTCTTTTAACAATGAGCAGTGAACGTGATAGAGCAGCCGTGTCATAAATTTAAGCATAGATTTATAAATCATAAATTCTATAGCATGCACCCTGCACAAAATCAGCAACTTGTGCAAAGTGTAAGACAGTGTCATTGAAGTAATCTAAGAGATAGATTTGTGACATTAAACATAGTTGAGAAGTTGCTAATCATGGATTATGGTTCTTGACGGATGTTATAATAATAATAATAATGGCTTGGATTTATATAGCGCTTTTTTCGAGCTGACTCAAAGCGCGTACAAAGACCATTATTCTTTTACACCAGTCCCACCAGTGATGGTAAGCTACGTTGTTGCCACGGCTACCCTGGGGCATGCTGACAGAGGCGTGGCTGCCATTTTGCACTAAAAGCCCCTCCAACCACCACCAACATTCATGCACCATTCATACCCATTCAGACCCATTCATACGAGACAATTAAAGTAGTATTTCTAATTGAAAAATGGACGATTAATCTGTTATTTACTAACTATCTTTCTCTCCTCTCCTTTCACTCTTTCTCATCAGTACCCATCCCACAGTGACTCCTCTCTTGCGACAGGCAGTTCTGAAGGAAGCCTTCAAACCACCCTGGAAGAAGGACTGAGCTTCAGTGTCTCTCCACCACAGAACTTGGAACTGCCTTTGCCTGCAGCTCCTTTACCACTTTTGTGTCCTGTCCAGCTGCCTGAAGACGTCACTACCACTTCTTCTCCAGTTCAGACCACGAGGCCGAGACCAACCCCCTCGTCAGCTTTAACCCTCCTGGCCACCAGGGGGCACCAACGGAGCCAGAGCAGCGGGCGAGGCAGCACCAGCCCGGGCTATACCCGTGACGACTCCATCGATCCATCAGATGAGGACCTTGGCATCGGCATTGGATCGTCCATCGGGGGTTGCGGGTCCAGTCAAGCTGGCAACAGTGAACATTTGTCAGAGGCGCTGAGCAGCTTGTCCCTGACATCACTGTTGTCGCCCAGCTCCTTGGTGTACCCAGGAGGAGCCGTGAAGAAGTGCAACAGTACAGGCAGCCTGGACCAAGGGGGGATGCTGTCTTCTCGGGGCAGGGAGAGCCGCAGGGAGATCCTGGGCCTGGAGTTGATGGACCCCCAGGGCTTTTTGGCCAACCCCTGGACAGGGGTTTTAGTTGACACAAGAAGAGGAGATATGAGAGGTGAAATAGGAGATGGAGAACAAGGGTTGAAAGCAAAGAGTTCAAGCCAAACAGCAGTAGGGCCTTGTCGCAAAAACAGATGAAACCTACTGTTTAGTCTTATTTTGTCTCTCCATTCCTTTGGATCTAAACCCATTGCTGTTCCTCTCGCTCTCACTGCTTCATCAGTGAGAGAGAGGTCTGATGACACATGATGTCCTGTATTCCAAAGCCAAACCCTCATCTTGCCCCTTCAACCCCTTTCAACACATTTCTGACAAGCCAATGTCCTATTTTGTGATATTTAGGCAAGTGGTCTTGGTTATGGTCTGTTGGTGAGGGAGTGGCGGTCCACCCTCCTTGGAGCGGCACCAGCAGAGGAAGCCATGGAAGGTCCTGATTGCATTTGGAAAAGAGGAGTCAATGGGAGCAGAAAGAAATGAGCTCAAGTTTCAGACACAACAAAGAGTCTTAAATGTTGCTCTTCTGTAGTTTCCTGTTCCCTGCAATGGCTCGGATAAATGAGGTTGAAAATGCAAAAAGGAAAAAATAAAAAAATAATAAAAAAAACACAAACCCAAAATAGTCATCCATGCCAACAGAGATTGTTTTGATCTGTTTACATCTCAGAGGCAGTGCAACAAATAAGTGGGCGGAGGCTCGTTGATGGCGGAATATATCAAGGCGGAAGGAAGACTGCGAAAGGAGAAAGCGGGTCATTTATTGGGCTGGAAAAGCAGAAAGCGGATCTAATGTCCATCTGTTCCGGCAGACGGAAACAACAGGTCCTACTCACTCTGGCACAGGACCTTCTGCTGAGATCAGAGTAAACCGCGAGGTGGAGGAGAGTTCAGGAATGTGTACTCATCCTGTGTGTTTGTGTGTGAGAGCGCTGCCTCAGGTATCCCAGGCATGAATTAAATCATTCTCATCACCGCACCATACCTCTTGTTGTTTCTGAAAGAGGAGATAGATATTGACTGGGTAAAGCTTTGTGAGCCCGTCAACTTGGTCTTCAGCAGCGGCAGAAAATGAAACGAAATCAAAGAACTGTGGAGGTATAACCATGCATGGAGTGATTTGTGAAATTGGTTATTTTTCTTTTCTATCTCCAGCATCTCTCATTCACCCGTGGACATGGAGGAAAAAATATGAAAGCAAGAGATGTTGGATGGAGCTTTACAAACCCTATCAGAAGAAACAGCAGTGTGTGCATGGAGCAGCCTTGTGTGCACTGAAATATAGTTCACTGCATTTTCATGAAGTGAGACTTTAAGCACACTCCTTTTGACACCACGTTCTCTCACCTTGTTTGAGGATTTAAGAAGAATGGACAAAAACCACAAAATGTTGCAAGGGACCTTGACTGCATGATGGGATTGCATTTAACCAAGATTTTTATCTATATACAGAAGTGTATAAAGATGTCAGTGTTGGGTGATGACCATGTGATTTCTATTCCTCTATTTTTGTAGAAAAGAGAATAGGCACGTGCAAGTGTTGCCGTTAGTTTGTCCCTATTTAATTTCTTTCCCATGCAGTGTCTTTGACTTGTCGTCTAGGACTTTTTGTCTGCCAGTGGCTTCCAGTTTTATAATATTTTTTTAAGGTGTGGACAGTGTATAAAACAATGAAGCAAAAAATTTCAAACAAACTGCGCGCTGAAGCGATTGTTCCCTCCAGCACATTTCTCTTAGGGAACAAGGGTTCCTTGTGGATTTCTTTTTTTTTTTTTTTCTTTTTTTCTTCAGATGTTGGAGCCTCAGAGGACAACCAGAGATGGGAACAGCCATATTCACTCACTACACAAAGACTGTCGCGCTCACAGACATTCCTGCAAACGGGGAACTTTGTTTGCTTTTAGCCAGTTGTACTAAAAAAAAAAATAGAAAATAAAAAAAAAAAAAACCAGGAGCAGCATAAACCATCTCTACAAAGCTTTAATTTGGGAGCTACACCACACAACATATCGATTACGGGCACAAAAGTGTTCCTGAAGCATGGTTCTGGGATTGCAATACAGTATGCTTATCCTTGAAATGACACTCTGATGCACTCATCATCTCTTCCCTATCTCTTTATACATACAGTATGTTGTAGCAACCCTTCCACACCCCATGGTCCAAAATCAAAAAGGAGACACTGTAAACATGAACAAAACTTTGCATCGATCAATGCAAACTTTCTTTGGCTTCCGCCACTTGCTTCACCGCTCCATCCAAAAGAGGAGACGCTCGTCTTTAAGCCGGATTTCTAGAGGTAGACTGTTGTCTCCCTGGTGTTTTGATCATTACCTTACTTTTTTTATTTTCTCGAAAAGACTGAGGTGATGTGAGAAAATCTGTGGGTCTGACCTTTTTTATCATGCAAAATCACTTTGATGACTATGTTTTGCCACAAGATGTTGGGTATTAATAGGTGAGACAGAGTGCGCATGTGTGTGCGTGTGCGTGCGTGTGTGTCTGTATGTATTTGTGAGTGAATGCGTGTTTATGACTTCAGGTGAAGTGATTGCCTTTTCCTGAAGTGTCCTGTTCGTCATGGAGGTTAAAAGGGTGGAGATGGAAAACATGAAGCAACCAAGGGCTGTTTAAGCTTCAAAGATATGTCCTCCTATCTTTCTGAGACAAATCCTTGTGTCACTGAACATGACATCAAAGGTTAAAGCCTGACTACACAGCAATAAATGTTCCATGTGTGTGCCCTGAGTAAATGATGTCAATGTGATTTTTATCTCCTCAGAATACAACAGTATTCATTACCGTCTCTTTTTGCTTCTCGTTGTCTGAACTTACAACCAATCAGATAGCACCTCTGCCCTCTCAGAGTCTGGTCCGTGGAGAGATGGGCTGCAATTGGACAACATGGACAAATGAGGGTCTTGAACTCAGGTCGGGGGGTAAAAACCACTAGTAAAATTTAAAGATAGCTGTAAAGCTGTGCTCAGACGGAATGCAAAGCATTATTTTCAAAAGATTTATTTATTGTTTTGCCTTGCTTCTTTAGTCGCACCAACCTGACCCCAATGCATCTGACAGCTGTACCAGTGCACCAAGTGTGTGTGGTTGTGTGCGTGTGTGCATGCGTGAATGAGCAGAATATGCATCCGTACATTAGGTGTGTACTGCAGCTCTCACTAATTTCAAAATTTTAACCAGGAACTCTCGCTGGTTCTGTCATTTGCCCTCACTTCTTTTCCTGCTCTCTTGTATATTCATGAAGAGGAGAACGGACGCTCAGCAGAACCTTGTTGCGCTCCTCGAGTATTTCTTCCTTTTCATGCTGCTTTGATCAAACCACCTGTATCCAGTCACACCGTCTCCAAAATGTGCTTTGCCTTCAGTCTGAACACACCTTAAGAGTGTACAATTCACACTTGTACATATCTTTGTATTTTGATTTGCATGTGTGCATTGCTGCCAGTGAACATGATTATATCGTTAGTATGCATTTCATAAAGTTGTACAAAGTTAATGGGAATGCCCCAGTGTTTTTGACTGCTGCTATGAAAACACTAAAAACCACTCTGATTCACATAAAAAAAAAAACTGTTTTCTTTCAACACATAAAACTTTAAATATCACATTTGATGTAATATTTTAGTCTTTGTCTTCATACCTGTTTTATATTTTCAAATGAAGGTATCTGAAGTAGTTGAGCCAGGATAGTGACACAAAGGCAGATGGTGTACAGAGTGGACATAGACAGCCGGACAGAGCAAACCCAGCAATGGTAAAAGACTGAAGTAGGAGTCCAAGACTTCTCCCAGACAGCTTGTCATCGGGCAGCCTTGCCCAGCGGAGCCGTCAGAGCAAGAGAGCGCATTAGGCATGCACGCTGAACTCAAGAGGTGTTGTTTACCTCACACCCTCAACCAGCCAGCCCTGCACCTCGCCTAACCTCTCAAAACCAGTTCTCCCTCCAGGCTCCTGTCCTTCAAATGTCACCGCAGGAGGGGCGGAGGTGTGTGCAGTGGGTGGTGAAGTGGGATCGCGGCGCTGAGTGCAAAGACTCCAGTTGTCATTGCTCCTGTTACCTGCGAGGTCTTTAAAAGGAGTGTCCTGTCATCTGATTTTATTTTATTTTATTCAGCCTTTAAATCCAGCCCCCACCCCCGTGCCAGAGGACTACAAGTGCCCTCTTACAACATGAACTCCAAAGGTCAGTACACAAGCCGGCAGGGGGCTTGTGCGCTGGTTTGATTGATTACCGCCCATGGCAGCACACAAATCCCCCGAGATATCAAAACCTTCCTGGGTCCAAGAATTTACCCCCCCCCCCCCTCCTGGGAAACTACTGGTTATGTCTCAGCTGGAGCAAGTCTCAAGCTTCCTGAGGTCACGTGAAACTGTAATCTCAGACTGTTAATGCTCATTTCATACGTTTACCAAAGTTGGCAAAAATGCATGTTTTACTCGACTTGTAAAGTTCTCAACTTTTATACTTTTACAAATACTTTTTTAGAGGCGAGTTGGGCATCATATGCACACACATTAAAAAAAAAAAGGTTTCAATACTATTGTCGGCATGTATGCAGTGCCAATACCTGGAAAATCTCCTTTTTTCACACAAATTAGAAAGAAATGCCAAAAATCCATCAATCATTTTTTTTCTTTTATCGGTGTGGTTGAAATGAATGAGAGTGAGTTAAAGATCAGGAAAAAGAAAACTTAATCTTAGACAGAAGATGTCAGGTCAAAAGGTAACGCTGTCAAAGGATTCCCTCTCATGAAGTTTTGTCGAACGCAAGTCTGATAAAGAGAAACCACACAGATGTGTCTCATTACTGTTTGTCTCTGGGCACGAAAGGGAGGAACGAGGAACTTCTGACAACATCCAACTTGTTTTCACACTGAAGATATCTTTTTTTTTTTATATTTTTCCCGGGGTAAGTGTGAATCTCTGACTCAAAAAGTCCGTAAATTAGCAGATGTTTTTTGTGCTCCGTCACTTAATGAGTCACGGCGCTTGGGGAAACATCTTTGATGTGCATAGAGATGACCTGACTTTTGTTTCAAGCAACTCACACGGAGCATAAGATGGTATTATCAAGCCTCTCTTGTTTGTATCGCACTGAGAAGACAGAACAGGAAGGTCGGTGAACTGTTTGGGAATTTCTACAGAAAAATCTCTATTTAGTTTTCAGTTTTAAAGGATTATCCTCGTAAGGGTGTAGATCTTAACTCTGCTTCTTTCACTTTATCTGTTTTGTTTTTTTTGTTGTTTTTTTCATTTATTTTAATCAGATCAGCCTGTGAAACCTTAACCCGCGGCCCACACCTGATGCTGCCATGGCAGGCACACACATACATCAAGGCCTGTGTTCGGAAACCTACTCCTGTCAGCCGTCAAGGCTAAGTGCCCGGGGAGTTGTCCAGGCCGGCTGATTGTATCACAGGCTCGGGGGAGAGAGTCGGATCGAGGCAGGTGGTGCAACAGAAGGATGAATAAAGAGTCGGTGAAATCAGCTGATCAGGGAAAGAGCCGATCTATCTTCACACAATATAGGAATTTAAACAAGAATGAAACCCATTCTAAAGGTTGTTTTAATTATATGGACATCAATTTGGTGTTTGTGTCTTTTTCAGTTACTTTTTTTGTCACTAAACTATATTTAGTAGATGACTTTTTTTTTTTTTTACCTTTATTTTACCAGAAAAACCCCAATGGGATATAAAAAAAAAATATTTTTCAAGAGTGTCCTGGCCAAGATGGGCATATAAGAAGAATGTCAATACATAAAAAAAAGAAGCATCTGCAGACAGATGTGTCTGTCTCCAAGGCGCTAAGCAACCTTTCTTCTTCTTTTTCTGCTTCTTGGTTGTAACGACGCTCCTTGACAATAAATCCGACACCATTGAAAAGCCCGATGATTTCAAATGTGGCCACATTTGTACCGTGCATGCATTTGTGGGATGAGCAGCCTCGATGCGCCTTTGCCAAATACCTTTTCTTCGTTGCCGACTCTTGTCTGGTGAATTGGATGACTGAAGTCTTGCTTCATGTCACCCTGGTCCCTCCTCATCCCTCTTCTGGGACGGATTCCAATTGTTCAACCAACAAGGAAATTCTGTTTGGCATTGGTAGATTCTTCATTGGTGCACCTCACATATGCATGTTCCTGACAATTGTGACTCCAATTAAAAGGGAAATGAATAGAGTTATCAATGGTAAAAGATGTATTGCTGATCTTGAGCTGATCTGGTGATCTTATGCCAGGTCTCTCCAGGTCTACCAAACACAAATTGCATTGCTTTCTGTGCATAGTTTAGTTTAGTTTCTCCAACAAGGCTCCGCAGTACTTCAGAGGATGAGTTAATAAGGTACAGTATCTTCGCTTTCTCCAGTCTGCTGCCATTCAAACCGACTTCTCTCTGACCTTCTTGAACTTTCACATAATTTGCATCAGCAATTTACTGTGTTAAGGCTTTCCATCCAAACGAGCGTGATCAGCTCTCTTGTTACACCCACCATGTGTCTGCTGGGGAGTCTGCTTATTGATGCTGATGGTTGAAGCTTATCTATTCACCGGCTGCTCCCGACCTCCCTTCCCTCCTCGTTCTCGTCTCCCTGTTTCTGCGCTTTCTCTGCAACTTAAAGCCATTAGCTGAGAGAGAGAGAAGCCATGACAGCTGAAAGTGTGAGATTGGGAGTAATGCTGACGCTGCTAGTTTGAGCCGAGCTGTGCTTTCATCATGATGGATGATTGACTGGTTTTCCCCAACACCTGTCCTGCTGTTTTATAAGATAATAGTGAAAAATAATACAGTAACAATGCTGAGCGACTGGTTTGTGCTTTGAAAGATTTATTCGAAGAGAGGCCCATGGTTCAGTCGTATGGTGCGGCTGTGTTTGCAGCAAGCCGATATGAAATCCCATATCTGTGTTTTTGTTTGAATTTGGAACTCTGCAATTTTCCTGAACATGAAAACAAACATGAAGGTTGGCAAGACTCCCTTGGTATTTCAAAGAGAGCCAGAACATTTACCGCTGAGTGATTGAGAGCATCAGGGAGTTAAATAAAATGTAACCGACCTCCATTTCACCCACAAAACAAAAGGAAAATGTGTTTTCATGATCACTGTACAGCTAACAGCAGAGAGGAAGCAATGTGAAAAGCTTCGCTCACTGGCACAGGTATTTGTCAAACCCAGGAAGAAAAAAATAAAAACTTTATAAATTGGCATCCAGATTTCACATATTTCACATTCAGGGAGTTTATCAATCTGAGCACATACTTGTTCTCCTCTTGTAGTGTTTGATATTGCAAACATGGTGCTATCCTCACATAGCAGCCTTGAGCCGAACGCTGCAATAATTATATCACTGTGGGACGATAACGCAAGATACCTGTGACTCCTTCGCCTGGCAACAGCTGCGGACCCAGGATAGTCTCTCTGTCCACACATCCCAGTCCGGTTTACACAATATTTCTTAAGCCTTACACTTTTTTTTCTACATTCATATAAGGTCATCACTACACAAACGGCTCCGGGCAAATATTGATGCATTGCATCCTTGCTGATTGAAAAACACCCGTGACATGATAATTCTTGTTTGGTCACACAAATGTGTTTTGCATTTACTTAAACCCCAGAGGACTACCCTGCAGATGCTGTTCTTGCTCACCCTGAGTGTGAATATGCCCTTGACACAGGTAAGTTGTTGAAAGTATTGTTTTGTGCCAAAACTCATTATTTTTAGAAAAATAAAGTCCAAAGTTTGTTGTTTTAATGCGATATGCTTCCATAAAGTTTCCGCAGTCAATTCTTTTATTGATACACAGCAGTTTCACCGTTGTCCTGCAGAGTCACATTAATTGATTTAAAATGTTATTCATTTATTTTCACTCTGACCTCGCATGCATTTTTTTTTTTTAACACTCCTGACTTGTGGCATTGCTTTAAATTCCCTTAAAGGTCAGTGAGTATTATTTTGGAATGCATTGTTTTTCTTTTCAGCTATCACTGAAAATAATTGTTTTTCCTCTGAACAAGCCGTTTATAGCTGCCTAGACAGGGGATCCTTTTTCACACTGACCCCCTGCTTGTTACACTACCGCGCTTATGAGCTCTAACACGTTTCCTGAAAAGAACAATTTCAAAGTTACATGGTCTCCATAGGTTCTTCTCAATCCTTAAATCAGCTCGATGAATCAGTCAGGTTTTGCTTAATCACACTCTATATGGAATATGAAGGTTGCAGAGAGTAAAAGCAACACAACTTCATTACCTTTAGGAGCAGGTCGAGGAACACCGCTTAGTGTGAATAATTCACAGCAGGAATGCAAACAATCTAAAACGCACTACGATTGTTTATGAAGCCGAACAATGAGATAAAAATAAATCATACACGGAAAAAGAAAGTCATTCCAGGTCACTGGATGCTTTCTTGTGCAGCTTTGCTGAATTAGTAATAAAGTTTGCTGTAATATCACGGCGTTCATCCTTTGTTACTCAGGAGGATCTGTGATTTCGAGGACAACGGCAGTAGTTCTTTATTCATGAAATTAGTTTTTTTGGGGGGTATTTGCTCGGAGCTTTAATTATGGTAACCTTGTACTTTTCATGCACTTCAAAGCAGCTGTACTTGAAAGTCGTTCTAAAGTTGAGCTGTGTACAAACAACAAGCTTTCGGTTTTGGCTTTGTTGACATTCTCCTTAGCTCAGCATGTTTGTATGCTGGTAATGTGAACGGCTGAGTCATATTTTTATTGAGTGAACTTCAGTTAATCGGCCTCGTCTCACCACTGAAATGTCCTGACCGCGTTGGCGGCGCCGAGTAGATTCAACGAGAAAGTGTTTGATGCCTGTTGTATTTTAAAAAGCTGGGCTCCTTAACGACGGGGTCTGGGTGTAAAGAGATTTCGGCGGTAGACTTTCATGCAAGCTGCGCTACGAGCCCGTTGAGAGCAAGGATACGCAGCAGAACATCAGCTTGAACTTAGACACTGTTGAATTTGCATAATGCGTGACACAAGGTTGCGGTGAAGGGCAAACTTTGAAGACGCTCATGAATTTCAAAGACTTTGAGTTGTTAAGTTGTCTGAAATAGACTGTGGTCTTTATTGTTTGCATGCAATTCAGAATCATGACTTCACTCAAGCCCGGGGATCAGTGTAAGATTGTACAAGGACTAAGTGAAAATATTAAGATTATAAGAAATTTTGGCGAATTCACATAACTTTTTTTTATTAGTTTCTATTCCTCTATTCATTCACTTTGAAAGATTATTGCCAAAGAAAAGCATATTTGAAGTTACTCACATTCTTACATGTGCTTTATTTCCTCACAAGTCTGGCCGCTTTGCCGATTCATTCTAAAAGATCTGGATTTCAATGACAAGATAACAATTCTAAATAATAATAATAATAATGATAATGATAATGATAATAATAGAAAAAAATCCTAGAAATCCCTCATTATATAAACACATAAACCCTCATTGTGTTTGAAATAGGGCTTCTCTAGCTGGCCTGCTGCTCGTGTGCATTACTACTCTGTGCTTGCTTCGTCGATGTATGCACGCACCTCATTTATGTGGGTCTGCATTAAGTACAGCCACCATCTCATATTTATCACTGCAATTAGCTGCTCTGCTAAGCATGCAGACCCTCACTGGCGGAGCATTTCTCTTCCACTGGAGAGCCCGTCTGCCCTGTTTACCAACGAGTCTGCTGTGTGGGTGCACACGTTTGGAGGAAAGAGAGCGCAAATGGAGTTCTGAGCGCCAGCTGATTGTCAAGTGTTCTTCTTGCCTTTTGTTACGGGGCTGGATCAAAAAGCAACTCGGGTTTCTTTTTCTAGCTAATTTTGCCTTTTTGTCCTCGTCGTGTCTGCATCTGTACTCGTGTAGAGAGACGATATCGCTGACACACAGAGCTGGCTGTGAGGGCAGGAGAAAGAGGCGGTGAAAGACACAAAGCGACAGACTGAGCTAAAGCATGCGAAGGGCGGGTGGAAAGATGAATGAGGTTGAATCCAAATCGAGAAAGATGCCCCCCCCCAAAAAAAAAAAAAATGTGAGAAAGCATTGGTGAGACTCAACACAGCAAACATCAGTGTCAGAGGAAGCAAAAGTCCAAATTTAGCTTCCGAGCATATGTCGTGTAGCCACAGGAGCTCGGGAAGTGAAATTGAAGCCAACACTTCTTGCACAGGATGTATCCACACTGAAATTGCACTCTTTCATTCCCGCATTTTAAGACAGGGCGCTATGGAAGAAAATGCTTAGGGGAAGGGTGGAGAGATGATGAAGGGTGAATTAAAAAAAGGTGTCAGAAAATGTTAAAAAGCAGATGGTGGAATATAAAGCTTTAATAAAAAATGAGAAGAGTAGATCGAGATGATTCATATAACCACAAAATCATGGCAACCTAATTATCTACACAAAGATGCCTGCTAACAACACCTGCCGTATCATTATGGGGCACCACAAGCATACTCATTGTTTTGAAAGACAAAGAGAATTTTCTCCCTTAGTTTTACTTTGGAAGCACAGCGAGCAAGGTGGACAGTTGGGACAACCACCGCAAGTAAAGCCCGCTCGGTTTGTCTTACTGGATTCGACACATACTTGAATATCAGATGTGTGTGTGCAATTATTTATCTGTTTTTGGAAAAGTTTAAAACCCTCAAGAATTTTCTCACAAAACAATCCTCATACTGAGTGAGAACTTTTGCGAGGTGGACTCGCTTCAATCCCTGACCGGCTCTAATCACAACCAGGATTTTTTCTTAACAACATTATACAGAAAGATCCATAGATGTGAGTTTAAAAATCCAACCTTTCTGAACTTTACATCCTCCACATGAAGCACATTGTCGTCATTTTCAGGAGAAGGGTCTCTTAACAACATTTGACTTAAGTTGTCATTGATTTCTCTCTAAAATGCACACACACACACACACTGGCCGATTTTTTACTACTGTCCACTTATCAGATGTAACATAGATTACTGAAGTTACTCTACTCCAGTTCAAAGTCTGCTCGCATACTACTTTGCAAGATGGAGTCATTTTGAGATTGCGTGCACACTCGCTTGTGTGTTATTTAGCCTCGACAGCGTGAACACAGTGGTAAATGCATTCAAATGAGTGGCCATGTAAAGCGTTTGATGTCTGTGCCTTTGATGGCGATGTGGAGGAGAAGGGGGATGAGGGCAGATATTAATGGGAAGAAAGAGATAGAAAAGAGGATGGATCTAATGCGGGGATGTTTAAAGGAGATGAATTTAATAAACGACTGATAGAGAGGTGCTGAGATCAGTGACGGAACACGAGCCGATAGGGATTCCATCAAATTTTAAGTTTTTCACATTAACAGCTCAAGTGATACACTTTCCACCCACATTAGAATCACCCTTCTTTTTTGTGTTTTAGATGAGCCGAGCTACAGCACTGATACAGGTTGGTTGGTTCGTAACAATACTCAGTCGGCAACAGGATTCATCAGATCATGAACTGTTTTTTCTAAATCATGTTTCAGTTTTGGTGAGTTTGTACAAATAGTAGCCTCAGTTTTTTTGTACTCAGGAGAAAAATGTCCTATAGACGCTGTAATCCTGTAGTTTCTCCGACTCAGAGTCATCGGCACACCTTGGGTGTACCAAGTAATTATCATTTTCTGATGTCTTTCAGTCATCAAAAGCCAGTCTGACCATTCTCGTCTGACCTCTGACATAAACAGAAAGTCTGTGCCAAGAGAACATCCTCTGGCTGTATTATTTTCTTTTATCCGAGTCATTCTCTGGAGGTGGATGTTTGTCAGATCAGCAATTTCTGAGACACTCTGACTTTTCCCTGGCACCAATGCCACATAGAAAGTCACCTTAAAACACTTGTCTATCTATTCTTTACAGATGAATCCAACTTATAGTCACAGTTAGTTGGAGCTGATCCCACACTATGGGCAAAGGCAGGGTAATAACTGCACACACCCGGACTGTCATATTCACCTCACATTCAGGCAATGTAGAGTCACCGGTAAACTTAGGGTTAAACCTTTGAACACGTGTTTAGGGATTTTGCGAGGAAAGTCTGAAAACCCACAAAGACAGGAAGAACATGCAGGATCCACAGAGAAAGCCTCCCACGACCAATTTTGACCACGAGATTTTCTCACTGTGTGGCAAGAATGCCAACCACTACACACCGTAATCTGATCATGTCGACAGGCCTAATTGGTAGATTAGACATTTAGCTTAAGATGCAGCTGAACAGGGAGTATATGCTCAGTTCATAAACATGAAGCGTACATTAGAACATTATTATTAATGGAGTTGTTTTTATCGAAGTAAAATATATTATGCTATTCATTTATTAATTATTTTTAATTATTTGTATAATTATTATTATTATTATTAATGGAGTTAATTTCACCCAAATCATTTACAACATAGACTGTAATCCAAGTTCAGTACAGTGTGAATGGCCTTTGGACAAAACAATTTACAATTAGAAAAGTCTATTTAGATCTTTCAGCGTGGTCGGCGGATCATTTTCCCAACAGGTCCCTTCCTTCTCCTCAGAGCAACTACGACAGAAAAATAAATGACCCTCACGAATTTGTAGCTGCTGTAACAAGAAACTCAAAGTGGCTTTACTTCCATTTAAATTTATTACGCTGCAAATAAAATCCAATTTGTCCCTCTAAACAGGTTTTGTTCATATATTTAGGCATTGCACGTTGAGCACATTGCTTGAACGATTGTTTTAGGACGGGTATTTTATCAGTCCCGCAGTCTCAAGTGGCACCGTAGGCTAATTTCCTTGGTTTATTAGCTTTACAAGTCTTGGAAATGTGTCAAGTGACCCTGCTCTGCTTCCTCGGGGGGATGTATCGCTTTGCATATCTGTTGTTCTCGTGTATGTATCATCCCGTTTTCATAGCAGATGTTCACTATCCTGCACATATGGTATGCAGCCGAGAGAGTACAGTACATGTTCAATCTCCGTGTACGCTCAGGGGATGCTACTAGCAAGGGGCTGCAGTTTGCATTGCATGTGAGGAAACACTTTGCTTCCATATGTTGTTCAACTTCTTGCGATTACCTTAAAGGAAGTTACATGTGATTACTCCTAATTTGTGGTTTGTTTATAGATTCTCTCCTGACACTCACACGTAAACGTTTTACACTTGCAAATCACGAGGGTAAAGTGTTTTTTTTTTGTTTGTTTTTTTCTTGTTATGTTTTATTTCAAGACGTACTAGAACAAGTTGCAAGCGTGCCCGTGTTAATATTTTCGGGACGTTTGCATCATTCTGAATTGTGCCTCAAATTGAGCATGACTCATTTTCAATTTCTGACAGCAACAAACAGCTTAATAATCACCTCCCGCTTTCCAGGCCCAGACAGGCTGTCCAGCAGTCCGGCACTCACCTGGGGCATGTGATCTCATTATTTTCACAAGGCCGTGTGCTGTAATGACAAGGGTGGATGTGCACTGTCGCTGCAGCATTAAAACCCTAACTTCTCCAGAAATTTTTACAGGCTGCACTATGGGGCCTCTCAGCCAGTTAAGATGATTTTTGTATATATTATTAGCACTCAGATTAAGCTGCAAGCCTCTCAGTCCCAGGTTGTTTGGTTTGAACCAACACACATGTTTCTGTAGAAGAGTTATCGAGGTGACACAAAGGTAATCAGTTGTGAACAAAGAATTGATCGAGTTGATTGAGTCATTTTGCGGCAAACAAATGCCGTGCTTCGTCAGAAGACTCCATCAAACTGTACTCCACGTATATGGTTTTTAAAAGCGTAGATTTACTCGGTGGGAATCAAGCAACCCTAAAAAGATTGTGTGGGACAATTATCAAGCATGATCCCGTGATGTGACTCTGCTGCTTGGGGCTGCATCATGACAGTCTTTCCTTGGAGCAAGAAGATGTGTGTTCGATTCCAGGCTTGGGGCCTTTTTCTTTGGTTAATTAGTATGTTCTCACACGTTATGCATGTTTTCTCGTGGTACTCCGGCTTCATTGTCCAAAGACATGCAGATTAATCTCAAACTTTAAATTTCTTTTTTTGTGTGAGATTCTGTGAAATGCTTGCTTCTCTGCATTCGGTCTCTATAGGCCTGCAGTTTTGCTTAATGTCAACTAGGTTTGCCTCTTTATCCCATGACTGTAGGCCGGGCAACTTGATAAAGATGATTGGAAGTTGGATGACTTTTATTTTAAAAGAAATGCTCCCCTTGTCTAATCCGAAAGGGTGTCGCAATCCCAGCTTTTGCCTGATTTGTTTTCATGCAGATGTTTGAAGAGCCTATCTGCGTTGGGGTCTGCCAGTGTGTACAGTAATAGAGTGGACCTGCTCCTTGTTTTGAGGTGAGAGTCAGGTGTTTTGTCAGTCAGTGATGAATTTTCTATTTCAGTGCGCATCAGTGCAAATGTCAGTACTCGTTGACTTCATCCTCAAATCTCACACAACCACACACTTGGACCCGACTGACTTGCTGATTCACACGTGCGTATAAGCTTGGACACAAATACTCCAATTTGCATATTATGAAACATAATTCTGGTCATCTTCCTACGTTATTTTCCTATTAATGATGGTCAATATGAGCAAACCCAGCTCCACCACATCCTCTCGCTGTCTCTGTAAGTGAAAACAAATGGAGGAGTTAGTCAGGAAACATTATACCAGCCCCTTAGTTTTTAATGAGGAAATAGATGAACAACTCATACAGTAATGTACTACTTTATTTCTGTTTTTCTCCCCCCGCTGCTAATTTCCCCCTTTCTGTGCGTTCTCAAATTTAATTTAGATTTGCCTGCACACTTTCCTCCTGTCCTTGTGTCTCTCCACTTCCCTGTCATCCTTTACATTAGTGCAGTGTGTCATTCACGCTGGCGGTGTGGAAGAGCGTTGAGTAAATCAACCGGGAGGAGGTCGGAGGAGCTGGGCGTCCGGCATCGGCTGTAATATCCTTGCAGGGAACGATTGTGCTGCTGATTTGCATGATTAAACAGCATCCGCCAGACAGCCAGCACTTCATTACTCATCACAAACGCACACTGGGTGATTACAGGAAAATGAGTGACGCCACACACATAAATGCGTCCGAAAAGCACCCGCACCGAAACACACACAGGTGCACATGTACTGTACATCGGAGTAATGCCATCTGACAGTGTTTGCAGCTGAGCAGTAGCAGAGGCGATGGCACACTCAGGAAACACACACACACATAAGCGTCGCCTCACTGGTCTGAAAGCGTGTGCTCGAGGACCCTTAAATCTCCAGGAATTTCAAAAGCTATTGCTCCCAGACACAATTAGCGGTATAACCTCGCTTGTTAGACTTTGCTTATCCTTGACTCTTTCTGTATAATCTCACTGCTGTGCAAGCATAAAAGACAGTGCTGCCGGCCAAAGAGCATCAGTGGACAGGTACATGACTGATCTCTGTGCAGGGAAAGAGGGACAATCAATACAGAGCTATTGAAGCCCCGGATCGATGAGAGGCCAAAGGATTCACAATGCAGAGCCACCTCCCAACCCACTCCCATTACTCCATGGTGTGAGAGCAGTGCATTAAAGCTTGTAAAAGTGTGTATCTGTGTGCGCATACATGTGTGTGCACTTGACACACAGAGAAAAGCGAGCCTCACTTGTGGCATCCATGCAGATATATGCCTCAATATCCCTCCCCTCTGTCATTGTCGTAAGCACTCATGTGTACATTTCCCACCTTTGTGATCACAGCATGGATCAATAAATGATATGCAGATTTAATGCGAAGTAGGCACCCTGGCCTGAGAGTCTTGTAGAATGTAAAGAATTATGAGTTTCTGAGCGATTCAACAGCCAAAGGTCTCTTGATAGTAAACATGCATGTGACATTGTATATCGTAAAGGAAGGGTCCCCTGCTGCTGAAGTATGCTCACATTAATATGGCTTAACTGGATCATTCCAGTGAGGACAGACACCAACGGTTTAATAATGTACAAAAAAACAGCAGCAACAAGAGACAGCGTGCCTCCAGTGCCCGGTGGCTTCAGGTGTAGTAAAGTGTTTAATCACTCACGCTCTCACGTGTATGTGTGTGTTTATACACCGGAGCCCATGTGTGCATATCCTCTTCAGGTTCTCGTCTTCCACGAGTGTCGTCTTGTTCTCTGAAATCACCAAGACGCAGACTGTGCTTCACCGTGCCTCTATTCAGGCAGCCGCTCGACTTTGAAGTCCAACACAAGGCTTTTATCTTGTTATCTTGTTATTTCATTGTATTCCCCAGCGCAATGCCATGCATTGTCCCATGGGGTACAAGAAATACCAAGGGCCTCCCCCACCTCTCATCTAGAACACACAGCCGACAATGACGGCACGAGAAAGGGGAAGAAAAAAAAAAAACCTTTCACGTTTGAACTCAAAGAGAGGGGAGTGTCCGGCTGATCATATACTCTAATGACGAGACTAATTAATCACATGCATAATTCATGGGCTAGAAAAGCGCGCTGTGAGAGACAAAGGAGGGATTGGAAGACTGCATCATCGGCATCTTCTCATGGGGGGCAATAGCAGAGAGGAACACATTACAGTGGAGTATTTGAGTGTAACAAACATGGCGTGTCTGTGCTTGGCCAACAAGCCAACAAAAAAATGCAATTATGAGCGAAGCATAGTTTTGAATAATGAAATGAAAGGCATTTGTCAGAACTTTGACCTAATAGCTGTTTAATCTGAGCATCCTCAATCTGTCAAAACCAAAAGTTATAGTTTTGGCATTCGGCCAAAGAATTGTCAAGTGGCAGGGGGAAATTTGAAACGCTATAACTTCATTACCTAGTCATTACACATTTGACCAGCCAGTAGTGAAATATCAGCAGTTAGTCATTGAGCTGACTAATTGCATAAATGCATCACTTAGTCTGGTGACATTGGGCAGACCAGTGGTTTAGCTTATAGTCTTAGTTGTAAAGCATGAGACCAATTTTTAATGCGCCCAAGCAGTATTACAATGACAAATGGTAAAGCCTTGCTGACACTTTGCAGATGAATAATGTATCTTCAAAACACTGCTAAATGGCATTGGACTGACCAATAGCCTAACTACCTCAGTCAAGTTGTATTTAGTCAACATACTGTGTGACTGTATCTCTCAGTTTAGTGGCATCACAGCAGTAATTTCTCTTCTTTTCACCAGTTCCTCAGTTTTTTTTTTTTTTTTTTTTTTGCTACACATTTTCAACTGAAATTTGGCCAGATAGCTTTTTATTTTTTTTTATTTTTAGAAAACAATTTGCTTTTTCTGCCAAGTTGTAATGGAGGTTCTTTGTTCACACTGTAACAGCATTCTGCTGTTTTACAGTATATTCCACAGGTCCCATGTTTTATAAACCAGTATTTTTTTTAAAGTTGCATAATCAGCCAAACTAGTACAAAAGTGTAAATAATAATCCAGAAAATCCATATGTGTTTCATTGGCTGACCAATGGTAATAAAGGCATTAATCATGTATAGACTTGTAACAGGCAACAGTGTGGCGAAGGTGGTTTCGATACTCATGACAAAATCAACAAAATGATCTCATAGTAATCAACAAACAGCGAGCCAGTAAATACCGATGAACCCAGAGAACAATCATCATTTATGACCGACAAAGATTCAAGGAAAACGGCAACAGGGATTCGACTTGTAATGACAAACCTTTGGGTGCCGCAGTTGGAGATCAATATCTGAAAACAGAGGATGTTAATGGTCTTCTAATGATGTTTCAGCTCATCAGAGGACTTTAAAGTCACCCTTGTTGATTGTGCAGAACCGTGACACACATTTGTTTGTTCCGCTTTGCTGCTGCCTCTCGATTTACATTGGAGGGGCGGAAAAAAAAGGATGATGACACTTTTCCACAGTGTTTTCTTTGTATTGCAGCGGTTAATCGGACCTCGGGTGATGTTTTTGGCTTGTTCTGCTTCAGCTGTCCTCTGGCTTTCACTCCCCTGCTGGCTGCGTGGAGACACACTCGTTGCAGGTCCGTTAACTCCGTGCTTGCAGGATTATTTTCATTTCACCTGGTGCATAATATCCGTGTTCTCTGCGACTGTCGGTTGTTACACTACAAATTAGGCAAGGTCAGCTTGAGCTGTTGCCATGGAGACAGGGTTAGTCCAGGGGAGAGTTTGACATTGGCCTGAATCTTAAGTGGGTGTGTGTCAGTGAATTTATGTGCGAGGTGAAATAGATTTCACCCACATGTGTGATCCAGACATTTACCTGGAAACAAAGTCTGACAAATTATTGTATTACTTTTGAAGCCCCTCCTCTGTTTGTACTTCTCGCCTCTCCTGTATAGAGATAAGGGAAATGAAATAGTGGAATTTCACTTGTAACATCTGCAAAAAAAAAAAAAAAAAAAAAAAAGTAAAAGAAACATAATTTATGATTTGCAGGTATGGCTGTTGGTTTCGTTCCGTGATTACAAAATCAGAAATCTCGGTGATGATAAACTAAATATGAGCCTGTAGTTTTATATGATGTCAGCAGAAACAACAGCGAGCGTTACTGGAAGCTATTTTGGTCCTGCAACGCTTCTTCTTACGCTGAGGGTATCGTTTTCCATTGCTGAGTGAGCTGCCTAAAGCCCACACAGCCTCCAGCAAGGGATGAGATCCTCATCTCACCCACCCCCAGAGGACAGTCCAGGAGAGCTGGTCCTCTTAAACAGAACATTGAGGCTTTTTTTTTTTTTTTGCCCTTTGTGTGCTTCCACATCCCCACCATATCACTGCACAAATTCTTTGACACAACCACAGCGCTCCCTCCTAAGACTTGGTCTTCTCGGCACATAAAGACGGAGAACATCAATGATATAACATCGGTCTAATGCATTTTGTAGGATGTCAGTCATGGTGTCATGCTGTTTTTCTTTTATTCTCCTGTCTTGTTTTATAGTGTTACTTCTTTACTTTTCTCTCTGAGTCCCACTCCTGGTGCTGTCTGCCCCAACTGTGCTGTGTTTCACCTATGTCTTGTTGCCTTCATCTATTTTTTTTTCCCCATCCCTTTGACTCCTTAGGAGTCGTGCACCTTGTTTCAGCCAGTGTTTGTGCTTTATCCCTGTTCTGTCCCTTTTCTTCTCTTGCTTTTGCTGTTTTATTTTTTTTAAATGCAATCCCATCCTGTCCCCTTCTGTTTTTGTGGTCTGTTTTGGATACTGCTACAGAATTTGTGTGAGAAAAGCTTTAAGCCTGTCTTTTTTTTTTTTTTTTCCTTCAGTAAAGTCTTTATTCGATTAAATGTACCCCAAAATACGTCCATATAAAATCCCAGTGTATCTTCCTGCAGAAGTCCATCATTGTTTGTGTAAAGATGATGGAGCTTCCACCAGACACCAAAGTCATTTATGACCCTCCAGCCTTCTTCACAGCCTTTTTCCTGCCAAGTTTTCATGGAACTGTTGTGATTGAGTGATTGGTATCGGGTGTTACAATAATATAAGGATAAACCAGGCATACTATATGAATCCACCTGTACTAGGGACTATGTGCAGCAAGTTCATAGCCGACTCTATTGATCTATAGATTCCCCTAGGAAACGATGGTTGCTTTGTAGGGATGCACCGATACGAGTACTTATTGAATTAAGATTAATTAATAGTCTATACACAAAGGATATGCCAAGGCCGTGCATTGCTGCAAAAGCGTTACAGTCTACCGTACACATAGATCGGTACGTAGCGTCGATCTACGCACTGCCCTATGTGTACTGTGGACTGTTGACCAAGGAACAGAGTGTAATGAGTGTACCAGTCATACTTTAGTGGTGTATGAGCCCCAAAACTCTTTAGCTCTCTAGTGATTAAGTTGCTGGTGTCGTACGGACTTTCACGTCCTATTGCTATTTTGGCAGAGCATCATTTAAAATCTGCCTTATGTTTGTCAATGTCATATTACAGAATCTCCAAAACCGGGGACATAGCTCATGCTCGCTTGCATACCTGCGGGTAACGCTGCTGATGTGTGGCGTCATGTAGTATCGAGTAGTATCAGAGAACTTTTTCCGAGTACAAGTACCTCGTGCAGTATTGGACCCAAAACCCGATTCTCGTAACGGTGCATCCCTAATTGTTTTGTGTGAAATAAGCTATATATTTTATCTTGGCGCATCAGAATTCATCTCTTCGTTCATTCAGTCTTACTCTTCTTCATTTCTTCCCATCTCTTCTCAACTGGAATCCTTTCTCCATTACTTAGAAAATGACTTTGATACTCAGGTAGGATGACTAAAAACAAAAAGAACGACCTTTATTCTTGGCTCCGAGTGGCTCATTTAGGCAAGACAGACAGCTGACATAAGCTGTGTGTGCTGGAGATTCGATTATTAATCAGACAGTGAACCAACGGCACTGATAAATTCCCTACTCTGCTGTATAATCTACATGCTGCCTCCCCTGCCGACCTTCTCTCGAGATAGACTGTGTGTCTATTTAAAGAGAGTAAAACTAGAGAAAGACGAAGACAATCTATCTCCATTATCCTTTTTTTCACACAGGTTATTTAGCATCACATCAGACAGACTCCCCCCACCCACTCAACTCTCTCTTTCTCTCTCTCTTCCCTTGTTTCCTGCTCTATCACTTTTTCATTTCCCCTGTCTTTTCAGCTCACTATCTTCCTGTTGTTGCTTCCCCTCTGTTTTTTTTTTTTTTTCCCCCCTCCTCTGGCTGCTACTCCCACCCTGGGGAAATACTGCTTTGCTAATGACATGTACAGATTTTGTGTTGCAGAGAGTGGGATGTTAATGTTGCCTGAGAGTGGTTCTGTTTAAACTGAGTTATTCTCATGGTTCCTGCCTGCTGCTGTGTGAGTGTGCACACAAAAACACTCACATGTCTGGAGAAATTCTGTATCTGCACTACTGTGGGGCCCACTGAATCTTTATTTAGTTTTTGTTTTTTTTAGTTTTGCAGGATAGTCATTCAAAAGTGGGTGAACACTGCCTCCTGCTGTTCAGTGTTGCAAAAGACCGCTACTGCAGTAATGACTTTCAAAGTCACAGCCATCAAATGTGACACTCAGACGCCCCAATTCAGTTCATCATCCCCAACTCCATCATGAATCCGGCTCTTAACCATGCTTATCTGCTGCTGTCTGGTGCCAGTTTATCTTCCCAAATGAGAGCTGTACGTGGCTCCTACCATCAAGGCCTCCCCATCAATGGGATATTGTTCCATATTTCATCCGCATTCCCGGAACTTAACAGACCGTCGAAAGCCCACCTGCTCCTTCTGGTGTTGTGGGACAGGTTAGGGGAACCCTGGGCCAAGAGACACAGGAGGTCACAGCTGGGCCACCTCATCCTTCACTGCCATGCTTGGTTATGTGTAATTGGCAGGTGCTTTGTTTGAGAGACATCCAAGGAGATTTCTTTTTTGAACATTTGTGAAACTCTATTGAGGTTATTTAAAATTTACATATGTGATGATCTTAAAGCGCCACTCCTCATTATACTCTCAAAGCAGATATCAGGACTGTTAGGAATTTTTTTTTTTAACCAAGGTCTTAGTGATGCTGGCTACCTTTGATTAAATAAAAACTCCATCCTGAGTTGAACAGATCATGTTTTACCTTTTATGGTATAAGAGCCTAACATACAACTTAGGCTGTTTGGCTTAAATCAAATAAAAAAATCTGTTGGGGTTTTATTGTGGGGTTTTGTTTAGGTTAAACTAGAAGAAATGACCTGGGCCTTTAGTTTGAAAGGGTTCAAGTTCAGGTTGAGCTTTTCTGTACAGAGGTGTCATATTCGTCCTGTGTGGGTTTTCTGCAGGTACTCTGGTTTCCTTCCACAGGACGAAATATGTGATGACTGATTCTAATTGGTGACGTGTGTGAATATGTGTGTGGAGGGAAGACTGTCGGCCGGCCCACGGCGCAACATGCTCTCACCTCCACTCGACTGGGATCGACCCTGAGTGGAATGAAGGCGCGTGGAGGATCACTGGGTTTCACAAGGTATTGCTCTATTCATAGAAGTCAACCAATCAAGATGATGAACTCTCGCAAGATCCTGCTCCCTTCACCATAGTGGACGGATTATTCCACATTACTGTGCTGCAGATCTCTGACAACTGCATACATTGTGAAGGCATTTCCCAAACACATTCCCATTGACTGCTTTCAATTGTGCCTAAAAATATCTTGCTCATATTGAAATCTAGATGTACTATTGAAGTTACAAGAACATTATTCTACACTGTACTAATTCCACCCAGAGCCAGTTTTGCTGCCTTGCCACTATCAAAGCATCCTCGCTTCCTTTAATGCTTGACATTATTCATTTGTTGCTGTTGACTGGTAATTAGACGGAGTATAATTGTATCCTTTGGTAACACTGGGATTTCTGCTGTTTACTTCTCTTGCCTTCTACGGCGAAATCTGCAGGGGTGTGAGTAATAAACCTTGGATTTCCACTGACCTGGGGGCCAGGATTTCTACTTAAATTAACTGTAACAAACTCCTGCCTCTTTCTCCGCAGGCATCCCGTGTGTAAAGGTCATTTCCATGGCAGAACAACAAGCCTGATGGACGGTGTTTGTCAGGGACACGCAATATATGGACAGGAATGAGAGAAAGCTAATTATTTGCATGAGATTAAGGGCTTAGTCTAAGTTGGACACGAAGAAACGGAATTTCATCCGTGAGCATTTTCTTAATGTGTGGAACTTTATATGAACACATAATGCAGCTAAATGGCTTTAAAACTCCAAAAAACCTAATTGTTTTCTCTTGTCACAGTGACAGTCATCAAATCTGCTGCTTTGAGAAAAGGGTCGGCAGACCATGAATAGCTGCCGGTGAACGATTTGCTCAAATCTAACAAACAACGCACACAAGCTAAATTGTGCAACTGAGTGTAAACATCACCTCACTGAGAGAAAAATTTAATTTTCTTCAGTTTCTTTGTGGCCCAGCATAGACTGCCTTTCTAAAAAAAAAATAAAAAAAATTGGCCGCTGCTTTAATTTTGGCAGGAGATCTGCAGCAGAATCCTTTTTTCATTGCGAGGATCTAACTGCAGGATGAGCAACAAAACTATTAAATCTTAAACAAACCCGGTCTCAGGCCTCGAGCGTTTTTCATCTGTGCCTGGAAATTACATGAAGCAGCGTCATGTTATTGCGTCTCCGACCTGAAACAGAAGGCTTGGCTGTATTAGTTTATATTATCTCGCTCCTCGTGGCACCACGGGTTTTGTTTTGGTTATTTCATGCTTTCATTAGACTTTCCCACAACCATGCACACAATGCAATTCTGTGGAACAGAGCATGTTAGTTTAATATAAAGTTTATATTAAAGTCTGAAATAATGAATCCCATTCAACCATATTCCATAGGTTTTTCTTTAATCCATTACTTAAAGAAATCCACAAACACAATGTGTCAAATAGAAATGGATGCATGTTGTTTTGGTGAGTTGAAAGCTTTTGACTCAGTTTACAAAAATAATATGTTCGGGTTGTTTCTAATTTTTCAAAACTTGTAATGAGTGCCATTTAAGATTGGGGGATTAAACACATTAGTTCAGGGGTGACATGCAGCCCAATTTCATCTCGAGTGGGGCCCCGACTGGCAAAATAATGCCGTAATAGCCTTCAAATTTAAACTTTTAAAAGTTTTTCTTCATTGTGTCATAGATTATACATTAAAATGTATATTCCCAGAAAACCAAACAGTTGCTGTCAAAAACGACTAGTCTCAACAGAGAGCCGATCATAAAGAAACCTTCAGGTGCAAAATAGTGAAATGTTGAAAAAAAACTTCCTTCAGCTGTTGCAGATTTTTACAAACTCACTCGGACAGCATGGCTTTGAGGGTACTGCTACTTGTAGGAAATTTGCTTGAGAGTTTTACAATTTTCTTGGTTTGGCTCACGGGTCTTATGATTGACACCTTTTAAAGAGTTAAAAAAAAAAAAAATCAGCACCAGTATAAGATGCATTTAAGGTCACAAAGTGTTAATTGCTGTAGTGTTTTTGGTCTTTGGTCATATTTTTTTGTTTTGTTTTTACAATTTACAGTGCCTTGCCGTTAAGATATGTATGACGCGAGAAATAAAAACAATGATCAAGAGTTTTCACCTTTTATTCATCATAACATGGACATTAAAAGCAGGGTGAAATGAAACAAATCTTCAGTCCTCAATTTTTATTTTTTTTTTTCGGGGGGGGGGGGGGGGTCAAAAAATAAAATCAGAATATTTTACAGATACGGGACAAGAGCGACCAATGCGAGCTCTAAGAGAAGGAGAAAACGAGATGCTCCCTGTCGGGGTTTCTAACATTGTACATACGCTTTTCACTCACTTTTTGATATAAAAAACAAAAACAAAAGAGAGCGAGAGAAGAGGTCAGGAAGTGAAGAAGAACCTGACAAATCAATACAAACCACAAGCACTGTTTTTTTTTTTTTTTTTATTATTTCAATATCACTAAATGTCAAGAAACACTGATGATGTGTGAAGATTTGTGAGACAAAAAAAAAATAAAAAAATGAGAACAAAAGCTCATAAATAACTTTGCTGCTCGGTTTGGTATTTTAAAGTGACGTCCGACTGACATCAAGACCAAAACAAATGAAGGAAAAAGAAAAAGGAACAAAATCAGATGAACCACAACTACCCTGATCCAGTCAGAAAACGATAGGACAGGAAATGGAACAACGAAATCAATTGAACTTTTAATTATTTTTTTTTGTTTTGTTTTTCCCCTCTCGCCTCATGTACACCTGTACTTTAGGTTCGGGTTTTTATTTAAATAAGCCCACTACGCATTTGTGGTTCACCTTGTTTTTAAGCAGCGGCGTGTCAGGTTCAGGGTAAGGTTGGGTGTGCTCTTCAGCTTCTTCCTCCACCAGATTGCCCAGCTTCCCCTGTTGAGCAAGAACGGCCACAGAGTGCCCCGTTAGCAAAGGCCCCCGCAAAACAAAGCGCTTGCAGCAGCGAGTGCTGCGACATGAGCGACAGACATCTACGTGTCAAACGTGTCCCTCAAAATTAGTCACAGAGGAAAAGTGTGGGTCGTTAACGAGAGACACTGGCGATTATGGAGACGGCGACTAATTTGCAAGCTCCAATTGATGTTTCAAGTCTTCACAGCAGTTGGCCTGAATAACCTGATTTTGAGTAACACCACGATGGTTTTCATTGATTTCAGCGAGTAATAATAAGACTTGCCGATATCCACCATGCCAAAGTGAAAGTGTACTTGACGTGTTGAAGCAGCGTATCTGAGCTCCTTTTAAAAGACACAAACATTCTTCACACTCGAGTGTTGACCACCGAACACGTCTAACAATTGCAGCTGTTGGCATGAGTATATCAAGCTTCTTTTTTCTTTAAACAAACAAGTGTCTCTCCCATCCTATCAAAGCTTTAAAACATTTTCCCCCAAAAAAACATTTACAAAATTTAACATACAGGAAGCAAATTTAAACGTATATGTATATTCAGACAATCAAGCGTTCAACTTCTTTTCCTCATTTTCTGACAGGCAACAGCATTCAGAAATGATGTGGGTAGAGAAAGGAGTACCTGGGGTGAGTACCTGCACAGTTTGACAGTCAGAGTATCCATGATTTTTAATTTGCCCTTTTCTCATGTGGTCTCGCTCACAACACCAACGCTGTGTGAGGTATGGAAGTCAGCTGCAATTCATTCGATAAACCCTACCCCTCCAGTTAGTTAGTTACGTTAGGCCCCACCGGTGCTATAACCCCCCCCCCCCCCCCCCCCCCAACCCTTTCTCCTCCCCTCCCACCCTCCCCCAAACACACACTTGCATGGCATTATCAGGCACAGTAAGTCAGCTGGACAACAAACCTATAGCATTTGAGTTAAAAGAAAAGAAAAAAGACTAAATGTATTAAATGTATGTGTGTGTGTTTACACAGTAGGAGAAATCCCCAAGAAATGGAGACACATAGTGACTGAACTTCATTCCTGTAAGGAATTTAATATCTCAGCAAATGTCATAATTCCCTTATTGTCATTGAAAAAAATAAATTAAAAAAAAAAGGCAACAAAAAAATAAAGGCAGGAAATTTGATCGGATGAGTCCATGTTTGTTTGTTTTTTTGTCCACAAAGACAAATGTACATCTATAAGGATTAAAAACCGATACAAAACGAGGGGTACCTCCGGGCATGTTTGCTCAGGGCTACACTGGCCTTTCCCTCTTGGCTTTGTGTGAATGTTTTCTACCTTCTTCTCATTCATCGGGCCTAGTCCTTCATCTTCAGTGCATACAATATGATGCACTATTCAAAAACAGGATAAAGATATTTGCTTACAGTACATAGGACAAAATTAGAGGCATTGAACTGAACATAGGAGAGGGAGGGGGGGAGGGGAGGAGGTGAGGGGGTGGAGGGGTTTGGGTTGAGAGCCAGGGGGGAGTGAGGAGGAGGACGCACTTACCTGAGCCTGATCTGAGGTCCTATCAGATCAGTTTTAATTGGACTGAGTGTCACCTTCAGAATGGAGGAGCTCTTGCTGGCCGTTAAGCAGAGGGGAGGAGGCAGCCGCCTCCGTCTGCATCGCTTCCACTTCTGGCGAAGCCCTGATGGCGGCCGCATCGCCGTCAGAGTGCTTGTCTTTCTTCGAGCTGCTCCTCTCCTCTGTCGTCTTACGGTCTGAGAAAAGCATCGGCCGGGTGATCATTACTCATTTGCCAGGAACTGTGGTGGTTACCAACACACACATCTCCTACTCAAGTAACACATCGATCCTAATACGAGACAGATTTTTCCGAAAATAGTGGAGACTGTTTATACAACTGTAGGTAACCAGGAAAAGTTGTACTAACAAGTAGTATTCAAAGGTATTGTAGGTAGTTTAAATAAGTTTACTTCAGGGAATAACATCCATGGTGGATTAAACGGAGGATTTGGTCTCCAAGTATTAGCTTTTCTTATGATTCAGTAGTGAAAACCACAAACTGGCATAGACTCAAATCTGATAAGAAAGAGCTTCTGGGAGGATTTCTGTACAGATAAAAGTCATGAACGGGGAATCAAGAGGCATTGCTCTTCATTTTGTTCACTTTTGGCCCCGATGTCTATTTTGTCAAGTTAAGATTTTCATATCTTCACATTAAAAGCGCTGATAGAGACAAAAGGGGATCACCTCAACTCAGAACAGCAAACAAGTAACATCCCAAGTTTAACTGGCGCCAAGTCTGACCTCCTTCCACTCCACAGGAGCTCACCTTTGTCTTTGGATGACCGCTCTCTGTCTCTGTCCTTTTCTCTGTCCCTGCTGCGGCTACGGCTGCGATGGCGGTGAGATTTGCGCTCTGAGCTGCGTGATCTCCTCCTGTCCCGGCTGCGGGAGCGGCGTTTTCTATCAGAGCGGTCGCGGCTGCGCCTCCTCTCCCGGTCCCGATCCCGGCTCCTGCGAAAGAGGAGAGGAAGGTCAATTTTGACTAAATTGTCCTCAATACGGCAGAGCTACTATTGAAAACAACGAATCAAAAAGAAAACGGTATAATGGGGCCGTTAATTACTTGAATGTAATCAGGAAGAATTCTACAAAGTCGTTTTAAACATATTGTTGTAAAAACCAGAATGGTCCAAAATTCAAACCATCTCCTTCCTCCAATTGATGAAATTTAAAAGGAAAATCTGATCATCTGTCTCTATAGTCCAGTAATCGGTTGCTGTTAGAAACAGCCAGTCGTACCTGCTGCGTTTGCGGTCTCGGTCCTTATCTCTGCTCCTGGACCTCCGGCGATCGCGGGATCTGCTCCGTTTCCTGTCCGACGCTCGGCTGGAGTGGCGGCTGTTGGAGTTGCTCCGCCGTGCCCTCCGGTCCCTGTCCCGGTCTCGGTCCCGCTCTCTGTCTCTGTCTCGGTCCCGCTCTCTGTCTCTGTCTCGGTCCCGCTCTCTGTCTCTCTCCCTCTCGCGCTCCCGTTCCCGTTCCTTCTCGCGCTCCTTCTCCTTCTCCCGTTCCTTCTCGCGCTCCTTCTCCTTCTCCTCCTCCTCTTTGCGTTTTTTCTCCCGTTCCTCCCTCTCACGCTCACGGTCTTCCCGGTCCCGTTTGACGGCGGGGGTTTCACCTTGAGGGTCTTCAGACCGACGGCGCAATTTTTCCTGAGAACAAACAAACCATTTAGTTTCAGGCGAAACCAAATGATGAACACTATTTTTTTTGGGACAGAGTTTTTCTCTGTAACATGCCCACTGATAAATGGGTTTCAACACACGTGTGATCCTGTTACCTTGAGTTCTTCTACAGTGGATTTGATCTTGGCGTAGCCCATGTGCTGCTTGCCCATCAAGTGGTCATCCACTCGAGACTGTGCGTCACCAACGATGAGGAAGGCCCCGCACACTTCACACACCTCCATCTGCTTCTCCTGGGCAGCAAAACTCTCAATGGTCTACAATTTGAAACATAACATTTTACATTTACACAGGGACTGACCCAGATACTGCCGGTTTACTCTGAATTTAAGCACGAGCAATAGCAAGTGGTGTTGATGGGCCAGAGATCTGAGGGTGGACTCACCGAGGGGCTGGAGCTGAGCAGCTCCCGCTCCTCCTTCAGCTGCTCCACCAGCTTCATCATTCCCTGAGCCTCCTCCACTCGACCCTCCGATCCGAGTTCTTCAATCTGAGTGAAAAGCAGATAACAGATGTTGAAAAGTGCTGAAAACCTTTCATTTCATGCAATCAAATTAAAAAAACAACAACAAACAGCAAAGACATAGCACATAAACAATTAATTCATTTCAACTTAACATCGGATACAAACCTGTACAACCAGGTCTTCAATCTTCTCTGTGAGAACCGTTGCCTTTTCTTCATTCTTTCCCGATGGACCAGGGCCTTGCTAAAATAGACAAAAAAAATGTTTTTGTCATGAGTTTATTGTGTCAAAATATCAAGAGGAGGGTGAAAGCTAGTCCGTAAAACACCAGCAACTTAATCGCCAGAGACGTCTGGACCAGCAGAGTTAACCGGTTGTCGCTCATTAGTTTTAACTGCTCACCAAGTAACTGTGAGCCATAACACATGCCGAAGGGTGTCGAAGGTCACCGACCAGCGATGCTGCATGATACACATGATTAAAGCGTGACCAATACACTCGGGAACAGCGAGCTGGAAGTGTGTGGCGGCACACAGCAGTACTCGCCCTTTTAAAAAAGTTCTATCGGTGCATCCCTACTTCTTTAAACTCACACTGTGCACAACTGTCTATTAATTCAACCAGATAACACAGAAGGTGGGCGGACACTACACAGAAAGCAAAAGGCACCAACCCCTGCATTCTGCTGAGCTTGAGACAGCGCGAGGCGGGCGTGTCCTCGACGAATCCGCCGTTCCACCTCTGCCAGGAGGGATTGCAGGTAGCGCAGGAAGTCTCGTTCATAGCCCTCTTTCATGAAGCGGGAACTTTTCTCATACCTGGACACAATTGGCACAAAGAGTGTTTGTTATGTGGAACGATGTAATAACTTGCACAGAAAGAAACGAATGAGGTTGTATCGAGACGTCGGCCTGCACAGATGGACTTCATTTTGCCACTATACTTTAAATCTTTAAATGATGTGTTTTCCCATGTTTTACTCTTCCTGACCAGGAACAGAAATAGCAAAGTTTCAGTCACAAGGCTGCCTCCTTGGTTTGTAGGACAGAATTTCAACAGAGTTGCACAATCGGATGAAGCCTCACTGCCCATGAGGTACATTTGTGGCTGAGGTCACAAACCGAGCATTGTGAAGGTGGAAGAGACTCGAGCAAAGTGTAGTTGTAGTTACTTCAGTTTTAAATGAGGTGATGGGTGTGAACTGATGTCGGATGTCACCATCAGCTAAAACAAATCAGAACTTACAGTTTTCTCAGATTCTCATCGTGGATTTTCTCACAAGGACCTGAAAGATGACGGAAACATTTCAACATCTGGGACTTTACCACAGATATTTGATCAATAATACAGGGTGTATCGTTATTTCCGCATCGCAACTTACCCAGATCTGAGCGAGTGTTCGTGAACAGCTCGGCTGGACAGAAGCCACATAGATAGTACCGACAGACCTGATGAAGAAAGACGGATTACTCATGGAATTACAGACAAGACGTCTTAGAGTCGCTCACGCGGACGTTATGTCGGACCTGGCGACAGCGGGAAGACCATAAACACGAGGATCAAATTAAGCTGGAGAATCTAAACTAAAGTGCCCCGATTAAAAGTTTGGTTTCACAAATAAAGTCATTAAGATTAGAAGCGTTTCGGAGCCCCATTGTCGCTTTAACGTTAGCAAAACGCCAAGCTAATGCTAATGATGCTAACACGCGTGTCTGGAAGACTCTCAAAACACCCGCCAACGCCACCAATTATAGGTTAATCGACGGGAACTCGCCGAGTAACTCGTTCACGTATTTTATCTTAACCCCCCCATAGCAGATAAGCTCTGTTATGATTCGTACAAGGCTGGAATCCCACGATGCCACCAGCTAGCCAGGGTCGCGTTAGCCGCGCTGCTAACTTACGCTCTCGTCGTCCCATCGCACGTTGGACCGTTTTTCGTCCGGGGCCAAGTTTCGATCTCGGCCCATCAACTCATCGAGTAACTGGGCTGCGGACAGCATGATGCCCGGGACAGCGTGGGCTCTGTGGAGCTCGCTTGCGTGTAATCCAGAGGAGCTGGTTTGAAATCATCCACTGCGCCAAAGTGCTTCAGATCAAAATGGCAGACGGTACAACAACGCCCGGTCACAGTCCGCCGGGCTCCGGAGGATCCGACCCGGAAAGACAAACTGTAGGGTTGGTGGGGGGGGGGGGGCAAGTCCCAGGAGTTCAGCGATGATACATAAAACTCTGGAATTAACTGCGTGATTAATCAAGATCTAATTTAAAGCGCTAAGAGAGAGATTCCTAATATTTAGATCGTTGACTTTGACATCAATCAGGCTAAAAACTCAACATGACTCAAAAACTAATTAATCATACTTCATTAATCTCTTTAGGCTATTTCCTTTTCCGCATTGGTAAATCCCAACTATAGGATGCGGGTTACGACTAACTCCAAAAATGTCTCATGCATTGGCCGGGAATCGAACCCGGGCCTCCCGCGTGGCAGGCGAGAATTCTACCACTGAACCACCAATGCTTGTGTTCCAGGACTGAAAATGTAAAATCTATCCCAGAATTAGGCTACTTCAGTTCGGTTTTTATGTATTTGGCTTCCCATCTTGCAAAGAATGAGTTTAAAAATTATCTACATAATGCAGCTTTGAATGATTTAGGTCAGTGGTGTCTCAAATAAAGCCCTTGGGCCAAAACCGGCCCACCAAACAACCAAAGAAATCATTCTTGGAAAAAAGAAATAACAGCTGAATCACTAATATTGTCATGTTAAAGCTCATCCATATTATCATAATTCATCCATATTCTATATGACTTCATCCAACTGAGGGATGCAGGGTCCTCGAGCTGATCCTACTGTTGTTTTAATGAATAAACATTTTTGCTTTGTGCAATCACATCTCCAAATACTACCACGTAACTGATGATCATGTTGTTAGTTCTGCACAATCTGCAGCGTTTACTGTCCTCCAGTGGTCACATCAGGGTAATGTTGCCCAACGTTAAATCATGCCAACAACGACAATTATCTCCGTCAAAGTCAACATGGGCAACTTTTTGTTCGTGTAAATCGGAGATAAATTTTTGACTGAGGGGATGGATTAATTGTTGGAATAACTTTCACAGGTGGGCATGTCTCGTGCAACACGTGTGTGTGTGTGTGTGTGTCGATGACATCATTTGAGGTAAATCGGTCACTTTTCACTTGACGGGGGCCAAATAAATATGGCACACGTGTATTTTTCTTAGGTGACAACCCGTGTGGACAGTTCAGTGATCGGAGTGGGTACATCCAGAGGGGAACTAACATTTGCGTTGCCCGATGTTGTCACATCTAAAGATGCCCCCCCCCCTTCTCTACTCCCACCCCCTCCTGCCGACGCGGCGGCTCACTGACGGAGCTCTGACACACTGACGGATTGAATGTGTTGTCCGCGGCGCTGCCAGTGGTACCGTAACGCGAGCACGACTGAACAAGAGAAATGGAGAGAATCTGAGTTGCCGCTTTGAAGGGAAGAGGAGGTGGAAGTTACTCCCAACCGCAGCGGTTTGTTCGCCGCCACGAGCTAGCAAGCTAGTACTAGGTGAGGTTAGCCGGGATGGCTAAATGCTAACTGGCTTCAGTGGAGGAAAGAAACCCCAAAAAAACCGTCAAGTGAACAGAGTTGGCAACTTAATCGGCGAGGCCTTCGCCCATCCTATGGTGTCGCGTCGCTAGTTGCCTGCACCAAAATGTCCACGACTTCGTTGGATAAAGAATTACAGGAGCGACTGAGAGAGGCGTCTGCCATCGGGGACATCGACGAAGTGCGGACGTTGGTGGAGAGTGGGGTGAACGTGAACTCCCAGAACGAGATCAACGGATGGTGAGTGTTTTGCAAGACCTTTTTTCAGATCACACGCTGCAGATTAGACCTTTTGATTTCAGAAGTTTGTGCGCTCTTGTTGCAGGCAAGTGCGACGCTGTGGGGGATTAAATTGGCCAGCGTGATCCTATTACAGCAGGGCTCGTTAATCTGCCACTTCTGTCTCGATTATCCAGCCACAAATATACAAATGTCGTTATAACTTCGTGTTGTTTTGCTCACATCAATAGATAAATAGGTCCAAATGGGCATTATTCTTATCTTATCTCAGCTAGTGATTGTCAGGTTTAGATAGATGAAATCTGAATGGGTTCAAGGCTGCTATAGTCAACGTTACTGTTTAGGTCTTCCCTTATTTTTAATGTTACACACACACACACACGAACTGTTAAGTCTTACTTGTACTAGATGTGGTAGCTAAAATGTGACTTTTTAGAGCATATCATGCTTTAAAAATGTTCCAACCATTCAGACTAGTTACTGTAAGTCTATGTGAAATCTCCAAAACATAAATAAACCTGAATTTCAATCGGTGATGTTGATAACATCAATAATCTCAGCAGACATTACATTACTGGTCCCCAGCATTCAGTGTCTTTGTGGTTGATTTTGGACCAACAGTCACACATTTTGAGATTGAAAGACGACCACGTGTCTGCTTGTGGCATCACATCTCATCACATGTCATCAAATCCTCAAATGTCTTTAAACTTATGGCAGCTACTCTCTGCAATGTCGTCTCTGTCGTACCGAAGATGGTCAATGGAGATGAAATCTGTCATCATGGCTTAAAGTCTTTGTCCATGTGTAGTGCAGCGAGGCAGGTTTGCGAGTGGTCGAGGTCGTGTGACCACAGTTACCAGCTCCAGCTTCTCACCAAACACCTTTTGCGTTCGCAACACTGTGACGTTATCGTCCCTGTGCTTTGCAATACGTCTTCTACTCCCAGTCACATTTACCTTAAATGAATCCTGTTTCCTGTCTGGGGATGCTCACAGACACCTCCGAGGATCCAGACTATGCCATCCCACTTTAGTCTCCAAAAGCCCTGTGGGAAATACCGAGGAGACGGAGCTGATGATTCTGCACACTCTCACCTCTGGTGTCTTTGTGTTAAATTGTGTTTTAATCCATGGGATAATAATGGGATGAGTAGTATTTTCTCCTTTCAGCGAGTGAGCCAGCAGCAGGGACACAGGTAGCATTACAATGACCCTCGCTGTGTCAGCCTGCATTGACAAAGTATGTTCTGCCTAGCACTAGTGAGCAATGAATAAAACAAGACTTACAATGTCTTCTCCATCCACTTAAATGGTTGTTTTTCTTTTTTGGTTTTTTTCAGTTTTGTCTTTGAGATCCAGCATAACACATTTGTATCGATTGTTACCAAGTCAATGTCAGTCTCCCATTTTAGAGTGCTTGCCAGCATTTCCTTCAGGTTTGTTAAACTTTTTTCTCTCTCTTTTCTTTAATCCCATCAGGACCTGCCTACATTGGGCGTGCAAGAGGAACCATAAGCACATAGTGTCCTACTTACTCAGCTGCGGCACGGACAAAGAAATACTGACTGCTAAAGATGAGTTGGCCTCACAGCTTACATCGAAACCTGAGATCAAGCGACTGTTGGGAGGTTTGTCTTTTTAACCTCTGTTTAACAATAGCATACTGTAATCCCAGAATACCACAAATAATAATCTGTGTGATGAATAAGTGGAATATTAGTTTGAAAATGTTATTAAATGAAGCTTTGAATGTTATTACAGACATTTTTACTAATTTAATAACACTGTCTTCTCTGCGGTGTCCTTTATTGTCGCAGTGGAAGTGGAGGAAGTGCCGGAAGTCAAAGAGCCTGAGTTGCCAATCATCCCCAACTACCTGTCCAACCCGCCCTTCATGTATTCCAAGATGGACAGCAAGTCCGACATCATCCTCACCCCTCACCTTGCACAAAACGGTTCTGGAGAGCACGCCGACGACACACAGAGCGATTCAACCTCTGGCTCCCCAACGCATGAGCCTCAGAAACCACAGAGTTTGGTCTCTGACAGCCCCTCTCCGCCCCCTCCCACGCAAAACCACAGCCAAGTGCAGGCTGCGGACTTCGTTCCCATGGCAGAGCAAAACGGCGTGTCGCCCAGCGCGGCCTCGTCCCACAGTCACTCGGTGGTGAACTGCACGGTGCCGATGGACCTGTCGATGGAGCCTCATCTAGTCAACCACGCCGACTACCCGCATGCGGTGGCCCACAACGGTACCATGTGTTCGCCGCCGTTGGCGTCACCAAGTCCCGGCTTGGCTGCGAACGGCGGCGGCCAGGTCCAAGCCCCGGTGGCCAGCACCAACCCAGCTGTGAGCAGGCAGCAGTCCATTCCACAGCAGCTCGGCTACGGCCAAGCTGGAGGAGCCATGCCCGCCTTCCAACCTTTCTTCTTCACCAGCACCTTCCCCGTTAACGTGCAAGGTGAGTTCTTTGAACATGAACAGACAGGAGGGGAGAATCTCTGTCAGAGATATGATAGATAAACAGAACTCCTGTAAGTACACAGCCCAAAAACTGGAGTATTTGATGAACGAGGACCTGCTCTTTATACATTAATATTTTACTAATTCAATCGACACAATCCGAATTGTAAATATAAGCCACGGATACATTACAAGTTCCACCCAATGAGCACTTCTTGGCTGAGAGCAGCGACTTACTCCATTGCATTGAGGTTGCCAGGCAACTGGCAGAGACCCGATTAAGTTACTGCACGCGTGGAAATGCCCGCAAGCGTCGGGCCCGATAAAGGCCAGACGGAGCCGGCGGCTTTGACACTTGTGAACATGGGTTACATGTTGGGATGTCATCAGTGGGAGTCCAGGCATCACAACAATCATGACAACAATGGGTGTGTGAACACGCCCAGAATGTCAAACAAGAACACAGTCACTGAAGTTTCAGATCATTCTGAAGATGGAAATATCTGAACCAGTTGGCCCTGTCTTGATTCACTTGGCAGGCATGTTCAACTTCCTATGAAGTAAACTTTCAGTGGCAATAAAAGAGTTTACAGTATTTTGGTCGTTGGTATCAGTGCTTTGTTCCCTCTCTCTAGAGTTGGTGCTGAAGGTGCGTATCCAGAATCCCAACGCGAGGGAGAACGACTTCATCGAGGTGGAGCTGGACCGCCAGGAGCTCACCTATCGCTCCCTGTTGAGGGTCTGCTGCCGTGAGCTGGACATCAGCGCCGAGCACGTGGAAAAGATCCGCAAGCTGCCGAACACGATGCTGAGGAAGGTACGGAAAGGTGGATTCTCGGTCACGTCTCAAAGCTTCGTTGCAGTAACTTAAACATGCAAAGTTTAAGTCTTATGCCAGGGCTCATGTTGATTAGAACTTTTAAACACATTTTTGTCCAAGAATTAACACTTATTCTCAGAGTTATTTTCCGTTTGAAACGCTTCCTGGGAATGTCACATTGTGAACGATAATGTCCATAAATCAGGATATGAATTTTCTATAAATGTTTCATATTCTGACATATTCCAGCAAAAGCTTGAGGAGCGTTGAGCCACCGCCACTCGTTTTCCCTCATATCTCTTCTTCTACGCCATACAGACATTAGAATTTGAAACTACCGACGGGGGGAGGGGGGGATGTCACCTGTCCTGTTTCATCAGAGCGTTTTCCTCTCCAATTCTCTGTTTAAAGAAATGCTCACCGATTGGACATAAGTGAATGAAAGCTAACTGCAGCTTGTAGGGCCGATTTCTCCTTTGGATTAATGTGTAAATGACTTTTTGATTCATTGTCGAGTTGTCACAATAAATAAACATTGATGTGTTCGGTCATCAGAGAGTTTAATTAGAAGTAACGGTGATAATTACTTTTTCAGACCTTTAGCGGAAATGAAGTGAGAGCGTCGATGCGCCTAATAATTTTGACTAATTACTGAGTTCTAAAGCGGCTCTCTGTGTTGTTTCCTGATGAATGACACGATCGGTAGGAGAAGTTGTAAACACGATTCCCTCTCGTCTTCCAGGACAAGGACGTGGCTCGGCTGCAGGACTTCCAGGAGCTGGAGGTTGTGCTGGAGAAAGCCGAGGGTCTGTCCCTGTTCTCGGGGGCCGGAGGCCTGACAGACAGACCCTGCTACAACATGAAGGCCTCGCGCCTCACCTACTAGAACCCCCCCCCCCCCCACAGAGCCTGAGGTCTCCCTGCTTCTGATGGGCGTCTGTAGCGATCCGCCAGCAACCATTAACCAGTTGCCTGCCCAGGTCCCTTTCTTAGCTTTGTTCGGCTTTGGTGTTTTTTGCCCAAATCCTGAGCGGGATTTATTTTTCCAACTGTAGCTTTTGTCCTCCTCTGGCCCTCCCGCTGCTTCAGTGTGCCCGACCGGTTCTAAGTGATTACTGATGCATGGTGTCCTCGATTATGTGCGAAAGTATCTGGGCCTCTCCTCCCTCTCTTCTACCGCGTTCTCGCCCTTCCATCGCACTTTGTGCCGAGGCCCCCGGCGGGACAAACGGAGGGGGACACCGGCTTGTCTTCCTCACGGGCCGGAATTGAATGGGATTTTGCAATAGCCTTATGCGGACACAGTTCAGAGCTCAGTCCTGGCTGTGGACTGCGGTCACAGAGGGGAATGGTCCGCCAAGACTCGGGAGCGGAGGACTACAGGAGGGACTTGCGTAACTCTTACTGACAAGGCCGTTTTCAGTCCACAGAACAGGACAAGTTGCAGCACAGTGGACTCGCACACAGCAGCCGCCCTACAGAGCGTTCTCACATGATGTGTACACACTTTCATACATGCTGTAGGCAGAAAACCTTAGTGTCTTTCCTGCAGAGGGGATCTGTTATTGGCCTAATTCTTAAGGTGGAAGTGACCTCACACCAGGCAGGTGACATTAAGGTATCCATGGACTACTAGTTCTTTCAGTGGCTGTCCACATGTAGTATGCTTTAATCTATATCCCCACAAGGATGGACACGTTGAAGTAGGAGTATTCGGTCTCTACTTATTTAACATTTTCAGTCGTACACTGTGGTAAGGAAATAATCCATTACATTTTAGATTTTTTTATTTGATTTTTTTGTCTGTTTTATGTTCTTTTTGTGTCAGACAGAATTTATATCATTGCAAAGAATAGCGCAGCAAATTGAAGCAAGTTTTATTGACTCGGCGTAACCCTAAAGCTGTCGACTGTGAAGTGTTCTTAGTTCATTTTTTTTTTTTTTTTTTTTGAAGGTTTTTGATTTTGACTAATAAAGCAAACCCATTCCGAGCGACAAAGCTGGAGTCCCAGCAGGAGTCGTGTGCGAGTCTCCCACTTCTGACGTTTGACCAACTCGAGCCCCTTTTGTCGAAGATGTTTGGCTTTGATTGGGATCAAAACCAAAACCCTAATCCAGCAACAAAGAAATGACTTCTGAGCGATTTTCCGTTTTTTTTTTCTCTTTCTTTTACAAAATCAAGAGGGAAGAAAGGACTTGATCTTATTTTAATGATTCAGTGCTTCCTTGTATCTTCCAACATGAATATTTATTTCTTTGTCGCACTTTACCACTTCTTTGTGACTAGATGTTTATTAAATTCAAGATCCACTTTGGCTAACATCAGTCTCAATACTAATCGTTTTCTTTTTTTCTTTTTGTCGGCAACATTTTGTCGCCTGATCAGAAATGGAAAGTTTATAGAAATCATAACTTGAACACTAATGGTAAACCACAGAGTTAAACCGGGGACGAGACAGAGCTGCTCTCCTAGATGACGATATCGTTTACGCTGCTTTCATCTGCACATATATTATATTATACTCCGTGGATTCTCGAGACAGTGAGCCAACAGTACACGTATACTTACAATGAAGACTCTTACCCAGTGGTTACTGTTTACTGTTCAAATGTATACCTGAAGCTCTTACTGTATTTGTATGTTTGGTTTTTTTTTCTGATATATTTTTTATTAATTTGTATACATTTTTAACCAGCTTGGCCTGTTGTGTTTGTGTCAAAAAAAAAACAAACAAAAAAATACAACCTGTCACGTTGAGAGTCGGGATGGAGAGAGTGTGGATGAAGCTAAAGTGCAATGTCGGGGGGGGGGGAGCAGGAAGGACTACCACGAGTGCTCATCTTTTCCAACTATGTTAAATGCTTTATCAAGTGAAGTCGTGCCACACGTTTTAAAGAGCGTGTTTGAGAGAGTGGGACTTAAATGACTGCCCCCTCCCTCGGGCCAGTTAGTGCCCAGGGTGCGTGAAAGCAGCATGATTGCAAGTGTTTAGTATGTTTGTTTTTAATTTTTCACTTCTTGATTATGTGGAAGGAAGTCGTCTAACGTTTTCTGTCGGGTTGCTTGTTGTTTTATTAGATGCAGAATACAGTTGACCTAACCTATGCATTCAGAGTCTGATATTTTTATATACAGTATGTCTGGTGTACTTGTAGGAATAATCTTAAGCACTGTTTAAAGTTGTGTTTGTTTGTTTGTTTTTTTTCTGTTCTGGAGACCTGTATCTGTTCTTTGATAAAAGCATGGTTAAATTACCAAATCTTTCCTCTCTTTTCCTCTCATAAACTGACTTTCTATCACTCAAAGCTTGAATAGCAGAATTGTTCATGTCAGTTGACAGCCACTAGAGGGAGCACCAGAGCAGAAGTTGGCTTCTTCATGAGCCACAGAACGAGAGCGTTTGCAATATTAGAAGATTAAGAACAATATTATTTTTTTCAGGCCCGATATTAAGATCCTTATGTCTCCCAGCTACAATAATTCCAGTATTTCAGGTTTGTTGTTTCTTCCTATGTCTCATCTTTTGAGTTTATCCCATTACAATTGCCCTACGATCACAATACTTTTAATTTATTTGTCACTGCCGTTTTATTGGAATCACTCAATCTGTTTTTGTTGTTTTTTTTGGTGCAAATTGACCCTTTTATTATGTGATCTGTTTGGATGGCATTAATATTTATCTTTAGGCGTCAATCAGTGAAATTTAAAGGTGTAGCAGAGTCATTTGGGGCTGGGGAAAATCTCTTTGCAAATTATTTGAATAAACCTCAAAACAATGTCCAAGCCTCCAGTTTTTCTAATTCAGCCACATGATTCATATAAGAAATATTGCCTTGGTTTGTAATCTGTAAATACAGAAATGTTGATTGTTTTATCTAGTGCTCGCGGTCAATCATCACCTACACACATCTCATCCTGACTCATCCGTGTATGCAGCTGCATTAGCATCACTAATCCCACGTGGAGGAGGTTGCTATGCCGACCCAAAGGAACTGACACTTGAGTAACTTTTCACTTTGATGAAAGAAAAACCACAATTAAAAAAAATAAATAAATAAATCACTACAATGTAAATATCAGTATTTCAAAATGAGAGTCTATCCAAAACTGATGTACGAGGTATTATATTTTGGTATCGCTCTGCACATTACCGATATGTACAGATGGACAGATTGTGGTCCGGGATCAGTTGATGGAGCAGTTTTTCCAATGATCCCTAATGCTATTGGTGTGAGTGGGACTACAAATAGACAATATAAGTGAAATCAGTTTACCCAGTCGACAAGCTGTGCACATGTTCTGTTCTTCCAGTAGACAGTCATTGCTGGTAACCCATACATGTAATATACTGTATATATGTGGGTGTCAAGGTCAAAGCACGAAATCATAGACATTTATCCCCCATCCCCTTATTTATCAGGGCTGCAGGAGCTGAAAACATCCACAAACTAACAGCTCCAGGTAATCCAGTGTCCTCAGTCAACATCACATTGCGTGTATTTGGACTGGATGGGAGAAAACCTTCAGACGCCGGGTAAGAACATGCAAACTCCAAGGCCAAAACACAATCCAATGACCTTCTGGTAAAGAGAAGGTTGGATGCTATCCTCCAGTTAACACGTTCACTTCCATAACTGCTTGGCCACCAGTGCATATAAACCAATTACTAATCTGTTGTTGACACTTCTTGATTAACACTTTTTAACTCCCTATATGAAATAGGAGACAGTCACTTTCGATATTCCGAGATCTGTGGGATTTCATACTAAACTACAGTAATGGAAATCCGTTAGGACAGGTCATTAAAATGTTATCGAACGTGCTAAATGATAAAAGCGTTTCTAAAATTATCTCATACCCGAGGAGCGTGTTGTTGCACCATCCAGCTGTGGTTTTGTCTTCGGCCCGTCCGTTCACTTTTGACCTGCATTAGCACAGCAGGACCGTTTTGTACATTCTGTTATGAACTTAACTATCCAGACACTTTGTTATGTTCCCTTTCAGATTTAAAGAACATAAACAACACCTAAGTTATGGTTTTGTATCTGCGAAATCCTTAACCTCTTCAGCAGAAAGAATACAACGGTGTTCATGTGGTGACCAGATGTTCGGACGCTGCAGTCTGGAGAGCACAGATATTGCATAATCCAAACAGAGGAGTTTTAAGAAACGTGTACACGTGTGTCTGTGTGGATATCTGCACCGAAACAATAGATGAAGCAATATATGGCTCTCAGAATGTATACATCTGGACGTCATCGCTGCATGTATGGCTCCTTGTCCGTCACTCAGCGAGCTGCGTCGTGTGTCTAGACTTGGGCTGCGGAATCAGCTTAGAGCCCCGCTGTGGCTGGACGTGTCTCCCTCCTTTGTTCTGGAATGAGACACTCATAATAAGCTTAGTATGAACAGTCATAACACCTTCATTGTTTTGAATCAGCTTTCCAGACCCCGCTCATGGGCGAGAGAAGCTGCGGATCTGCATGGTCAGGAACCCCTAAGAGCATTTTACAAACGGAGGCAGAAGGCGACGTTACCCGCAGGTACATGCGTGCGGCTCCTGGTGCAACTTGTGCCCTTCTCTGACAGGCATTATGCACAGAGCTAATATACAGAGCTACTTATTTACAACACACACACAAAAAAAAATGCCTGCATCACACTGTAACACAGAGTCCAATTGTGAACTAAGATGTATGAGTTTATCGAAATCCTTTCAAACCCTGTGATTCATTAAACCTCTTTTTTTGTGTTTTGTTATTTATCACAGGTATATGTACTGCGTATATAAAAGTAGTCATAAAATCAACATCACCATGACAATACAAGGATAAAGTGCTCCATCTACGAGCAGAGGGTGAATATTTTATTCAAACGACATTTCATCAGACTTTGTTGTTCTCGTTGTAAAGGAAATATTCGTACTGAGGATGTTGCAGTCCAGGTGAAAACGCGATACAAGGCCAGCCCTTTTGTATAATCAGACGTCCTTATATACATTCATGGCAGAGCATAGCTCGAGCAGCACAAAACAAAAGTGATGCAGACGTTTAGTTTCCAGACTGTGAGAATGCTAAGAATCCCCCAAAAAAGGAACATATAACATCACACAAGTTGCTAAGCTGTTTTGAACAAGGTTAAGAAAAATGGTGAGTGTGTGTGGAGAAGGTCAAAGTCAAGGTCTGCTTGCAGACAGTGCGTGTGATCAGGGCCGATATAGCAGCTGGAGCGACCAGCGAGGGGTCCTCATCGTGGCTTTATTCAATATGTGGCATTCCCTGTAGCCCCTGAGTCGACTATGCTGGGAATGCAGGGTCTCGAGGGGTGAAGATTAGGGGCGGAGGGTGCGAGTGGGTGAGCAGACAGTGAAAACACAACTTGACTGTGTGCATTTAGCTGTATGTGAATGTGTATGTTAACTTACAATATATTGCAAAAGCATTCGAACTATATGGTGTGTGTGTGTGTGTGTGTGTGTGTGTGTGTGTGTGTGTGCGCGCACACAGGCAGCAGACCAGACTGAGATTGTAGGTTTGGCTAAAGGAGCACTGGGCCTCTTTGGACTCAGCAGGGACTCGGCTTAGGAAGCACAGACTCCATACATGCACTCAAACACTCTCAGCCGCTCTCTCAATACACACAGCAAAGATTTAAACTTGTTCTCTGTATGAAGGCAAGACTTGATTAACAATGAAAAACCTGAAAGTGTTGCTCCTGTTTCCTTGAAATAAGTTACTTTTTAAACAAACAAAAAAATCCTTGTTGTGTTTGCATTCTGTTCATGTTTGTTTTGTTTTGAAGAGTCCTCCTCCTCCACACTTCCTGGAAATACCTCTTTCGGGAACAATACAACAAAAAAAAGATTTTCAGCATGTTTTCAAGCTGGCTCTACTACTCGTGACTTCTCGCGTGTCAATATTGCAACAGAAGTCAAATGAACCAAATGAATTGTCTCATCAGTCTTGAATTAGTGAATCTAGCACATTAAGAAATGGTGGGACAAGTTTTTAATTTTCTGCAAACGCTCATCACTATGAAACTTCGTTTACAAATGCATTTCCAACGACGTCCAGTGATTCCTTCACCTGGATAACAGTATGAGTTGAAACTAAACATTCAAACTTGAAGACATAAAAAAGAGAGTACTATTTTGAAGGTTGTATTTTTAGCCACAGCTCAGCTTATATAGTCATGCATGTTATGATATCTGAGTGAGTTCTTGCTTCAATAGTAATTTTTTTATTTTATTTACTTTACTATTAATTAATAAATGTCTGAATCCATGTCTGTAGGTCAAATACCAGTTTTTTGTGCATATATTGAAACAAAACTAAATCTCCAAATAACAACGATCACATGGACTGCATTGAGTTTGGTGCCATCTTCTGGAGTAAATCACTGTTTGGCGAGTCAGCCTATAGAACCAATCTCCAATCTCTGAATGCGACAAGACACTCTGATCCATCGTCTCAAATCAGGTAAATCTGAAGTGCCACAAACATTTACAGTGATCTATCATACTTATTGGTTTACAGTGAAAAAATACAAACTTCTGCATTAATGTCTCTTTGCTTCGTATCTTTAGCAGACCTGTGCATACTGGCCCTGCTCCCCATGAAGTCCTGTTGCCGTTCCTACACCGAACTGCAAAAATATGAATGAAATGGAAATCAGTTTATGATTGTCTTTGCTTTTATAAGTGGTGGCTTATATTTTTGCAAAGTCTGCAAAATTAGAGGAATTTGATATGTGGCTCAGCCTTCCGGGGTGGTCCCGTTTTGGTTTTTTTATACAGTTCTAAATATTTTTGAATTGGTAAAGAAACACATAAAAAAACAAACCACGTATATTCATTCGAGAATTTCACCCTTCTTGTGCGCTAAGGGTTAAGGCAGCCTTTTACGCACAGGTGTCTCGCCAGTCCGTCAGTTCCCCCCCCCCCCCCCCAGCCTCTCCCCCCCTCCCTTTAATTAAGTTGATCATAACTGTAACTCAGCTGGGATTTGCTGTCCGAGCAGACAGGTCACTGTAATTCATGTAGCTGGACATAAAGGGGGTTTGCGCACCACAGCCCTAATCTCTTGTTAACGTGGAGCGACTAACCTGGACAGCTCTCTTCACGTCGGGTCCGATCCCACAAAGCTCCCGTTGTTTGCTCATTCATCCCGCAGCAGCCTCGACTCGTGAACAATTTCTTTTTTTTTTTTTTTAAAAAAGGACACAGAAGAAGACAGTTTAACGACATTTTTTTGAGGACCTTTGCAGCGTTTTGAACATTTTCAGCGTGCCGACATGTGGTGGATGCTGTTTCCGCGGTGGATTTGGTTTCTACTGGGACAATGTTACACTCTCGTGCTTTATATGGACAGCTGCCGGGTGACAGCGATGCCCATGTCTGTGGCAAAAGTGGTTTACTCTCACGCAGGTCTGTGCCCAAATGACCTGAACCCCAACCTGTGGGTGGATGCTATGAGCACCTGCATGCGCGAGTGCGAATCTGACCAGGTGAGTCTTCCTGCCGCTGACTGTGGTTTTTAATGAGGCGATCAATGCGCATCGACTACTCCTTTGTGCAGCGAAATAAACACGATTAACTTCAGGCAAACAGGCTCTGTCACTGCACCTTCAAATATCAGGAGTGAAACATTTTTGATTGGAGAAGGACCGACAATTGCGCACGGCATTTTAGTGAAATGAAAACGTTCCAAAGACTTTGACAACTATTTTTAAAGTTCCACGAACAATCAACTTAAACAATAGTGGAGTACAATAATTCTTAATTGTGAAAAAACAAGATAAAACATTCAAACAGACTTAAATCCTGACAGAAAACCGGAAAATAATGTATCTTCATTCGAGTTAAAAAAAAATAAAAGAAAAACTATCAGTCATTTTTGCATGTTTTGAACAAACAGAGAGAAAAAGCATGAACTGAACACAGCTGAACAAAAAAAAACCTTAATGGTGAAATGATCAAACATGCTCATGGTTGTATTTATAACACACCTTTACATGTTGTTGGTAATTTATTAAATCTGATCATAGTACAAAATGTTCTTCAGAGCTGTCCTGAATCATCCCAGATATCAATTTTCAGTTTCACTCAGTTTACAATGTTTCTTTTGTTTTGTACTAAATCTGCTTTTATGTGATAGTAAAAATTTACTGTCCTTTCCATACTTTAGGACTGCGAGACATTTGAGAAGTGCTGCCCTAATGTATGTGGTAACAAGAGTTGTGTGGCAGCGCGCTATATAGACATCAAGGGGAGCAAGGGCCCTATAGGAATGCCGAAAGGAGCCACCTGCGACAAGTTCATGTGCTCCCAGCAAGGGTCCGAGTGTGACATCTGGGACGGCCAGCCTGTCTGTAAGTGCCGGGACCGCTGCGAGAGAGAACCCCACTTCACGTGCGCTTCTGACGGCATGACTTATTATAACAAGTGCTACATGGATGCAGAAGCCTGTTCCAAGGGTATCTCTATCTCTGAGGTCACCTGCAGGTAACATGTTAAGTATTTTAGATATCTACTAATTTATTCTGGTGTGATGAGGTAAAGTTTTCTTGCTTCTATTTTTACTTTTGATTTAGACACTTTCCTGTCTGTAGCATAGAAAACGACACAAACCCTAATTGTCATGAACGTCAAGACAATAAATAGGTTGCTGACGACTTACTATTTTATTTGACTTAACTACAGGTACCACCTGACCTGGCCAAATACCAGTCCAATCCCTGTGGAAACCACCTTGCATCCAACCACTGCCCTCCAGACCACCCTCCCAACTGACATCCAGCTCCCTGTTATCCACAGTGGACCCACCCAGCAGGCTGTGTTCGTGGGTGAGACAGCCAGCTTCCTGTGTGAGGTGTCTGGGAAGCCTCATCCGGAAATCACCTGGGAGAAACAACTGAAGGGCAAAGACAATACTATAATGAGACCCAATCATGTCAGGGGAAACGTTGTCGTCACCAACATAGGCCAGCTGGTCATATACAACGCCCAACTTCAGGATGCAGGGATCTACACGTGCACGGCTAAAAATGTCGGGGGAAGCGTGTCATCGCACTTCCCTTTGGTGGTGGTCAAGAAAGAACCCAAAGGTAAAAGCGTGGAGGGGAATGATACCAACCTGCCTTTCCCAGCTGCAGAGTGCCTTAAAAGTCCGGACATGGATGACTGCGGAGAGGAGAGCATGAGCTGGTACTACGAACCAAAGAGGAACAATTGTTTCACCTTCACTTACAGCCAATGCAATAAAAACAGGAACCATTTTGACACCTATGAAACTTGCATGCTCTCGTGTGGCGGAGAACTTGCAGCTCCCTGCAGCCTGCCGAGCCTTCAGGGTCCCTGCAAGGCTTATGAGCCCCGCTGGGCGTACAGCAACACCCTTAAGAAGTGCCAGTCGTTTGTGTACGGAGGCTGCGGGGGCAATGAGAACAACTTTGAGTCCAAAGAGGCCTGTGACGAGATGTGCCCCTTTCCCAAGAACAACAACTGCAAGGTGTGCAAACCCCGAGGCAAGATGGTCACCAGCTTCTGCAAGAGCGACTTTGTCATCCTGGGGCGAGTGACCGAGCTGACAGAGGAGCAGGAGTCGGGCCACGCCTTGGTGACCGTGGAGGAGATCTTGAAGGACGAGAAAATGGGTCTCAGGTTCTTTGGCAAGGAACCGCTGGAGGTGACTCTTTTGAACATGGACTGGAATTGCCCCTGCCCCAACATCACGACGGCCGACGGGCAGCTCATCATCATGGGGGATGTTCACAACGGGATGGCTGTCCTGCAGCCCGACAGCTTCGTCGGCTCCTCCAGCCCCCGCAGGATCAGGAAGCTGGGCGAGGTCGTGCACAAGAAAACCTGTGATTTTCTGAAGGATTTCACCACCGTGCAGTAGAGTTCTTTGAGAGTCTCGCGCTCGTTGAAAATGTCTGTTTCACATTCAGATATCGCCAAGCTCAAGTGACCTCAACACCAGTAACTTATATTTACCTCTGGGGGTTTTGTTGTCTTTTCCAAACGTTTTTTTTTTTTCCTCCACGCATGTGATTCAGAAGTTTTCATATCATTTTAAATCATTCATACTTGTCAGTCGATTATTTTATTAGTTGATTTTGTCAGAGACGCTGTCCAAATAGCTTTTTATTTCACTAGGAAGCTGCTTAGACAGTTTTAACGTTCCCACACGGGGCACACTGTCTGAAAAAAAAAGCACATAGTTATAAGAGTTCACTCTGTACAAAGTATTTAATTTTTTTTTCCTCTCGAAAACACTAACATCATTCATTAGCTGTATGTTCTAATATAATCATCATGTTTGTTTTTTTGCTTTGATGGGAATCTCATGGTCGACATTGTGTAACATCACTTCAATGCAATGTGAAGCCTCAGTTTATCAACCAGAATCAGATAAGCTCTTTGGTTCCACTTTTTTTTTTATCCATTTGTTTTGTGGAATCTCTTTTGACAAGTTTTCATTTCCAATGCAGAACATGTATATGGACTTGTTTACTTCATATTTATTTTTCTCGATTTATTTCTATTAGTGTTGCGGCCAGTAACTATAGGTTGAATGTATCTCTGAGAATCGAAGTATATAGAAAACAGGCTTTTTTATTTTTTATTTATCTATGATAGCCTGCATTATCATCCACAGCTGTTATGGACTATGACAGTAACTAAATAAACCTGATTTTGAAAATATTTCTCGCATCCTGGTTTTGCTTTGCTGCACTTGCGCTGAGGTGAATAATCCCAGACATGGCCAGGCTTTTCTCCGAGAGCTGAGGCGGGCAGCGCGCCTTGTTCTGTAGTTGATGTCCCTCCATCCATATCCGCCTCCTTCCACTTGTAATTCACACACTAGTCTGGCATTAAAGTCTGAAGCAGGTCACATTCCAGCCCAGCTGTGGTGGCCCGCAGAGCTGTGTGTTGTGTTGTGTCTGGGTCTGGGGCCCTCGCATAGCACACACCCCACCGGCCATCCATTGGCCTTGTGCGGCCCCTTTCATGTGCAAGAGGCCGGGGTGAAGGCGGAGAGGAGGAGGAGGGGGCGCAGAGGGATGTTGGCCGATTCTTTCTCTGAGGCTCACTCAGTCGGTCACATCTGTATTCAAGGCACATACTAGATAACAGAAAGAGAGGAGCAAAAAAAACTAAGCAGGAAGAAATGAAGGTAACTTGGTGGGAGCAGCCGTTGCATAGATCAACACGTGAGTTTCCCAAAACAAGCAAGAATTCCGAAGGATTTCTTATTATTTATGATCACATCTTGTGTAAATCCTCATATGGAAGAGACTAAGCAATTATTGAGGTATTGCCACTTGAATTAGTCTGAAGGATCAAACTCTTGCAGGGTCAGGTGCGAATCAAATCAGGGTTGACTAATGTGGGAGCTGCAGGATGCCTCGACCTGCCAGGATATACATGAGGAAAACATAAAGACCCCGACCAGCCGCTGAATGTTTTCCCCCTTCCCCCTCTGCCCTGCGATCCCTTTCCCAAACCCCCTTCCTCAGCCCACTTCCTTGACTATCTGCACACTTAGACTGACGGATAGTCGGCCTTGGGTGGCGACCCCTGACCCCTCTAATGAAAAAGAGGCCACCAAGGAAAAGACCACTTTCATTATGACTGTTGACAAGTGTTAAGTGACTGACCGAGCTCCAGACTGAGCTCAACACGGCCTCCTTGATGTTCTACACATCACAGCCGGCTGCTGATTTCTGTATCAAGTTCACTTAGAGACCACCAGCCAGGCAGCCTGCCAGACAGACCATAATAATCGGCCAGACAGCAACAGGTACAAGGAGGTTGGGGTGGGTGGAGGGGCACAATGTCCTCAGTGACACATCACTGAAGAACTTCATAGTTTCTGGAGAGGTGATTTATCAGATTTAAGAAGATATTGTTGATGATTCCACAAATGAAATCACTCCAACCTGGAATAAAAAAAGGTAGATATAGTTTATTTCTCAGTCAGGGCCAACACTGTTATCTGTTTGTTTTCTAAACACTCCTCACCTGTGTTTATCTCCCGAAAAATTCAATCAAAACTGAAATGTTAATATGAAATATACTTTTTTGGGGGGGAGAAATAATCTAGGTTAATTACAAGTAAAAGCTTCTAACTGGCGTGCCTTTTAATCAACTACAGCTCCAAACAGCTATTGTCTGAAAAATGTGAAATTAGAGCTTTTGCTTCCTGGCAACAAAGCCTTATTCACTTTGAGATGGCAGATTAAATCCCACTCTGCAGTAAAATTAATTCAGCAGGAGAGGAAATGTGTTGACCAGGGGGAGGCTTTACTCCCCCACCGCCACCACCACCACCACCAACATACTGAGCGGCTAATCGCACCCTGACATTCTCCATCGTCATGGCAAAAGTAAGTCTGCTGTAGAAAGTCAGTCTCTATTTGTTCACTCACTGTGTTTGTCGTTTGACTTTGTGGTGTGAATAAGACATGCACTTAAACAGTTTGAAAAGTTAAGCTATACCATTATCACTTCAAAAACAGTATCTGGCTTCAATAATGATTAATGATGATATCAAGCCATGGTCAACGCAGATGCTATTGCTTGCTGCAACTTTCTATGTGTTGTGAAGAGAAATAAGCCCAGGTAAACACTCGCTTGGTGGTTATTGATGAACTGCTGCAGTTTACACAAAATGCAGTGTTTCGCTTGTTATTACAGTCAGCAGAGGGTCTGCAGGGATGAAGTCAAATGCTTACTGGAGACACATGTCCATATAGGACGAAACGTGGCGGTTGTGTAGAAGATTTTTATTTTTGTTTTTTAAGCAGGCTGTCGGTAGGAAATTTGTTCTGCATTTTAAGCCATGCATAAAGTTACCCACTAGATGGCAGCACGACACCTAACAAGACTGTCAACATGAGCTGGGATATGTAACGAGTACGTTCAAGACATTTAATATTCGTATATTATTTAAAATACTAATATTTATAAACCATGTTATATTTAATATGTTTAGTCTTTATATTAACAATGCAAAAATGAGAGTACAAGAAATATTATTTAAATTCATCCGAAGTGTATCCCACATTAAAAAGTGTATTTTTGTGATTGGTTCATATCACATGCATGCACTCACACATGCACAGAAAATATGTGTCATCTGCTCCATGAATGGATCCACAAGCAGTCAAGCAGATGGGTAAACCATGGCCCGTGCACTTTGCGCTGGTACTTGCTGTGCATGGTACAGGTGCACATGCACACAAACACACATGCACTCACAGTGTCAACAGCATTTCTCTACAGAGCACAGCTGCTCTGTGCGTGGACCAAGAGTTGCCAGATGGTAAAGGCAAAGAGAGAGGGGATCGAAAAACAAAAATACATAAATCATCAAGATAAAATCTGGGCTAGAAAGCACTCTACATTCACATAAATCCACGCATGCACGTACGTGGGTTGTACATGCACATAAACCCACATGTGCAAGTGCATGAGTTCATATGATGTTACAGGTAGTGGATGAGTCAAATAGGAAATAATATCAGCCCCACAGATGGATTGTAATGTAGAAATGACACTTTGTTTGACTTATTCTTACAAGCAAACCTCAGTGATGTACAGACTCAACGATTCCCCCTTTAAAACACATGAAAGGATATGTGTTAAACTGAAGGTCTGTGTGTCTGCAAACATATGAAGAAAACTGATGGACATGTTGGGGGAAGAGGAGAGGCGAAGAGAAAGGAGAGAGGACAGCGGGAGGACGTACAGGAGCAAAGGCTATCGGGGGTGATGGCTGAGATAAGCGAAGGATGAAAGCAGAGAGGTCACCACAGCATAAGGAGGGTGTAAATTGTCCAGAACATAAAACTGCTGTGGTTGACTCTGGGGGATTCTTTTTCCCGCTTATCTTTCAGCTTTCTAAAAATAGTGCCCGCTCAATGTTGGGGGAAACTAGGACACTGTTACCTCTAACATCTTTCCGTGGTATCTGTACCCACTTTATCACACCAAGACACATGGGAAGGAACCTTATGCACAATTTGGGACTTTTTTTTTGTATCTATTGTGGAAAATGACTCGGGATCTTATAATTGAAAAGGTTATTGTGCAGTGAAATGAACGCTGCAGTCTCAGCCATGCGTACTTTACTGTGCCAATGAGGAAACAGTAGAAATCATGCAGAAGATTCATTTAATGTCCATGCCCTCCCGTCAGTGTGATTAATAACCATGTTGTTGAAGAGGAATAGTCATTTTCTCCATTAGATTACAGCCTTGTGTGATGCGCCGAGCAATCATGTGTCCTGTAATTATCAAATACAGAGCGACTGGCACACTAAACAAATTCAAATAGAATTGTACGTCCACTCTCTGCGGCCACATTCACATGCATTAGGTTGTCATTTGAGAACAAATGCAGTTGCCACTGAATGAGTGATCATATCATAAAGGAAACATAACTGCCAACCATGACATTTGCATTCACCACAACACATGCACTCAAAGCACCTGCAATCACTGATACAAGCTACACATAGAAGGTTTTTATTGCCCTTGAAGCATTGCCCGAGGCTTTCAGTTTGTGGGCTTTTGCGTGCATTCAGGAAGACTGCCTCTTTAATGAGATGTGACACTACTAGTATGCTTTTGAATCATGTTACACTGGCGGATGCACACGTACACATGTTGTCATTCACTTAAGAATTTCAGCAAATGTAGACACAATGGAATTACAAAGGTGAAGATGTAAATGCTAAAAAAAAGGGAAAGAAAAGCCTCAGTTACCATTACTCTCAGAAATGATTTATCAAAACAGAATAGGTAAAAACAAAAACAGACACTAGAGAGAGAGAGAGAGAGAGAGAGCGGGGGAAAGAAGCGAGAGAGGATGGGGAGTGGCCAGAGAAAGACAGAGGGAGGGGGGGCTGAGATGAAGAGATGTTTGGGACAAAATGTTCTCATTTCAAACCATCATCATAAAGAGTTCCTGAGATGTTTCACATTGTTTCTCTTTCCGGACACTGGCCACGGTCCTGATGTGTGACGCAGCGGAGCGTGGAAACAGTGGAATGTGACTGATCGGTCTTACGTTCAGCTGGAGGTGGAAAACGAGAGCGAGGAGAAGCATCTGGGAGACAGAGAAGGACACCGGGGCTTTAAGTGGCACTTTTATGACTGTTTTGAATGGAAAGACATAATGTTATCAGACAGAAGGACAGCACACCACACAAGAACGATGACCTCGTCATATCACATCTCTCACAGTTTGCTTACAAACGACCTACCAGGGCTGAGCACAAGTAGAATCGGGGAGTAAAATGTATTCATTAGATTAAAGTGAGTCATTCCAGTCACACTGTTTTATTTGACCTTCATCCATCCATTATCAGTACAGCTTCGGGTGTTGCGGGAGCCAGTCCCACCTGACGAAGACGGATCCTCAGTCCATCTCAGAACAAACACACACCACAACAACAGTCACACATATTCACATCATCACCTGTGGGCGATTTAGAGTCGCTAGTTAATCTTCCAAACACTGTTATTCCACTGTCGTTGTGGGACACCAGAGCGCCCAGAGAAAAACCACAGGAACATAGAAATGATGTGCAAAATCCACACGTAAAGGTTCTCAAGCCTGGACTGAAATCGAGAGTTTTAACCGGTTGTCCACTGTACAGTCCCACAGTTGGCCATGATGATGCTGATTTGATGAAGATTTTAAACAGAGGAGTGGTTAAGGTTAAGTTCAAGCCAAGGGTCTTTCTGTGGGCAGTTTGCATGTTCTACCCATGCCTAAATGGGTTTCATCCGACCGTGGCTTCTCCAAAATGGGGTGAAATACCTGAAATACCTGAAATAAAATGATGTGAGCGATTATATTTTCTTCAAGTCATTTCGGTTGTTGTGGATCAGAAAGCTTGATCTGACCTATCTGACCACTATGAAAAACTCTGACTAATACAAACATACACGCGCACATTGTGTGATTATGTAAGTGTATGCCCAGTGCACAGAAAGCGAGCATGATGCAGCAGCCTGTCCTGTTTTCGCTGATAAATGAAGTCCCATCTCACATAAGCACATGCCTACAGACAATTTCCACACACAGCGGGGGAGCCCGAACTCCTCTTGTAATGAGGACTCACTGAGAGCCAAACAGGCATCACCATTATATAATTAATAACATGCTTCTTTTACACAATGTTGTACATGAGCTTTTAGGATTAATCATGCGTACAGAGGAGATTCAGAGGCCGGTCAGTTAAATTTTGTTTTTGTCGAAGACATCGCAGGCTTTTCCTCCCTGACACACACTTCATGACCGTAGAGTCACTGTAAACACCACCGTCTCTCTCTCTCTCTCTCTCTCTCTCTCTCTACTTACAGCCTCAGAGTCTTCACAGAGGTTCCTAGGCTCACATGGAATGCTGTTGAGCTCTGCAGACACTGGAGGGAGTGCGAGACTTGCGTCTTCCGGAGTAAATGACAGGCAGAGAAAGTTAGTTTGAAGACTTTGTTTGATGTGGTCGGTTTCACGGTGAACTTTCGGACTGAATACATTGTACTGAATTTATCTTTGAGTGGGAGTTTTTGGAGGTGATTAGATTCTCTCAGTGAACGTTACCATTGCAACTACTGCGACGACACACCATCAGTAGGGTAAAACTAACCTGTCTCAGGATGGTTTAAACATAAATACATTAGGGAGGTGACACTTTTAGCCTAATCTGGAGAAACATTTCATAGTGGAATGAATTGTAACAGTGGTTACAAATAGAAGGGGAAAAAATGCAAAACGACACAAGAAAAAATAAAAAGTTACAGATTAAAACTCAAAACAGCCATTGCATCCTGATAACTCATGGCCTTGCCTGTTCCTCAGTAATCTTCATCCTGAGACTCCTCTCCCTCTGCGGTCATGGTACTGTATAGCCATTTAGATGTTTGCTTTTTAGGTTAAAAAAGAAAACACAGAAATAAATCTCCCCCAAAAAATGTATTTAATATCAAACATTGTGTCATATTCCTGTGCTGGCTATCGCTTCTATTTCTATTTGCATTTAAACTCAAAAAAGCTAGTAATCTACTTTCTGTATATCTATTTTACACAACAAGTTATATTTGACCCACTTGGGGTTGTAAATATACACAGAAAGAAAAAAAGCGGCGACATAGAACCTATTATGGATCTTATTACAGGTCAAATGGGTCTTATGATTCAGGTGATTCTCTATAGATTCCTTGTAAAAGTCAAACACAAACACAAAGTAACGGGGTAAAGTCATGGAGCACAGGAGGCACTCCCATCTGAATAGGTGAAGGGAAGAACACCCTGTACTAGTTGCTACACCACCACAGGGCAAACACAAAGCGACACAGCCACACCCATGCACAGGGAGAACATGTAAGCTCTACACGGGAAGGCCCCACAAGTCTGAACCTGAAACAGGGAAATTCTTCCCCAGGACAAAACGTACACTTGCTCAGGGAGAACATGCAATATCCCCAACTGGGACTCACATAGCTTCTTGCTATGATGCAAGAGTGCTTACTACTTTAAGTTGAGGTGGTAGACACTTCGAAGTTTGCCTACGCCACCATAGTTTCCTCCACTCAGCATACCAGGGATTCATTTATTTGAAAATAAATACATTTCTAAATGGAATTCCTTGCGGTATAATTGGATGTAGAATGAATTCATCTGATATTGTAATTTACTGTTACAATGAAAAGAACAAATATCTTGCAATTACAGAATGTCAAACTGTATTATACAACAAATATATCCAACTCGGTTTCCTGCTCATGGATACTGAGCACCTGCGCTTGTTTATTACCATTTCAGCATTCGTAGCATCTGACTAATGCTGCCCCCCACCACCTTACATAATACAGTGAGACATGGGGGATACCATAGGGTGCTTGAGAAATATGCATGTCAGATAGTTTCCTGAAAAAGTCATCGTCTCCTAAAGACCGTTCCATGAATAGATGCAATTTATGGTCCCAAACTTTTGACGGTCTGAGGCTAATGAAGTTGTGGAGATGAAGAACTATGTGACATTCCGGGTTATGCATGTTATTAAAGAAAAAGTCCGGTTTTGACCTTGTTTGAAGAGCAACATTACATAAGTGTTTGCTACTTGAAATGGAAGTAAATGCCTGGGCCTGTCAGAGATGGGGAGCAAGATAGAAGTTGCAGCTGAACTATTTTTGGATTGCAGTCAGGTTTCTTTCCCCCATAGTTTGTGCTTGAGTGCCATGAGAGAGTATGGATATTATTCTCTGCTTTCATCCTTTGCAAGGGAAAAAACCTCCCTGTGTTGAATGGCAGGAAAGCCATAACCCTGCTTCCTTTTGCCGTATTACCATATGAGTCAGAAACATTTCTCTCAGCCACAGACCAGAAGAATTGTTTGAACATAAAAAGTGGCTGTGTGGAGGAAGCTGGGCTCCACGGTTGAATCATTTGTCGTCTCAGGTCTGTTTAGTGAAGGGGACGATTGGTAATTGGTAAAAAAAAAAAAAAAAGAGAGCGAAGAATGAGGTTTTCCACAAACGGGTCTTTCTCAATACAAGGACGCATAAACATGAGTGTTTACACTGGCCTGTACAGGTATGTGTGTTTGACTGTTTGGCAAATGCCCCTAAGCTGGCTGCAGCTGAAATCCTCACGTGCAGCTCACGTCTAATCGTGGCCTGTGTGTGTTTCTGTGTGTGCCACGCTTTCGCCCTGAGCGGCTTAGGCAGCGTGACAGTGTGTATTAAACATCCACATCACATGACACTTGATCTCTGACCTCAGATGGTGTCGATCACAAGTGGGAAAGAGACACCAGCTCAGACCGTCGCTATTGTGTGGGACTCTGAGGAGGATTGTGGGAAGAATGAGAATTGAATTAAGAAATGGGACAATTAGAGAGAGTGGTGGGACCCGGGCGAAGCTGACAGTTATTAATGATCTCCCGAAGTGGACAGCACCTGTCAAATGACCAATAATGGGCTGCTTGCATCGACTGCAGCAGGCAGGAGAGAGAGATCACATTGAAAGTTTGCCCGAGGATGTCATTATGCTCATACGTTACCATGACAACTGGAGCTCCAGTTGGAGCAAGGGGGGGGGGGGAGAAAAAAAAAGTTTCTCTATTAATTCATAAAGAGATGAGAAATCCTGCAGCATTTATTTTCTACTTCTCTTTCCTGAGCCCGTCAAGCTGTCCAATCTGCCTTTCAGATGTAATGACTTTCAACTGGCGTTTACGTGCTCCTCTCACCATCATGAAATAAAGACCACTTCACTATCAGAGTGCACATTTTCTTTCAATTTGGTCCGAGGCTTCCCTGCTTTTCATCCGCAAAAAAAAAACAGCTCACTGGTCGCTGACATCCCCTGTCCTATAACATGAAATATTTCTTCATCATCAAATGCTGTGAGTCATTACCTCATAACACGACTGACGCGCTCGCCTTGAGAACAGGTTGCGCGTACTCTCTGATGTGTACGGTTGCCAGGCAATGTGATTTTGTCCTTGGTGGTCCCTGAGCCATTCTTCCATATGGTGTTTTTTTTTTTCTCTCTTGTTGTAATATCTTTTCTGATGTCTGTGCCGAGTCTAAATCTTGTTCCTGAGCTGCGATTCGTTTCCACCTCCAGCTACAGACACGCCAAAATACCCACATTCATTTACCCACGTAGGGGCAGTTTGGGGGTGGTAAGATGGCCAGAAGGAGTAAAAAGACAGATGAAGGTGATTGTTGTTACTTGGGATTTAACCGTACAGTATATTTGGGGTTTTTTGATTGTGTGTTTTGTGATTTGTGTGAAACACTTAAGAGGTGCACTGCAGAAGATGGGATGTGTTTTCCCAATTCCGGAGCTTCCACTTCTCACCGTGTCAAACCAACACACAAACAAACATAAACATGCACATCCATGTTGCTATCACTTCAGGGAGCAAGGCCCACTTCAACCCCCACCAACCCTAAATCCCCACCTTGTGTCGCGTCTTCAACTTAAAAACTATGGACTTCGTGAAAACAGCCAAATCCCAAAATGTGACTTTGTGTGCAGATTTGTCTCCGTAAAAAATGCACGACACAAGTACACACTGCAAAACACACGCACTCGGAGAGTGTACGATTATCCCCCTTGAAGGCTCATCTGCTCAGGATATTGCAGTGGGACAGAGCAGGAGCCGAAAATATGTGAGCAGCTTTTCTGTTTGCAGCGATGGCTTTCATGTGTGAAAATACAAATATGTCGAAAAATGTGTCGCTTCCAGCTGACGAGAAGGGAGATTTTGTTTGTTGGCATTATGTTGGTCTAGTATGGCCTCCTTGAAGGCAACTTTTAGTGGTTACTTTGTCATTTCTTTCAGCAACCGAACACCAAAGTTCCGTTTGAATACTTTTGTGCTTGTAGTTATTCATGATGTTCAGGATTTTTGCCTTAAATGCAGATTAGTGTACACGTTAATGGACATACTTGAGTGTGCATGCAGTATAGTCAAAAACACTGAAAATCCTATCAAGGATTGATTATTTTGATCATTGTGTAACCAAATACTTTGAAATTCAAAATGTGTTCCTGTATAGTTTTATTCAACATCCAAAATGTTTATCTTTAAATACACCCAGTATTACAATAATTCAAAGAAATTTTAAAACATTACCTGGTTCAGTCATGCTTAATACGACCATTATCCTACCATGACATGTGAATCCAATAGACAGAGTGACATTGTCACCTTCACCTACAGTAACCGTCAATTAACACCCCCAAAATTTATCAAAACAAGTATCTGAAGAAGCTGATGTACCAAGTTCAACCAAGTTTTTTGGGTGATTGTCGGCAACAGTGCACCACTCCACCGCAGTGCCAACCCAACAGCTCTATATACAGCGTGTCCATAATGTCTTATTTAGTTCTCAAAAGCGCATCCAAAGTGGAAAAAATCAACACATAATCTTTGTTACACATGAAATATCAGCAATTTAGATCAACTGTTCATCAAATATAAATTGCATATAGTCTTGGTTTTACTTTTTTTTAGCTTTCCCCCATCATACCCACAACTGCCACCAGATGTCTCAGTAAATGTAAATACGAGTCAGTCTAAGATGATCTCAGGGGAGGGGGTGGGATTTAAAAAAAAAAAAAAAAAAACTTTGCTGCTGTAATTATTCACTTGATTATATTAGGAATATTTTTCTTGTCCTCGTGCGAGTCACTCCTCGTGACAGGTGCTCTGTGTATTATTGGACTGGAGCGTCAGTCTGTCGGACGGAGGAGCCCGTCTGTCTCCTAAGAGTATTCTTAAATCGAAAGGAGAAAGTGGTGGGTACCCCTTGCCACTTCACTGCACGAACACACTTGTTATGTAAGCAGGAAAATGTATACATGTACGTGTGCTTGAGGGTATCTATAAACACACTGGAAGGACACACAGTCAGACGCATGACTTCTAAGCTGGGCCCTCACCTGCCTTTCACATGTAAACAAATTCACCTTTGACACACATATACTCGCGTAAACAAACCAGATATGTACAAACCAGATATGTACACACTGTGCCCTCCTGTATATATTTCTGTGCTCAGGCCACGGTGAGGCCGACCCTCCCAGCATGCCTCCAACAAACAACATTTATTGTCATGCCCACCTGACCCTGGTGAATTCCTGGCAGCAGAATGATCCTGCTGCACTATTCACAGGAGGATGGCTGCAGTAAGTCAGCACCGGCTGTTAATAGCTCCACTCTATCAATAAGTTATGACCGGCCTCCTCCAGCAAACCACCCAGGCCAGGTTAGATTATATCTTATACAGTCTGCTGGAAAAGGAGCCACTCGGGCACTATTATAATGCATCTGATATGAAGCACATGAAGTCAAAGTTAACGTTGCCTTTTTTGGTAAAACAACATTGTTGCAGGAGTTTTCAATTGCAAACTATTTCTTGCAGGGTTGTTTTAATTTGATTCCGAGAAGTGCTTGTTTGAAGTAATCATTAATAGCAAATACTAGATTTCAATTTTCAGTGTTATTTACTTGAGGATAACCCTTTATTGGCCACTCATATAAAGGGTCCCTGGATATTTAAAGTACTTATTTACCATTAAAAAAAATATAAACAATTTATATAAATGAAAGTGCAGAAAACTGAGCAAAAAAAATCTGAACACTTTTGATTACATTCATCCTGCTATTGTTAAAAAGAAAATGTACTTCCACTACTTTTATGCACACCATGACTTTGCATGTTTTTTTTAACATACATAGCTTTTTGTCATATTTTAAGGTACTTGTATGAATCAATTGTGCATACTTGGATAATAAGAGGCTTTGTGAAAACAGGGGCCAAAACATGTCCATCTTAATTATTATCATTATTATTATTATTAGTAGTAGTAGTAGTAGTAGTAGTAGTATTTTGGAGGAAACAGAGGAAGTGTAGGAGTTATTAGCTCATATGGTAACTGGCCATATGAAGAGTTAATACATTTTATAGGTGCTGTTTCACAGGGTTTAACTGTTTGGAAACTCATTTCTTTGGACATTTTGACGTGGCTGTTGAACACTTCTTTGTGTTTGTGAGGAGCAGAAGAGCAGGTTCGATCACCTGCTCCGCTTTGATGGCGTTTTCCCTCGTAGCACATTTAAAACAGACAACAAGGCGGCCCCCCACTCTACACATGCAAAAGTACATGTAACGAAAACAAACAAGGATTTCCTCCTGCAGCCTCCAGGCACAGTATCTGGAGTTTAAGGTTAATAAAGCACAGATACTGTCAGAGTTTGAGGTTGTATTGTTTTCCTGTTGGTCACAGGAGCAGCGGATAAGTCATTAGGTGGGACCCTTTCCTGCTAATCAATATGAGTTGTTAAAGCCTCTCTCTCTCTCTCTCTCTCTCTCTCTCTTTCTCTCTCTCTCTCTCTCTCTCTCTCTCTCTCCCTCTCTCTGATTCATTGCAATGCAGCACAGAGTGCTCCACACATGGCCTTGACAAAGGCTGCTTGTACTCTAGTAGACCTTGGGCGAGGGGCCTTTGTAGCAAAAGTCTGTGACCTCACTTATTGCTTTGATCGCCCAGACGCATCTACACAAGCAACGCAAACCCTAAAGGAAAAGCACAAATAGGTGGACATCCACCGAGAGGTGGGTTTGTTATTCCCGATCATACATTTTTAAAAGTCCATGCCCTTTGGCACGTATCGGCACAAGCACTAATGCGACAACACATCGGGACTCTCACGTACACACACACACACACACACACACACACACACACACACACACAAACACACACACACACACACACACACACACACACACACACACACACACACACACACACACACACACACACACACACACACACACACACACACACACACACACACACACACACAAGCTCTCTGTGCCCCAATCCCGCTTTTCACAATGCTAATGGTCTTGGTACTTTGAAAGCATGGAGCAATACACACAATGCCGGCCCACACGGCATGTGAGCGAGTAGGCTGCGAGTTGTGCTCTGAATGGATCTGTGTGTTGCGAAGGAGCCAAGCTTTGTCACAGCCCTCCACACACCGAGCTTCCAGAAAAGGCCGCGTTTCAATACGGTGTTGTAAGGACGCAGGCACCAGGGCTCAAAGAGCACAAAGTGAGAGCAATTCACAGCTCGTTCACTTTTACCCTTGATTCGTGAGCGATGGTAACCTCAGAGGTTATTCAGTCCATAAAATATGCAAATGATCCATACTGTACCTAGTGACGTGGATCTTATAGTTTCAATTTATTTGGTGTAACTGGCTCTGTGTCCAGGGGGGTGTCGTGGTTCGCGCGTCAGGAAACACCTCCAGCAACCAGACCACTGATCATTGAAATGTTGACAATGTGTTATTTTGTGAACTTTGACAAACAGGAACTGTTGGTCAAAGGTTGAGTCAAATGTCAAATATCTTTAGGTCCAAGTGTCCCGTTTGGCATCCCGGCTTTTTAAAACACCAGTTGAAGTGACTCTTTTCAAGGTTCAGGAACTTTACTCACACATTTTCAAAATTGACACTGTGATTACTTTATGAGCCATCTCTTCATTCTTGCCCGTTGCTTTTCATATAATAAGCATTAACTGAGGTTACCTACGGATGACGTTTACAAGTCGACCTCTCCAAGCCCGAACTAAACTTTCCTGCAGCTTTCTCGCAGTTACATAATAATTCACTTTTTTCTGTGCTGCTTGTCACTGCTTCTGCAGCCTGGCTTGTTATTGTTAACTGACATTTCTCATTGACATTTCAGGTTGTGGGTTCTGGGAATGAGGATCTGAACGACTATTAAAATTAGTAATAGTCAACAACTTAAAATAAAATACCATTTTCATGACAGGACACTTTGGAGGCAGTGATACCTTGCTTGTTTAGGCTCATGTGGTTATTTTCACATAGAAATATTTAAACTAGTTAACACCTGGTGACTCCTGCCAACAGCCAATGACACGCATTGAAGGTGAAGGTGTGAATGAGTGATGAAATTAAAAATGATCAAAAATTTTAATAAAGTCCTGAATTTCAAATGATTTAAAAAGAGTCAAGCTGGGAAAATATGATCATCAATACCAGTCAACGCTAAAGCTGCAGATTATTAGACAAATCTGCAATATGTGATAATGTGGAGCGTTGCAGTTATAATATGACTTGTGACAAATACATTCAATACATATATGATGTTTATTTGTTTCTTCATTAGATTTATTCTTCTGAATAACTGACATGCTCTTTATTTTAGCTTCCCAACGCTACATGGGCATTCAGCATTCATTTCAACTTTTTGAAAACGCTTGGACTTGTTCTGCACGTGCACGGGTAGATGAAAAAATAACAACAATGGCAGCCTCCCGAGTGGCATGACTTCCAGTTCATATCCTCCTGGGAGCTATTCCTTGAGAGTCAGCGGAATAGCAATCCAAATGAATGTCAGTTTACTAGCGTCTGTAGCGTTTTGTGTTCCACGTGCATGCAAGTGTGCTTTTATTGCATGAACAAACAACAACACCTACTAGTAGCCAAACATGAAAACTACATGAACTACAGCACTTGTGCTGTTTCCATGTAAACGGACATTGTTTTCACAAAATTGCCATGAAAACGCGGCCCTAAATATGCGGGCTGCTTGGCCAACATGATGAAGTCAACTTTCCAATAGCATCTCAGATTTCCCATTGCATACCGACAAACTTTCAGCGTCCAAAAGTCAGCATGAAAAATACTTTTCGTGTCTGAATGCCGCTGTATGACTGGGGTTTATGGAACGTTAGTTTACAAAACCAGAAATTGCAAGAAAACGTCCAATCAATCAAATGAGCGGTCAAGATCTAGAGAGGAATTTCATTGGATGGAAAGTCAGTGTTGAAAAAAAAAGAAAAATGTATAATTTATCTCGTTGTGTATCTGGACATGACCTTAAGTGCCAGACATCCCGCACCATCAAACACACACTCACAACCCGGATCTGTGACTCTTTCCCGAGGCCGTCCAGTGACATGTAAAGCAGCTGCGCTGGCAGTTGTCAGCGTAGTAATCAGAGAGAAGAACAGAACAGAACAGGACTTCAGCAATAATACCACAGAGGGTCTGCCTGTGTGTCTGTGAGAGAGGGGGAGAGAGAAAGAGAGGCTGAGCCTGCTGAGCCAGGCCTCTCATTATGTGGGATGTAATCTGAGCTTTCGGGGCCCGGGCCGGCCCTCTGACTGCACTGAATGGGGGTCGAGCACCAGCCCCCGCTGTCTTTCCTGTGCTTTCACTCTGCTTAGCTCGGCAACTCTGATTATAAACCGAGAGGGTGGGGTGGGCATTCGGGGAGGGGTTGCAGCAGAGGTTTGGGTGGACCGGGGATGGTGAAGGTTGGGGTTGTTTTGTGTGTGATCGTAAGCTTTCAGTTACGCGTTGTATCTTGTGTGGCTGTAATTTATAGTCATTTCAAATAACCTTAAGCCTACCGTAGAAATATAAAACCATGTCATGATGGCACGGGCAAAATATTGAGGCACATTAAGTGATATGTTTGAAAAGATGACCGATACAGCTAGAAATGACCCTGCCTGACGCCGTCGATGCGTTTTAAAGCCAATTACAGTGTGCGTACTGAGGTGTGATGCTGAAGTTGACCTACCGCAGTAGATGAGCACAGATAACCTTGGATCACCTCGGTCTGAATGGCCACTTCTGCACAATGCAAAAAAAAAGATTAATTGCCACCTTCAAGAGCGCATGTGTTAAGTCACGTGGGCCGTGCAGCGTGTGTTTACGTCCGATCGCGTATGTGCAGGTGGCAACCTTGTCCCAAGAAGCTAATGAGGCTCAGCAACCAGCGTCCCGTGGCTCGATTCCGCTCTTGATCCAAAGGCAAGGGCTAAACACAGCATGCACACCAATTATATGACCTGGTATATTTTTATCATAGGACTACATAGTATATATATCACTACAGTCATTATAACCATTATTTACAGCAGGGGGAAATGCCTTTCAAACAAATTGGAAAGAAGGAAAAAGAAAGTTTTGACTTACAAAACAGTTTTAATTGCCAGAGTGGAGCTGGCACAAAGCTCCGAATGTGACCCTGTTTCTCCGTCCCAAAAGTAGGTCTTTCTAATATGAAACAAGTAGAACTGTAGGTCGTGTGTTCTTCTAAGTGTGTATTCTCATGTGATATACTGTGGATATGGTTGTCTTGTGTGAAAGTGGGGCGGTGGTTTACCCCAGGGAAGCTCTCTTTCTACCTTTATGAGCTCCTGTGTTTACTTCCTACTAGTTGTAATTGGAGAAATGACTCAGTGTGACACTCTCTGGGGAGCAAATTATTAATTTGTAGCCACTTCTACCCGACGGAAGCTTCAGTGGGAAAAAAAACAAGAAAGAAAACGGCATAAAAAGAAGAAAAGAAAGACTTTGGACAAGTTCTTGACTGCATTGCATGTTTTGTATTAATCCTGAGGCGTCTTTAGACGGACTGACTGCCTGACTAAAATAGAGAAATTTACACAGTTTAATGAGAAAATAAATAAGTTCAGTATTCTACCTCTGTATCTGAGTCTGTTGGGAGTGAGGAGGGTGGTAGCTGGCAGCCCACACTGCTTGTGAGTCAGCTGAATTGCTTACACTTGGCTCATCATGTCATTTGAGAGAGAGACAGAGGAGAGAGGGAGAGGGAGAGAGAGAGAGAGAGAGAGAGAGAGAGAGAGAGAGAGAGAGAGAGAGAGAAAGAGAGAGAGAGAGAGAGAGAGAGAGAGAGAGAGAGAGGGCGCTAGCGAGTTGTGGCCAAGCGGAGGAGGTGGTGAAATATATGTTCCGAAATGGTGATGGGTGCAGCTGGTGAAAAGATGGATGCAGTAGCAGGTGCTATGCTACTGAGTCACCGACTACACTTACAAGAAAAACAAGGTTATTGTGAGAAATCAGGGTTAAGGCAACAAGCTGAAAATCGTGTGACGGTCCAGATACAGCCAGCAGTCAACAATGTTATTCCAACCAAAACCACGAGGACTCGTGATGTGGCTTTTTGCTGCTTTGTTAAGGTTGGAGGGCATTTGGCGTTGTGCTCATAATAATGCCAGCAGTCATGGTTGAAATGAATACAGGCAGTGTACAAACATCATGGAAAGGGACGCTGATCGAGGAACGTTTTTCTATGACTCACAGTTTGAGAGGATAAATATTTATCTTTTGCAGTCACTCAGTTCAACGCCGCTCTAAAAGCTCACTCCGAGAAAATCTTTCCTCCAACAAAAAAATGAGCATCCTGACGCGCTGCATTGATTACTTGTAATTTCACATCAGACTTATTATCTCGCCAGCTGCAGTTGTTCCAGGACCAGATGAATAATAATGAATTTAAGTTAATATTGACCCGTGTGAACCTGTTCTGAAACAAATATTCGGTCTGAAGCCTCGATTCCTCTCTGTGCAAACGCAAGAAACTCAACTCTTCTGCATTAATAGTTCTGCATATGCTCGATTAGATGGACAATAACAATGGCGGCCTCCAGAGTGTCATAACTCCCAGTCCATGTCCACCTCGGACTTAATAGTCTTATATCTGAGAGTCACTTGTAATAACAGTCCAACTTTGTTGTCTGTCCATAAAAATTTCTGTGCACTCGGCATTCTTAATGTTTATGGTCTATTATTCTGTGTGAGCATGTGTGGGTGGTTCCATAACAAAAACAGCCAACAGCGCCAACTCGTGGCCCGGCATGCTAACTACATCACTTTCAGCATTTCTACCGTTTCCATGTAAAGGAACATCATCTTCAAAATGCGTCGCTTTTCTGAAACAAAAACGGTGTGCTTTCACTTGAAAACGATGCGTTTTTAATTGAAAATAGCCTTAAACATGTTTAATCTCCTTCGTTTAATATGACTGCTCAATATTGCAATGTGTGCTTTGAAGCAGATTATTTCCCATTTAAAGTATTTCTATTACTCCTGGACTTTAATGGGAAACTGAAAAATGACACCGGCTTTCTTCCAGCGGGCTATAATTGATCACAAGCTTTCTGATCAGCTGCCAGAACAAATACCTCAATAGAATATCAATGAAGCAGAAAAAGTGGGTCTGTATAATTTTCTTTGAGGGTTTTTTTTTCCCCCCTGCAGATGATCTGCAGGGATGAAAAAAATGCCTGGAAACACAAAGACTTGGCAAAAATGATTAACTGATCATTGTATCATTCATGTGAGCTTCAGCAGAGATTTTTTTTGGACACAGGCACATTTGTTTGTTATGTCCATGAAGTGACATCCACTATTGGAATCAAAGAAAATGAGATGGTCACACAACATAAGAGAAAAAATGAATAAAGTAAGATGAGCTGTAAAGAGAGTGACAACACGTGAGAGAAAACAATGTTTTGTGTGACTGTATCGATGTGTACTCACCTTTGTGTGCCTGAATTTCAGAAACTGGGTCCGAGACAAACCCTTTGCTGTACTACTTGTTTTCCCTGTGCCGGTTTTGCTTTTCTTATTCTTTTTCACGACAAAAAAGATGGCCGGTGATTTGTGTGATACTGTCTTCAGTGGAGCACGCTCTGCTGACTTATCAGTCGCTGGTGGAGCCCTGAGAAGGGTGTGTGGGGGGGTGTAGTGGGGCTCTGGTGCATGCCTTCAGGGTGTGAGGACGGTCTGACCTGCTTTGAAGAATCACGTTGTGCAATACCTTGAGAGGCTGCTTTCTCAAATATTAAACCCTCTTTTGGGGCAGGTAACCATAAATAGTAACTTCCAGCTTTTTCTTGTTTCTTCAAAGCTAACCGAGACAACAGGATTGTGAAAGCTCTTTTATTATAGCCTATTTAAATGACTTTTTCCAACTAAAAAGTCGGGAAATGCAATCTAATTTTGATCAGTTTTTATGACATTTTGATGCTGTATGAACAGAATTTAGTTTCAGGATTACACTGAGAATATGAGATTGTACGATTTCCATCACACTTTCTAACTAATAACTAGAAAAATCTTGACTCATCCCCAGAAAATTGTCAGCTCAACATTGACACGCTCTGAGTGTCTGGGCAAATAAACGAAACGGATGAAATGCAAACACACAGTGTGTGGCAAGTCGAGTCCCCTTGACCAAGTTTCCAGCGTTCTCCAGTGAAATGTGTCGCTGTCAAAGTCCCCTCACACAGGGAACTGTGCTGTTGACTCACGTCCTTATTCTCAGCGCGCCGCATCAGATGTCGTCTTTGTATAGTTTGGCCGACGCACTATCTATTTCAGTCCCCCTCTATGGCCAAACATACTGTTAGTGGGAAGGAGGTGAGGGGTGAAGAGAGGAGAGAGAGAGAGAGAAAGAGAGCGACGCTGGCCAGCTCGGTCGGGGGGGAAACTGAGTTGTGGCTTTCTCAAACACTCGGGTCACTCTTCTGCCTCCACTGATAAAATGAAGAAGACACCGTAAATGTTCAGTTTTACTGGTGCGGGGCATTTATAGACTCATTCTCATGAGGATAAGTTACATCAATGCTCAGTTTCACCCGTGAATCACTGCTCTTTGCAGGATGGTAAAACTCCTTGACGGTCTAAAAACACAACTGGCATATCTTCACTTAGCAGAAAGACTAAAATCAGGCATTTGCAGTAAGTTTGCTGCACAAACTGTCTATTTGGGAAACGGTGTCCAAAGTGTCTGTCTTCTTATAGCTACAATTTCATCTGCTGCTAAATCCTCCATGAGATGAATTTCACCTCATTAGAGCTTTGCTCAAAAGTAAGTGTGCAGCCCAGAGATTTCAGAGATTAATATCCTCCAGAGCATCTTAAAACAGGTTTTTAGTGTCAGCTCAGAAAATATACAGACAACAGAGGCCCCAACATGAGAGAAAACCCAGCCGGTATAACAGAGACATTTTCAAAGAGAAGAAAAGCAGCAGTGACAGAACCAGAGGAGCCCCGGAGGACTGCCAGTCGAGGGCCTCAGCCACTTGGAAACAACGGCTTTTATAATCAAGATTTATATTCTCAGAGTCAAACTCTCTGACTCAATATTGACGCGAATCAATATGTGAGTGAAGGCCCGAGGCTCTCAAACCTCATTACACCAAACAGATCCTCATTTTATCAGAAAGTCTTTCATAGCTTAAGATTCGGCTAGGGACTCTCATCTGACAGGCGTTTGCGGCTTCGGCTTGCGTGGCGGTGAGATTCTCTGTCATATTGACCCCCCGAGGGTACCCACTGGTTTTTCAAACTCTTTGCGCCTGAAATTACAGGGACCTAATATGAACGCATACATCCGCAGTGGTAAATATTTAGTCTGTAATCACTGATCGCAAATGGTTTTTTCTAAATTCCCACCATCTATGCAGGAAAAGTCCCCCCCCACCTCCCCACTGTGCTGCAGCAGTGGCTGAGTGTGTCAATGGCGTCATTACATGTCAACTTTAAATACCAGTCCGTCGCTGTGATATACCGATAGAAATAAATGGTCCCTGCTGAGTTTCAAGTATGTGACAGGACTTTCTACGGGCTCTATTACTGGAACAGGAGCAGAATATGAATAGTTGTCGGAATTATTAAATCATTCAAATCAATTTTAGTTTCTTTTTTATAAAGCGTCAATAATGACAGGGTCGTCTCAAGGTCCTTTTACAGAGAGAAACCCATGAGCAAGTGTCGGTAAAGGTAGAAAGATAAACCCTCTGATGAGCCAGATTCAGATGTTGAACTTCCAGTTCCACTGTTTGAGATCCTGCAGGAAGCTACAGAGAAAGAAAACTGATCGAGGGCAAATTACAGGAGAGAGACAATGTTAGTGAAGTTGTGGAATAGACTTGAGTTGCATGGTCCGACATGTCAACAGTCTTTGTGGACTGTCTGATTCATTCAGGCAACGGTGGTCTTGGCTGCTCTTCAAGCTGCTTGCACACTATTGGAAGAAACCTGATGTTCACTGCTTTTCCCAAAGACACTGCCACACACAGGCGGGTGTTCGCCGGGGATCGAATGTCCAATCATCGCACTGGAGGACAACCTGTTCTCCGTTCCGAATGAAAGACCTTGAAATCTGAAACAAAACACTCCTATTGAGTGGTTGAGACAGAGAGGATGACGTTGTGCAAAGTCCTTGATTTGAACACGAGAGCCCGGTGTGAGCATACACCCCTGGATTAGTTGAGGAACCAATTAAATTCTCTTTTTCATTTCAGTTAAATGTAATGACAAAAAAAAAAGATTGCTGCAGACCATTTTGACTTAATTAATTCAAAACATGTGAAGTTGTTCCGATAATTAAAAAAAAAAAAAAGCTCCAGGAAATACGGAACTTTTCATATGACTTAATCATCAGCTCTTTATAATTACCAGGTCATAGTGACTCAAAGTACGAAAGTATAAAAAAGCACGAGGAGGTTTTTGCACCTGCTGCCACACGATATCAACTATTGTAGTGATTCTATAACATTTCAAACAACGTTATTTGGTGAGAAATATACTGAATGGAACGATCATCGGAAGATGCTCGATATGTAAGGAAACAGACGCAATGGAGGACACGCCGGCGATTGTCGTGAAGACACGAGACAGAGGAGATAGGTGACGACCATAAGCATTAGAAGACCTATTAACCCTTTAACATTCTGCTCAGCCGCAATGCTACTTTTGAAATCATTTTCAAAAGGGTTTGATTTTTATTCTCTATTCTTTTCTCTAGATGGCGGGATTCTAAAATGACATAGAATACAGTTTGTGATCACATGAAAATACAGTCGGTCTGCATTTGATTAATATAATGAGCTGCTTGAAAAGTAGAACGTCTGACATTGCGTAGAAGTTACAGCTTCAAAAATAAGCTTGCAGAACGTTCATAAAAGTTGGATTGACGCATTTTATCCCAATAGCGGAGTTGAAAGGGTTGCTGGTGAAAAAGGGTGGACGTGTAATAAAAATGAAAATAATTTGTCAACCTAGGAAGTTTTGTCTAAAAAAATGTCCCCTCTGGTCTCACATGTAAATACACATATAAAGGACATACACAAACAAATAGCATATAATCAGTGCCTCCAGTTTCCTGTCGAGAGGGAGGCAGAGTCTAAATGATGATCTTTATGTTGTGGTTCGCTGAAAGCCTGTGGTCTCAGTAAGGCCGTATATGTTTCTATTTTGTGTGAGTGAGTGTGTGTCAGAATGTACCCGGTGATTACTGTGTCTATTGTGTGAGTCTGTCAGGACACCATGGATGCGACGGCTGGAGTTTCAATTGCTGGGTGGGAGGACCAACCTAGCAACATATGGCTTAGACTAGGGACAACGTTATATTTTCATTTCGAGCTTGACAACAGCGTTTATATCCTCAAATGCTATAGTCTAGAAAAGATGGAGTAATATAAGCGTCTGAATTGATTTACTTTGCTCTTTTGTGCAGACACCCATATTAACAAGCTTTTTACATGTGATTTAAACGATAGCGTTACATCAGAAATATCTATTGTAGATTATCTCAGCCATTGTTGTCATCTGCTTCATTATAACTGCAAACCAGTTCCTTTTCCTTCTCATCTGCTTTTCGAATTTCCACCTCAGCTTCCTGCTTTTCACCTCTTTGCGTCACTTCTCCCCTCCCCACCACAACCTATTGCATAACCTCCTGCATCTTGGGTTATGCTAATAACAGCTTTCTCCTGAGACAGCCCAACCATTGGCTCCATTAACGACCGCCTTCCTGCTGGGGACCGGGGTTTGCTCATCGCCGTCTCTGACTCCACAATATGTCACTTACAGCGTTACAAGCGCCGCACTTTCGGCTGTCAGCCCACACATACGTACCCGTTTACTGGGTTTTGAAAATGAAATGTGCTGGATCCCACAAACTTCTGCATAACTTCGAAGGCTCACGATGATTTAAGTGCAAAGGACAGAATTAGGATTACTGCAGGGAGAGGTTGGGCATTGTTGTGACGATTGAGGTTATAGTTAGGCGATAGGATTGTGTTACTTCAAGTATGTTTTTTCCCATGTACTTTCAGCAAAAGAAGTAGTTTTTGTGATGTAGCATGTGTGGAGGTGGCATCTGCCTTTTTATCCTACACCCAAAAAGAAAGTAAACAACGGTCAACGACCTATTCAACCTTTGTAAATGGGTGTAAATGCGTTGGGTAATTTATCTGCTCCAAATGGAAAATAACATGTGAAATTGTGCAAAGTTAATTATTATGATGAGTGAGGGCCTTCTACTCTATGTTCTACTTTTATCCCCTGGAAAATCTGACTCTTAAAAAGCACAAATGCAATTTAATTTCAGTCACATAACTTTTCTGGAAGCATATTGTAGAGTTTCAAAGGTATGCAATGGTTTGAAGAAAAAAAAAAATCACCGGTGATTTGCACAAAGTTTCTTGATTCTAGGAGGTCCCACTATTCCTTTCAATTAATATGAAGAAATCATGAATAAAATTAAAAAAAGAAAAAAAGAAATGAGAAAGAAACTATCAATCTCATTATCAAAACATACATTTCCAGAACATAAATGACTGTAAGTATAGTAAGTACAGTGGAAGCAAATGGGGTAGGTCCAAAACCAAAACCCAAATCAAAACCAAGTCATTAAGACTAGAGGAGATTTTTGTGCACGTGGAGCCCAGCAGCTGGTCCAACACTTAACCACAAGATTACCACTTGGCTGGTGACAGTGAGTTTGAAGTGTAATGAGAGAGTTTCATCCTCCTACTCCTAAAAAAAAAAAAAAACCTTTCTGAGCAATTACAGCTCTTCCTATTCTTCTGATTTCATTCATGCTCTCTTTTTACTTCCCCTCTTGACCTTGTTCTCACTATTTCAGTCCTTTATTTTTCTTCTTTCTCCATCCATCCAGGCCCGGGCGAACATCTCCACGAGGCCATTAGCCTTTTCCACCTTCCCTAACTTTTGCTTTCCCTCCATCTGCTCAATATCACCCCCCCCCACACCCGTCCTCATCTTTCTCAGCTGGCTGGCCGAGTTGCTGACGTCTGCAGTAGCTGTGGAGCGCAGCCAAGAACAGCCTTAAATCAAACCGATTCCTAATGAAATGCACACGCACATGGGTGAGCCTCGAGGTGTGCCAGGAACACTCGGGAGCGTACCTCACGGACACCAATGTTTTTCACACAGCACACTCGTAAAAGTCACGCGTTAATACACACGCACACAGGCACTTTTACAGAAAGAGGTTTGCGTCACGTAATTCTGTCTAATTGCTCATTAAAGAGGAGTATTTGCAAGCATAAAGACGCTCTCTGCCAATTCGCCGCTTCTTTTTTGACGAAACTTCATGGCGAAAGGCGGCAATATTGTCTTAGCTGAGCTCACACGGTGAAACGTGCCCTTTTTTTACCGTTTCCTCTGTAGCAGTGTTGCAAGAACTGCAACGAGACTCTGTTAAATTTACAACTGAGGTATCTCTATTTTGATGGTGGGAGAGTCCGTTTCTTTCTTTTTACTGGGAAATTGCACAAGAATATCTAACATTTTCCAAAGGGATAAATCCAAATCTGGATGAACTGGAGGTTGAGTCCTGACTCTTCAAAGACAAAATTAAATTCTCAGTAGACTCCTGTTCTCTAAATAGACAGCAAGTTCACAAAAGGAGCATACTGGAGGGATTCAGCACACCTACCTTCTTTTGTTTTTGGTTTTACCTGGAAGTCGTCCAGTCGGTTGGCTCCAGCTTCAATACTGAGAACAGAAAATAGCCATCTGTTCCATATTTTATTTTTCACATACATATCCCTTTACCGGAGCTGAAGAAATTAGTGCTACCTGACACATATTTATTTATTTTTTTTTTTTAAAAAGCCACTAACAGAACAAAATCACCTCACTGTAAAAGCTTGATAGCTATTAGATATTTAGGTGAAGAAGTAGTCGAGTGTCTTATTACCTGGTTTAGGTAACATTTGATTCTCTGACACATGCTGCCACACATCGGCACAGATTGTAATGAACTAAAAAGCTGCTCTAATCCTCGCTGCGTTCTTTCGTGCGAGACCCACAGATCACATTTCAGTGACATGGAGTGACATGACCTGGCAGCACCCCTCTGCAGCGTCTCCACGTCCATCCCCACCCCTCCCACCCCTCCCACCCCTCCCACCCCTCCGCTCGTTTCGGCTGCAGCCGTCCGCCAGAGAACTCACAACATTGCCAGTAATCCTCAGTGATGGCTGACAGCACAGCAGGCACTATATCACGAGATGAGATTGATGTTTTATAGGCGTACTGTGGACCGGTTTGGGAGAAAAAGCATGAGTGAGGGAGGAGGGATAAATCAGGACTGAAATGTGGCCACTGTAAAACTCTGTAGCACCACGTAGGGAGGAGGCTGTCTGAGGCTTTTCCTTCGCCAAACAAACATTGCCCAGTCTCAAGGAGGATTTGGTCCACCACGTATTAAAGTGTTCTTCTAAAGCCACTAACATTAAACTACTCCAGCATGCCATGAGACAGTGCTACTTACATAAAACAATTCAAACCTATGATTGCGTCCATATTTTTTTCGCTATATTAAATTCTTGTTTGAGATGCTTTCACCTTATGATCGTGCTGCGTCGGACGCCAGAAAGGGGAAGTTCACAGGTTGGAGACCCTTTTCAAGATTCAGCACGGACACGCATCGTGACACCCAGTCCTTAATGCAAAAGGTTAGAAGGCAGACATGGTGCGGCTCACTCCTCGAGCACCTGTGAGCAAGTGTTGGCACGTTCAAACGGTTAACGCTCGACAGCTACGGTGAGGATAAATTACTGACTCATAAATCAGGACTTATATAGACAGTAATTATGTTGAGTCATTGATTAAAGAATGTTTGCTACACTTAATTTGATTTGATTATGATGGTAGGTATGTTATTTCAAATAATTATCTCTGTCTGGTCACTAATTAGGTTTAACAATCTCCAGTGAACCGAGAGAAAGGTTCCTGAACGGGGGCAAACAGTTTGTTACTTGAAGAGAAGCAGTGGATGGAGGCTGGCCCGTCGTAAAGCAAAGTCCTTCTACAGCTGCGGGCAGCTGAACAACATTTCATCAGCCTGAAAGAGTCAATATTGCAAAAACTTAAAGCTGCATTTCAAATGTCATTTTCAGACAGCACAATTCTACAGACTCTATTTTGTAAAGCAAATCACAAGAAAGATTTTGGAGTCTCGCAATGGCTTTACACCACACTGCCATATGTCTGTGAGGTATTGATTGTATTTTTATTTGATGCTTTTCTGTATCTCATAGTTTTATTTTCATTTATCATCAACCGTGGTGTAGTTATTTGTTCTCCCAGCGGGAGTATATCCCCATTTTGACAACAGTGAGAGTCTTATGTTGGAGTTTGCACGTTCTTTGGTTTCCTCCCACAGTCCAAAAGCATGTTTGCGATTATTCGATATTGTCTTTTCATCAGAATCTCCCGTACTAAATTGGAATTACAATGTTTAATACCTGGAAGCTATAATGTGTTTTCTTACGTGGATTAGATATCATTACAATAGGTCTATTGCTCACACAAAAAACATTGTTTGTGTTTTGTATGTGATCAATTAAAAATAATACCAAAAAGGGGTCTGTCATACATGGTCTTCTGTGCACCTTTTAGATCAGCTTTTGCATGTTCTTCATACGATTCAACTTGTGCGATACAAGCTGTAGGTTTTATATGACCAGTTAAGAAAAATGCAAAAAAAATGCAAAACAATCTCCTGTCGGTCGTGACCTAATCATAATATGATACTTAGAAGCTTACAGTTGAGCCTCATGTGTTGTTTGTTCTCCATATCTGTCATGTTGATTTAGAGTAGTCATGTGTTTACACTCCGTCATTGCTCTGTGGGCATATTTCTACAAATCATGGACCACGCAGTTGACTCAGACACCACCGTGTGCTGGGCTCAGTCCACGTGTGAGTGCTGCACTATGTGAGACGGATGGAGGGAGAGAGAGATAGGCAGAGAGAGAGAGAGAGAGAGAAAGAACAGGAGGGCAGGGAAGCAATAAAGTGAACGGTCTGCCTTCCCTTACCGATCTTAATGCTCCAGCAGCTCTTCCTTCGGCGCTGATGTTCTTATGCAACGCCACCCACTGAGCATCCATCAACACCTCCCACACAAACACACATGCACACAGAAGCGGCCTACACAAAAGGGGTAACCTTCAGCATCTTTGTTCTGCGTGGGAGTGAAGTGACATCATTTAGTCCACCTGTGTTGTGTGTACAAAACAAACACCACACCACAAACACAATGCAGACTGAGTCAGCCATGGATTATCTACTGTCTGTGCTAATGAGGCCAAGGCTCACTTTCCAGCTCAACTTTTGACTAATTTGTTCAAGCAGCTTAAAGTAGGGATGAAACTGAAATGCAAGACTTTGTATATCATGTACATATAATGATGATTTATGTATTTATCCATTTTTATTACACATACAAATGCTTTTGCGTCTAGAAGGATGTTAAGTGCCTCTGAATTAAACATGAGTCTATTACCAGCAGTGAGCTTAAAGCATTGCATTAAGACCATCCATCCTCTGCATGGCTTTTTCCAACTCGGGGTGCCGGAGAGTTGGAGTTGATCCCAGCTGATAAGCACAACACACGGTGCACTCAGGACCGGACTCCACTGTCCACCGAGAGGCAGAAATCCACACAAATGCTTTCATTCTTAATTGTGGTCAGTATAGAGTCAGCAATTCACCTTAAACACATGTTTTTAAACCGTGGGAGGAGACCAAAGTACCCGCAGAAAACACACACACACACACACACACACACACACACACACACACACACACACACACACACACACACACACACACACACACACACACACACACACACACACACACACACACACACACACACACACACACACACACACACACACGGACTAGGGGTTCAGTGTGAGGCGAGAGTGCTAACCACACCACAAAGATCTAACAAAATCTACCTGTCAGCACTTCTAAAGCTCAATAATTGCCACGTGACAAAAGAGAAGAAAAAAAAAAATAAGAAGCTTTTTATGGGGGTTATATACTTGACTGTTCTCAGTTTAAATGACCTCAAATAAAAACCAATGGAGTCACCTTCAGCATATAGCCGGTATTTTATATAACAATGTGTCATCTGCATTCTGAGTGACTGCCTGCAAAAAAGGCTAGATTTGTTATGTTGGCAAGTCACTGTGTGCTCGCCACTGTTAGAGAACATACACAAATACACTACTCAGTGATGTCCGATGAAAAGGTTGCTTCATGACCAACCCAAAAACCCTTCAGTAGCACCACCTTGTCAGTGTGGACAAAACACTAGGGGTCGATTGTTCACTTTTTCCCCATAATCACATGAACCAAGCTGGCAGTAATTCACATGTAGAAGTGATTGGCATTGGGTAGATTGATCAACAGGGTGAATATTGAGATCGAAGAATCTGTTTGATTTCGCCAAGTTAACCAGATTCACTAAACTTCTGATAAATCAGGGAGTGAGACATCAAATTTGGAAAAAAGGATTATCATCTTATACCTGGCCACTGCCAGTGAACACAGTGAAGTCAATCCAGATCGGTATGAGACGGTAAAGGTGGCTAGTGATGCTAATTCTCTCGAGAAATGTCCCTGACATGCTTGTGCTTAAGATTTCAGACGGTGAGATGTGGAGCGAAAATGTAGAACAAGAAAGAGTACTGTATGTGCTGACATCTTTTTGAAGCTAGAATTTGAAAGAAAATACATTTGAGTCATTTGTGTGACCACATAAGCTCCGGGTTACCCTCACACATGATCCTTTTGTGCCGAGTAGTAGTATTGCAGCCATACAGCAACACCAGCTACGGTTTTACTTGGCATTGAATGGGAGGGCAGGTCATTGGTATCGCACATCAACAGGCTCATCCAAACAGTTATTCTACTTCAAATGAGTCCAAATATAGTCCCCCATGAGTTTAAAATGAAAGGAGTTGATCTCCCCAAAGTTTGTGCCACAGATGGGAAGTATTTCTAAACACAAATTTACCCTTTAGTAAATGGAGTTCTATTTGACCCCAGAACAAGCATAATGATCACACCACCATCAACATGAAGCGTCAAAACCAACTGGCACTGCAATGTGTGTTACTGAGCCATTATTTGTTCACAATGCTGCCACTGCTTGAAAGTATTATGGTAATCGGATCATGATGATTTGTGAATGTGTTGACACGAGTGTGCATTTGTGTGTGTGGGGTTCAGAGGTGGGTGAGGGGGGGGGGGGGGGGGGGGGGGGTTGTTGCTGGGAAAGTTACAGTTGACAAATGGGGTACCACGTGAGAACACGATGAGGGAAGCCGTTTGTGTTTACGCAGCGTCTGTTGGACGAAGTGAAAATTGTCTTTCGGGTCGAAGGTGCGACGCGGCTGTTCTCCTCATCCTCCGCTCCTCGTATGTATCACCGCTGACTGCCGAGAGCATATGAATTTGCATCGCCCACACGCGGTGATTAATTCAGCCATTATTTCGGGTACGTCCTCGGCCCAAAATGGCTTCCGGAGTAAGTTGACATGCTCCAACTCCCTCCCTCTATTTATTTGTGTCACACACAATTTTAGCAAGTGACAAATGATGAAGCACTTGTAAATAGGCCGGGATCATACCTGACAGTTTGGATTAGTTTAGCAGGTCCGTGTGTCTTGCACAACCGCACAACAATACACAACAGAATTAATTTGATGCTGTTCGGGGAGTTATTACTGAAATGACAAGACGGGCAGGAAAATATGAATAATAACAACATGCTTGAATCAATTAAAGAAACTGTCTAGTTTAATTTCTTATTTCTCATGTGTTCTCAGATAGCCCATTTGCTATAATTGAAGCCACCAGCTGAACTCTTCCCGATGACACTTCACGTCTGGGAATAGATCAGCAAAATTCCAATAATTTAGGAGTCGTCTTAAAATTTCGTATGCACTCTCAGATTTTTAAAAACAAACGGAGTCCGTCTTCGTTAGGGACTCACTGTGCTTTTCAGCTGTTTGACAGGTGCGTGGTACATTCCACATATCGTTGCACAAGCTGGGTTGAACCACTGCGAGAAAACACAGGGGGAGGGGAACAGCTTTGGTTCATTCTTTCATTTCAGATAAATACCGGGTGATTTCACTGTTGCTAAATATAACAAGCGGGATCCGTCCAATTGTGCATTTTTAGTCAAAAGAACTACAGAAGGGGAGCTATTTTCTTCCTCAGTGGAGCGCAGCCAAAACATCTGCATGATGGTGGTGACGTTTGATTGAGACCAGCTGCAGTCAGTGAAAAGAAACAAAGTCCATATTTAGTTTTAACACAATTGAAAACAAGTTTAGCGCAAGCATTTTGTCAGTTTACCTCCACGTGTTGGAAATTAGACAGCGAAAGAACAAACAAATAGAAAAGCATTTAATGGCTTACGCGTTAACCAATGTGAGCGTCGTAAACAAGTGTGACAACACTTATGAAGAAATCAGGTAATAAACAGACGCTCTGAAAACCAGTGGAGTTGCATAGTTACAAATCAATTAGTTAAAATAACTCCCCGGTTACGTTTCATAATCTCTTAATTACAGACACATAAAGCTGGGTTACAGTTGCTTTGACACATTAGCTTGAGCTGTCAGCGAGGCGCGAGTCAGTCGAATGTCAGACCCGACCAGTGAATTCAGTTGAAGTTACATAACGTCGGAGGAAGATACTCTGTAATCTCAGATTGGTTCTACTAAGAAATGGGATTCACGAACTAACTATAATCAGGAAGAGCAACATGTGAAAACTTTGCATCGCATGTACTGTGGCTAAAAGCTAATGTTAGTTACTCATTACACCCGACATGCTGCTGTTGGAGTTTAGTGAAATAGTAACAGAGCCGCTTTTTACTGGAGACAACAGCTTCAGATGTTGTTATTGCTTCAGTTAGCGGCCATCTCAGTGAGGAGGACAGAGAGAGAAGCTCTGCACCTTTACAGCCATTGTAATAAATAAAAAAATGTGATTGTAGTCGACATTGGTGAGTAATATTAACTATAATAGTATAACAACTCATCGCTACCAGTAGTCATGGAACACTAAAGCATTAAAGTGGGTTTTTGATGCTGCATTTGTTTTTTCTTTGTGATTTTAACCAGATTTCTTGATTTCTTCAAGCCAGCAGTGACAGGTTTATGTTGCTGTGTAAGTCAGTTATGTCTCATTACTACTGGTCCAGAACACCTAATTGCTCATAATGATCCTCCCTGTGCCCCTGACAGTGTAGTCACGGTGGCCTCTCCTCTGTCAAAGTGTCTATAAAAACCTAAAGCAACGGTCGTGCTGATCATTTTCCTTTTATCTGTTAAGACGGCATGTAATGAGTTAGAAAAATAATCTGTTTCAAAGTGTTCTCTCTGACGTTCACCTACGCACGTGGAATGTAGGTGAAAGTCAGAGAAAGTGAAATGGGAAAGTGTGTTCAGGCCTGCACGTGACTGTCCCGGGAGGCCTTATTAGTGGCGTGGTTGAAATTCCTCAGCCCTGAGTCAGCCTGTGTCGGTCCAGCTGTGGAGACATTTTCCGGCGACGTCCAAACAGGTTCACTTTAGACGCTGCAATCTCCACCCTCAACTGATAAGAACCTCACCTTAAGAGCTCAGAGCATTCTTGGCAGCAACTCTATTTATAATGAAATATGTTGAGTATAAAAGAAAATATGTCTCCTTCGGCTTGAAACGTTAGATTAACACTTCACAAAGGCACACAAAGAAGTGACATAGAAGTGTTAATTTACAGCCAGCGCTCTGCACCACTGCCAGTAAATGCAACGGAGACGTCTTCTTTCTCCCCCATGTTTTGACTTTGACCTGTCTGGCTGAGCCATATAAGTCTGAGCTGCGCTTGCCAACAATCCCATACTTGCAGATTAGGGCGGACAGGAAGAAAAGAAAAAAAAGAAAAAAAAAGAAAAAAGAGCTTCCTTTGAGAACTTGAGGTTACATTAACTGTGTTGACAAAACATCCGAGCGTTGTGCAGACGCTCGGAAAGCACAAAGAACAAAGTGTGTGTGACTTAAAGTCAAAAGCGGGTCAGTCATCTTCAGTTTCTTTCTTTAATATGTGTAAATATTATTCATGAAAGTGCTCAAAGCATTCTGAGATATAAGTCAGGTAAATCCATCCTGACTCTAAGAAGACAGAAAAGGTGTTTAGAAAGCAATTGCTATATTTTCCCAGCACTGGAGAAGACTTTGTGATGACATGTACACCATATGGATTAAGCTGTTGCTGAGAAAAACACGTGAATACATTCTTTGGGGACTTTGGACAATCGGCTGGCTTTTCTTTAATTCTTTTGTCCCTTCAAGCATGTTGAGAAGGAACACTGCTGTATTTTGTGTTTGTTTGCATACATGAATATACTTATCTGCATACATGTGAGAAACGTTATCCTCCCTCGCCAATCCAGATACATGCTGGTGTCTTCCACGTCCCCTGTGCGACAAATCCACCCCTTCCCAGGCTGAATCCCTTCAGAGACACAAGAAGATCCCTTTGCTGCTGTGCAGTCTTCCCCCTCTGTTTCTTTCTTGATTACACATGTACACTTTACCCTACCCCACCCACCACCGCCTGTATCACAGACCTGGAGATTGCACAGTGCTGATGTGGCTTTGAATTGACAGATCCTTATTAAAAACATGGAGCAAGTGACAAATACAAATCTGCATTTAATAAAGACTAGTCAGACAGCAGACACATTTTTTTTTTTTTTTAATACTGATGAACCTTAACATTTGGACATATGTCCTGAAAGATTACAGCTCATTTAGTCCATTTACAAATAGACTAGTATTAGTAACTCTGGTGATTAGTCTGCGACCGAGTGGCAGGTGGCGATAGACTGTGCTGAAAACTCAAGTACGTCACCCTGAGGAGGCGCAGGGAGGGGAAGGCCAAGGACTACAGCTTGTTTGTGGTTTCTTTAGGCAGATAAGAGCAGCTGCGGTTTAAAGGGCCAAGAGTGCACGTGCATAAACAGGAAAGCAGACATAGAATGACCAGACAAACAATATACCCTTAACGATCCACAGCGCTACATGTTTTTCCTTGCATTGCACACATAAAGCATACATCTAAACATATGAAGTGGCGTATAAAATCCACATACAGTAAATGCATACAGTATATCACCCTCCGTAAGACTTGCTCTGTTTGAATAAGCCAAAGGCTATAACAGCTGTGGAGTGTCGTAACACAGCACCAGAATATATCTGAATAAGTGTAAACACTTTTCTTGTCTGCCTACTAGCAACACATGCTCCAAATGAGTGTATGAGCAACTGTTGGAAACAACTGTGTCAATACCCTCGATGCTCACTTGAGCTTCATTTGCGCGACCAGTCAACAAATGTTCTTATTTGTCCTCGTGTGCTCTAGGCGAGACCTGAAAGAAATATGATATAGTGTTCAAACAGCAACGTTTAAAGTCTTAACTGCTCCGCAACAGCTCAGAAAACAAACCTATGGATTTAGATAGCTCGGTATCGGGTCGAGACCTTTCTAACCCCCACCCCCACCCTACCACCCCACCCCCCACTTGCCACATACAGATAAGGTGTGGTGGAGTAATGTTCAGAAGAAAGCACAATTCCTTCCAGCTTATCGTTGCTCAATCAGCCTGCTTCCAGAAATAGATGAGGACAGGAGTTAAGGCTAAAGTGAGGGACTGAAAAGCCATTAGCTTGTTTTTTTTTTAGTTTTTTTGCTGAGGAGGGTGGGTGACATTTACCAGAAGGCCTCATCAGCTTGTTGGGACCCCAAGCTGAGCTGAGCTCCACCTGTTTTCATGACAGTCAAAGTAGGAGCGGTGGGGGACGAGCTGAGGGCTGAGGGCTGAGCCCCGGCACTGGATTAACATCAATAGTGGCGCTGGCAACATATCACTGTCTCTCTGTTTTGCTCCCAGTCACATTGCTCCACGTCTGTCCCATTGCATCCTCTTTTTTTTATCAAGCTCATCTCTTTGTTTCGGTGCGCTATTTCGATCTCCTTCCCGCCGCCAATGAGATTTTCAACCCAGACTGAGAGCTGTATCTGTATGGCGTTCACCTCCAATACATAACATTACCTAACTCCATCTTCTGTCAGTATCTGTTGTCCTTACACTGAAGAATGTGGATTCAAACATAAATATAAAGCATACAAAAACTGTTCCTGTACCGGCAGCATGTTGGTGGAAGAATTTTTTGGGGGGTCGATTGGGAACTTTAAATAAGAGTAGCAATGCATGCATGGGCGATAACGTGTCACAGTTCGCTGTGTGATGGCCCGGTGACCGGTTCAGGGTGTACTTTGCAGGAACCAAAGTGTAGACAGGGAGAAGAAAGACGATACATAGTGAGTTTATTTGGGCCTATTGTTGCTTGCAAATGAGAAATAGTAAAGTGATCCAGTAGTGAGGGTGATTCTAAAAAAAACAACAACCTGAGAATCTTACATTTTTTTTGAGACAGTAAAAGAAATTTAAGAGAAAAAAAAGCATTTGTACCAATAATTTATGTATGAATCAGTTATAAACCCCCTTCATGCTGCTTTGCAATGCCCATTTTCCCGCCTATGGATCAGTGGAAGTGTGTCAGTGTAGCTGATCTCCTGTAAGTAGAAAAAAAAAGAGGTGTGTCATCTTCTGCTTTTCAAAAGAATCAGACATGTTAACGGTTGTAACAAAAACAATGTTTTGGTAACTTCATTATATTGTGACTGGATCTTTTGTGTCAAGGTCACAGTTTGGTTTCCCACAACCACACGTGTAGGACTGTAATCGGATATACCGTATCATCCTTCCCTATACTAAAGTCCTTCACGTGCTTTTCTAAACTCTTGGTCTTAATCACGCTTGAATAAAAGCGTTTGTAAATTGAGTGTCAAACAAACATGTATGTACGCACCCATTTGTGTAGTTTGTTCACGAGAAGGTCAAAGTCATGCGCGTGGGAAGATTTGACTTTCAGCCAGCTTGGCTTATTTCTGATCAAAAACATTCATATTGAATATCAAACACAAATGTGGACAGTATGAATGTATTCATGTTGCTTGTTGAATTACTTGGAAACTCAAAAGTGTCAACCTTCAGTTGTTATTGAAAGATAGAAACCAGGATAAAAAAGAATATACAGCGAATAGGGAATCAAAATTGTTGGGAAATCCAAAAGGTTGTAACATCTCTTTGCGCCGTCCTACACAACATTGAGCATATTAGTTAAATCTGTACCCTTAATGAATATCTTTAGCACATTAAGCACATATATGCATGTATTAGTTTCGGGTTCACTTGTCTAGAAAAAAGATAAAAATTTTAATATGTAAGCTTCGGTGTTTTGAAATGTGCTACATTAACTTCTCCAATTGTGTTGGCTTCATAAACGGAGTAATGTGTTTCAAACAAATGGAAGTGTGTTGGTGATCGTGATATAGTGTGATGAGTGGACTGTGCTCGTTTCAGCTGCAGGACCTCACTGCTTCCAGCCTCACGTGTCCCATCGATTCTCCCACTGTGTAGTATATCACCGCCTCGATAAAAGCGGGAGCTGATATCCGTGGCTCCTGTTTTCACTCGATTGGAGCCGAAGTCCTGATTTAAAGAATACCCCTCGACATAAATATGGGAGCGTTGGCTCAGAAACGCGCGAGAAGTAATCACCATAAATCCCATTGTATTGTCAGTGTGGCCTGACCCACGCAGACGTTTCCTCAGATGATCCTGTGTGCCCACCGACGCCGTGTCACAGACCGAGATAAACAAACACGCCCCCACCAGACTCTGTATCAGCGCCCGATAAACGCGGCGCACACGCTGAACTTTACACAACCTATCAAGCACCGAGTGTATCAGGGGACATGCAGACAGACAAGCGATGATGAGCCAGCCCCAGAGGGGGCCGTGATACGCCAGCAGGGTCAGGGCGATTTCAGTCAGCCAGCACTGACGTGCTACAGTTCAACAACTCCTCATCGCAGCCACCAGCAGGAACACTGCAGAGGTCTCAAGTTGCCAACAAATCCGGTTCCTGACGGTCGACAAAATCCCTCTTTATACCTCATTATTTTCCCTTTCACAACCTTTAAAAGCCAGACCTACAAAGAATTCCCATTAAATGAAAACCTGAATCTTTCCGAATGTCAGATAATCTTAGTTGTGACATAATCATTCGAGTGTTTGGCATGCGAGACACTTGAATGTTAAAAAGCAACTTCAGTATCATGTTCAAAGTCCTTGTAATACTAACATAAACTAATCAAACGGCTGATTTGGTTGAAGACATTCAGCCCAATCATTCTGCTATAGATCTAATCAAATACTCTTTACTCAGATTATGCTTTACCCATGAAAAACCAAGCCGGTTATCCATTAACAGGACACATTCATGAGGACTCTGGGTGAAATGGAACTGACCAACTTCACATGGAGCCACATAATAATAAACCCTCTTCTTTTTTTTTTTTTTAGTATTAAGATAGTGTGACTTTACCAACTTCCCTTGTTTACTCACTTCAGAAAACTTCCTTCCGACCTGCCTCAATGTTCCAGTGCATGATCACAGTGTTGGTAAGACCAATTTTGTATTTCCATCACATGCCCCACTAAACATGATGACACTGGGGTTTTTTTTTTGCAACAGATGGAAGTCTTGCCCGGTGTCAAAAGGTTGAAGGATTGCCTGTTGTGCTGTGTACACTTCCGAGCCTCGCTACGTGCTTTAACTGCTTGTTAGAACACCGTCTTGTCATCGACACGAGGCTGGGCTCGAGTTCAGGAGGCTATCGGGGTAGATAAGATCACACTCCCACTAACCATATGTGCAGTGACATTCGCCCCGAAGGCAACTGTTCGCCTGCGTGCTTTGAAAAAACACGGTTCTCATCCGTACCGATAAATCTGCATCACTGGCAGAGGGGATGAAATGTGGTTGGGTGCGATACAAATGATCGAACCACAGCACTGTTGTCATGAACTACGCTGGCAAGCTTCCTTGGTTCATCGTTCTGCAATGTGATCATGCAGCCATGTGCCAAACCTGTTATCTAAAATGAAGGAAACCTGAGTTTTGTGACTTCAGAGCTGAAAATGGGCTTTGTTGGAACATGTTTGAACCCCCCCTCACACACACACACACACACACACACACACACACACACACACACACACACACATTACTCTGCATAGTGTCGCTTTCACCATCTCAACCACAAAGACAAAGTAAACAAGCGTTAATTATTTTTCAAGCTTTTTAATACAAACTTAATAAACTATCAGTCCCTCTTAACATGTAAGACACTGACTCCGAATACTTTGTTATACCGTTTGTTTTTTTATCAAGTATTGCACAATGTAGGTACAAAATTAATATACGATTACATTTTGTCCATAATATAGCAAAAATCTTTAAACTCTTAACAGAAAATACAACTCTTATGTTTTTCAAAAAAGCAAATATTCTTAAATCCCACCACTACGGAATATTCTGTACACAATCTTTAGAATAGTCAATGTTTTTTTTTGTTTGTTTGTTTTTTTTTTTCAAGATGGATTCATTTTATAATTTCAATAAAAAAAGAAAACATAAAGTTGCTGCAGCCATCACAGATCACTGGAGTAGTAAAAAGATATAAATGCAATACCATGTCGTAGAAACAATAGATACTCTGATATTTTACAAACTCTGTACTAAATTAAATTATACAATTAGAAAAAGACCAGAAAATCCCACTTATTTGTGCCAATTTCTTGACAAATTGGCGATATCCAGTTATGTTTAAATACTGAAAGAGGCCATGACTTGTGGTGGTATTTATTTTTTTTTTTTTTTGTCTTTTTTTTTTATATCTTAAAACAGTCACATAAAAAAAAAAAGAAAAATATTTTGTGCTTGGTTGGCAAAAGAAATAACAATGATGCGTGTTGAAGTTTAGGTAACCAAGCTTGGACATCATGTACTACAAGCTTCATTGTTTGAGAAAGAAAGAAAGAAAACAAAACAAAAAAAAAAAACAACTCAAGGGGGCAAAGAAATTCACCCTCGGGCTCATGCTCTTAGACTCGCACAAAAGTTCTTACAGGTGACAAGTCAATTTTTCCTTTTCTCTTTGACATTCTGTTTATGTTTCCACTTTTCTTTTTTTGTTTTTTTTTAAATAAATTTTTCAAAATGTGCATTTTTATTCGTTTCCCCCGTCACATTATCTCTGGTCGTTTTTTGTTTGTTTGTTTTTTTTTTATTTTTTATCCGAAGTAGTAGCTTAAGTAGTACCTTCTCAAGTACTAGTTGGCCATGACTGGCTGGAATTGCTGGTTAGAATACTGCATGTTGCTTAAGCTGAAATTCAAGCCATCCATGAGGGACTTGTCGTTAAGGCCACCGTAGGCCGCAAACATATCGAAGGCATTGCTGTACTGCAGCGGGCTGAGGCTGAGCGAGGAGTTGTCCCCGGGGAAGAGAGCACTCTGGCTGCCCTGGCCCTGCAGGCTGGGGAACACAAACTCCTTGGCATTGGGGGACAGGGCCGAGGGTTTCTGGTGCTGCTGCTGCTGCTGTTGCTGTTGCTGCTGCTGCTGCTGCTGCTGCTGCTGCTGCTGCTGCGCTCCGAGGCCCAACCCGTACAGAGAGTGCATGGAGGTGGAGATGGCTTTCTGTTTCAGGAGACTGTTCACATTCAGGCCCAGGTTGGTGGGAGAGGTACGAGCCACCTTGTTCCCAGCACTACTGCCGCTGTTGTTGCTGCGTCCACTGCTCTTCATCTTAGTGGAGCCGAACTTGGTAGCAGCGAAGGTGGCCGTTGTGAAGGTTAAAGGCTGCGTGGAGCGGGGCATGAAAGTGGGGCTGACCGCCGCCGAGTGGCCGAATGGAGGAGACGGGGAGCTGGAGCCCGGAGAGGCGCCGTTGACGGGCTCGTTGATGGGCATGAAGACCTGCGCGTCTGGGTTGAAACTGTTCTTGATCTCCTTGTCCAAGTCAATTCCCCCACTGCTCGCCCCACTTTCATTGCTGTCGTCAACGTACAATACTTTGACCGGCCCCTTTTCTCCGATCTGGTAGGACACCTCGAAGGGGTCAATCCACACGCTGAGGTCTTGGGGCAGGTTGTGGCGAACATCCTCAATGTCCAGCCCGCTCTCTTTGGCTGCCTTCTCCACCACCGGGTCCACCTTCTCCCCGACGTGGATGCACCTGAATCCTGAGCCCTTGTATGGCTTGTCCGGGTACCAGTGTCCCTCATACTTCTGCTTCAGCTGCCGCTCCAGCTCCTCGCCAAAAATGTTGACCCGCCGCCTCGGCAGCTTGTTGTATAGGTATGAGATGATGAAGTTGAGAGCTACTTGGATTTCAAGCTGCATAGCTAACTGCTGAAGATGACCAGGTGCGTGAAGATTAGTTGTGTCTGACCTTGAACGCGTCCACTCGATCTGCTTTGTTTATCCGTGTTTGGCAACACAGATGCACTCCGGGGAGGGGGTGGGGGAGCGGGATGGCAAAAGCAGGCTCAAAATCAAAAGTGCTGGTTTTGTGTAAATGGTGTCCTTCCACGGGGTGAGTTGTTTTTTGTTTTTTTCCTGCAAGAGAAAAAAAAAAGAAAAAAAAAGTCATAAATATGAGGATCATGTTGCATATCTTTCGCAGATGTGCTCATGTCATTTGCCAAGACAGCTGCAGGAGAGAGAAAGTAGGTGCTCTTTAAATAAGAAGAATCTGTTAAGTAGTGAAGCCTGTTACAGTTTTGACTATCTGAGCTCCAACAGGCACAAGTTGAATGTCGCACAAGATGAAACCAAAGGAATAATGTGTAAAAGCAACATGCAAACAGATATAGGAGCAGCTTTTAGTTTTTAATTACATAAAACTATGCTTAAAAAAAAAAAAAGAAGAAGTAGATACCAGGCACATTAACGTAACAGTAAGACTGGGAATCCTCTTACATAATAAGGCTACACAGGAGAGCCTCCTTATAAGAGGAGGAGGAGACGGAAAACTACTGCCGGGTTGCTGCAATTAATTCATGAAAACGGTGAAGTAAACAGAATAGATATCTTGTCAGTAACGCCTGCTTGGCGGATCAGCCTGTGAGGAAACGCTGTGGTCACATTTCAAAGATTACAACCTTGCCATGGGGCCCGGATCCGTGCGTAAAGCAACGGTTAGTCGGAGTGCTTCCTATATGAAACAAAAAAAAACGAGCTATGTCTACATGAATGCTTGTCGATTTCACACAAAGGATAAGAAAACACGTCACAGATGGATACGGTGTTGCTTGAATGAATCATTCTGGCACCTTAAACGAAATAAGCAGCGCGGAGAGGATCCAGATGGATCGATCGACTATTTCATCCTTCTGGCGGATGCAAGTTACACGTTTTAAAGTTAATAATGATACGAAAGCGAGGCGGTAGCAACACCACGGACGACACCGGCGTGAATCCAAACGAGAGAGGAAGAAATACGCGTTGGATCAGACGCGTTTTGAGCCCGTGTGGTGGCTGTCATTTCTGTAAACTGAGGTTAAAAACAAGGTATTTTCTAACGACCGCGCACACGCACACGCACGCACACATATAGACGTACACCCCTCCCTAACTTCGTGGACTGACGCAGCAAATCAGCTTAGTAAGTATGAATAGAGCCACAGTACAACAAACAGAGAGAGAAAAAACAACAACAGATAAGACTTAAAACACAGCGAGTGAAAAAAGCATACTTACTTTTTTTGTAAAAAATAAAGATTCTCAGTAGTTCTGAAGTACCGTTAGTTAGTGCAAATAGAAAAAAAAAAGTATAGATACTTTCTTCACATACAATATATTATCAGCGTTACAAAAAAGTATTCCAGTACATGTAGATTTCGGAGGATTGGCGTTTACTGTCTGCTTGGTTTTCTTTCTTTTTTTTTAAGGTTATTTTGCGGCTTCCCCTCTGTCAGCAGGCTTTGCAGAGTAGCTCCCTCCTACTTGGGAGTTTCGCAACTTCGTCCCCCTCTGCTCCGGCGGCGCTTGTATTTATAGCTTTCCTCCGCCATGGGCACGAGGTAGGCGGTGATGCGGTTTCAGAGGTCAAAACAATACGAGTGCTCCTGATTGGTTCAGAGCGCGAGTCCCGCCCTCCGCGGTTGGCCTGATCCGTGCGCTGATTGGCCGAGTTCCGCCGTCAGCCGGAGACATATGATTCTGTGAAATGGGAGAGACGCTTATGATGAGGCTGTGCGTCAGAGATAACCTAGGTCTGTGCTGACAGCAAAAGGCGAAAGTAATTAATGTAACAGGCACAAACTGGATTATATAAAGATATGTTGTGTGTTGAAGCGTTTTTTCCCCCCACAATTTGCTGCAGATGTCTCACAAAGTAGCCCTTTTCAATTAGTGTATTTAGACCTTCATGATCATATCTGCAAGCCTCCCGTTTAACCGACGCGTTCTGCCTTAAAAGGAGCTATTTGAAACGTTTATGCCCTCGTCTATATCACAGCCTGCTTCTCATCTCCCCACAGACAAATCACAGAATAACCTTTTTAATGACCTGCCACATACACACGCGCACATACACACGCGCACAAAGAGGGAAAGAAAACAGCAGGAATTAATGTGATGAATGCATATTGCCTGAGAGGAGATTCCCTACAGCGGAACAATACAGCTGGCAGCAGTGTGGGTGGTGCTGGAGCGCTATCTAGAAAACACAAGCGCTGATTGGTGTAAAACGGGGCAGGAGCCCTGCGGTGAATGGTGTGCCCGTATCCAAGGTGCTGATGCAGGCTGCGCACGTCACCGCTCGCCTCGACGCACGCTGCTGCCCAATTTAAAGGGAACCGGACACATAAGTATGTGTGTTCACGGTATGAAGTCACTGCTGCACAATGCCACTGACACTTTGCAGCCAGAGTAATGGAAAAATGAATAATACTATGGGCTTCAATGTCTCATAAATTAGAGTGTGGGAGAGTAAAATGTATTAGAGTCTACTTTATTTCATATACCTGTTGATACATGCTTGAATTTATTATTATTATTATTATTAAAAACAAACATGTAGACACTCAAATACAAGGCAGGCTAAAACAAGATTTAAAAGCTATAGAATAATAGAGGTAAAACTAAAAAACAAACCCAATAGAAGGTAGGATAAACACATAGGCTGCATTTGGAATGAAATTATACCATTAAAATGCAATAAGACTAGCTGTAGCATCACAGACAATAACAGGTTGCAGGAGTCTATAAACAAGTCCACATGTCTCTGTATGTACAGGATGTATCCTGTATTGAATCTTACGCGTCAGTTAAAACACGTTTGATAAACGTGCTTTGTAAGATCTTGACTTTCTGCTTCAGCAATGGCAGCGTCTGTTGTTGTGATGGAAAAGCACGGCTGGGCTGTCGGCCTACTGACAGAGTGGACTTTCAGACATTCTTTCAAGCACTTAAGTTTGCCAAGCGGGGTCATGTGCTTGTTGTGAGCTGTAAATGTGTGCATAAGCGCTCCCGTGGAAAGTGCTCTGGGGATCAAATGCACAAGACAGACGACGGACCAGGAGGGTGAGGGGGGGAGCTGGACTAAGAGCTGGTTACGTGGTTTGACATGGGCTCGTGGAGTCAGATCCACAGTGGAAGTGGGTGGGAGAGTGAGTCCACTTGTGACTTCCAGAGTCCTGGCAAGGACCTGGAGGCTTGTTTTTACTGTAAACTGCTCCCTGCAATCTAGTGTCACATGTCCTCCTGGATTGTTGTTGTGAATTCATTCTATGGGAGCAGCTTCTTCACGACATGTTATTTACATATTATGTGTGGGCACTGTGGTGAAAGTCGTCTGCACGCGTGTGGTGTTTGCTTGCAGTCGCAACAAGTGGCCATCAGAGCAAGGTCAGCAGCCATAATGAGGCGTGTTAAGTCTGCCATACTGTCTTAGGGCGTAATCCTCTAATCATTAGACTCTAATGTATCTACCACTCACTGCCACTTCTGTCTCTTGTGCTTATGAAGGGGGGTAACACCATGAGATCTCTAATCCCCTCAATCGGTCTTCAGTCAGACTTTGTGCTTCACAATTGAGCGCGTAGGTGGAGAGAGAAATTAATTGAAATGAGGAATTCTGCCAAAATCTGTTGCTCAGTTTTAGTGTTTGCGAAATCTCAACTCATTACTGCATAGTTGATAGGATTTTTCTTTTCTCCTTTATACCAAAATAATACAAACGAAAAACTTTCATGGCTGTGTATATATATATATATAAAGGCTGTGTGGGTTGACATAATTTACCTACTGAATTCTCAGTGCATTAAAGGTCATCTTAAAAAAAACTGCTGTATTGCATAATCAGGATTTATCACAAAAGCTGAACCGAGCATCCCTGTAATAACAGAGGATAAGCTGATGTTGTCCTCCTTTATGTTGCCCTGTGACGTAAACATGATGCCTGGCCCCATATATGGTTGTGCTCAGCGCACATAAAGTGTAACTCAGCTGGCTTATCAAGCTGTTCAGTAAACAGTAAGTTATCAAGAAAAATAATGAGTTTGATGTTGATAGAAGACACTGAAAGAACTGAAAACCTGAATCACATCTATGTTTAAGGCTCATGTTTGAAACAGTAATGTGCTGTGTATTTATTATGAAACACTGACACACAAACAGAGGAGCATCTGAACACAAGCAGAGGAGCTTTCTCACACTCTTCCACTTCCACGTCTCCTCCTCCCTCATCCCCCCATCCTCCTCCTCCTCGCGTCGCTTTTATCCCATTGCTCGCCTCCCTCGCACTCCCTCTCTCCAGCTCAGACGGAGAGCCTTTGACGTCACTGCTTGTTATTACTTAACACAACTCCGCAGAGTGCCCTGGGCTCCTCGTAATAGACAGATGCTTTGCTCCCCCCTTTGAAGAGCAAATGAGGGAGAGGATGAGACACGCCACGAAGGAGACATGAACGAGAGGGAGACGAACACTGTGGGTCCAACATTGGCACTGAGAGTGGGACTTTCAGTGTTTGTCTGTCTTTGTACTGCCAGAATGAAGGGATTTCTTCCAAACTGAGCTGTGCAGAAAAACCATCATAGAATAGCAAGTCGCTGGTGGTGAAAAAAAACAGAAAGGATAGAAAATGCTAATATTTGAGAGAACAGAGTCATTTTTAGTCCTCTGCTACTGTCAGTATTAGATAATTAGGCACCTTTTTCCAAACAAGGTAAATAAATGAGTATAAAAAGTATATATCGTGTCAGAGAATTTACCTATTTATAGATTTATGCAATAAAAGTGCTTTAATCTTACATTCTCTCTGACTGCAGCCGAACCTGTATTTTGTTCGACTGGATACAGATGCGATGGCAAGCCAGACTGTTGCATATCACGAATGGCAGTGAAGTAGACTACCAATGCTCCCTTGGCCTCACTTAAAATTAAAATCCAAAACTGCATGGCAGTTTGATTAGCACAACACAGCGTGTCTCAGTAGTTTATAGCTCTATATCAGTCCACACACGGAATTAAATGTTGAACCTGAAAAATGAAAATGACCACCCCCGGTATGGAATCTCATCAACTAAATTTTGTGCGTCACTGAGTGTTCGAGCCAGCGTTTTATGGCGCTATCGGGGAATGACATACCGTACCTCATATATTTTTGGTGGGGAGCTGCCCGTCAGTCATGGCTGCCCATTAAACATTATGCATCAGCGGCCTGCAGTGAGTCACGCGGCACGCGTATGTGGCCACGGTATATGTAAATATCGAGGTTATGTTATCAGTTGTCACGACAGCAGCGTAAATACTTTTTCCTCCGCACGATTGCCCTCAAAGCCCCAAGAGGCTGTTACATAATTCATCCAATGGCAGGCCGCTGAGGCAACATCAATAGATCCATTCGCCATTTGCAGAGACAAAAGCAAGGCTGAAATGCACAAAAGCTTCTAAATATGGCCTCCTTTAAACGACACACAACAGAGTACATGCCTTGCTCTTATAGGTGGCAACAACAGATGAAAGTACAAGCAGCGATTACATATATTTTGGGGGCTTTTATGCCGAGTTTAGTCATTTCTCAGTTGAACTTCTTCTGTCCACCTTCTTCTGTGTTTTTCTCACTTTGACCTTGTAGCACTGCCCGGCAAAAACAATAGAGGCATGCCTCACTTCCAACTTCCAGGCCAAAAAAAGCACAACTGAGTGAGTCTCTCTCTCTCTCTCTCTCTCTCTCTCTCTCTCTGACCAGTGAGCAGGTCAGTACAGTCAGCTGCACTATGCCTCAGTACAGTATGTTCCCATGAATGAGTTGTCACATGAGTTCTTTTTAAAGCCAATACTCTTCACCCTAATTTTCTCATGAGTTTGTTGTTGCTGCAGCCCCCCCCCCCCCCCCCCCCACACCACCCCCCATGCTGCGTGATTAAAGGGAAAAATATATATGGGGGAGATGGTCAGTGGAATGCCTCTGCTTGTGCTTTGTTTACACAAACACACATACACACAAACAGATTTACACACACACACATACACACACCTCCCCTCTGCACGTAAACTGTCCCAGATGATAGAACGACGCCTCCTGTGCCTCAAGGACACGGGGAATCAATTTAGTAATGAGACACGGACAGCTAATGGAGAGATAAGAAAGGTGCAGTGGCGTTTTGGATTCATCTGTGTCCGTGGCGAGGCACATCACTTTGTGTGGTTTAGTGCCTGACATTATGCTGATTACTACACATCTTTTATTCCATGCTCTGCCCTTCTCTCCAATCACTCATGACTTTTTAATGCGGGCTCCTCCATTTAGATGACAAAACAGTTGCTTGCAGTGGGCACCGGATCTGAGTGGAGAGGTGGAAGGTCGCCCAGGTGGGCTTGTGCATATTCCACGTTTTAAAACAGCAGGGGTGGCTGCACTCCAAGTCTGAAATCTAAATAGTAAACAAAGCAACTCTTGGAAGATTGTCTGGAGCATGTTAGTTCATAGGAGCAAACTGCACTGTCAGGTATTGACTGTTACTACTGCTGCAGCAACAATAGACGCAGCTCCGCTTGGCAACATCGGATGTGTGGTTTACTCGAAAGCACTCTCAGGAGCTTATTAAAACCAATGCACAATACACACAAGAGTGCTGTAGTGTCAATATCTATGTCGAGTTTATTGTAGATTCCTTAGTGGTATAGTACTGTTGTGGCTATCAGCTCAAAGCAAGAATACCCAGGTATGAGAGAGAGAGAGAGAGAGAGAGAGAGAGAGAGAGAGAGAGAGAGAGAGAGAGAGAGAGAGAGAGAGAGAGAGAGACAGAGAGACAGAGAGAGAGAGAGAGAGCTATTTAGACCCTCTCATATTAGAATAATGACTATAAACTAGTCCCTATATGAAAAATCATCAACTTTATAAGTGTAGACCTGTTTCAGGAGATGAGGGTTTGAGTTGATTATGTAGTAGATTATGGTTATTGTGGTTAAGCAACTAGTCATTACGGCTGAGGTTAGATTAAGTCTCCGGGAAAGGAATGGATCTTAATGTCCCCGAAAGGCACGCAAGTGTGTGTGTGTGTGTGTAGTTCAACATAATACAGATCCAACAATGTATTTTTCCACAGCCATGCAGATGGAGGAGTCTCCCTCCCTCCCTTGTTGTGCTAAACAACAGTGGGATTGTTATTCCCCGCTCATTTTTTTTTCATCCATCCTCCATCCTCCTCCTCCTCTGTTGTCTGGCTTTATCTTTCTCCTCATCTGTCAGGCACACTTCCCAGCAGACAGCCCCTGCTGTTTACTTTTAATTTCTACCCCGTGAATCCTAATTGCGTGCCGTGTCTTTCCAGGGTCAGTTCTGATCAGAATTAAGATAAGTGCATCAGATTCTGCAGCCGCTGCCTCAAAACCACCTTAAGTGTTTTTAATCATCGGCCCTGTGCTGCTGCCTGTATGTGATCTCATTTTGGTGACTGAGAGATGCACATAAATACCTTGATGATTCACAAAATAAATGGCTGCTTTCAATCCTCCGATCACCATTCCCCCCCCCCTCCCCGTCCATATTTTTTCTCTCATCGCTGTGTTTAAAAGAAGACAGCCGACATGTCCATGTTCTATTGCACACTGCACGCCTGTCCCTGGGAGACTGGCCGTGATTTTGCATATTTTGGCTCCAAGCTAATTACACGTTGAGCTGTAAACATTTCATGCAGCAAATTTCGAACGCCACAAAATAAACAAGCCGTACAATGATCTATTTTGTTTATCCGGATCATAGTCATTGTGTGCATTCCCACAAATTATTTGGCAGAACATGAATATGCACAGCGGAAACTGTGTTGTTCCCTGCGACTCATTTGGACACTTGAAGCATAAATTGGGACGCATATATTGCCCCTATGAGACAGCCCCTGCCCCCCTAAAGGTCATAATTGTTTCCTGTCCTTTGCTTCCTCCTTAATATCCTCACAGCTTGTCGTTTATACCTCTGCGTTTCCCTTTTTCTTTGCAGCTTTGTATCTCTGTGCTCTTTCAACCTAGAGGCTATTGCTTCTTCAATACTCCCGAGTCAAACCAAGCTGTCGAATCACAAGTACACTGCTCCGTATACAGGTGTCGACCGACCCACTGGCACCAAATTCCCACGGCTACATTTGAAGGTGGCCTGCGACACATATGGCCACCAACTAAAGTTTAATGCCAACGTACACGAGCTCCCATTCAAACTGAAGGACTCACAAGGTACATATATACCAAGACCTTTTTCAGAGAGAGAGAGTTTGTGTTGCTGTTGCATTCAGCTGCGGGGTGACAGAGTTTGTATTTGAGGTGATTTAGTGCATGTATGAGCAGAAAGATAATCTCCACTCAAGAACACTCAAGATGTTTTTTGAGGCCATCCAATAAAAGATGTGAAATACCTGGTCTCAAAAGAAAATCCACATCCAATGTGAATCATTTTAATGCAAAACAAATATTGGGGGAAGGGAGGTGCAGAAAAGATATTTTCACCTAGTTTATGTTTTGGTCTGTATGTATGTATGTATGTATGTATGTATGTATGTAATTTTTCGCAAAAACTTTTAACCCGAACTGCATGAAATCTTCAGGGAGGATTTGTCATCGTCCAAGAACCAAAGGAGATCCGCGTCTGTTGCCATGGACACGACTTTCTAAAAAATCTATTCACCCAAATTGGATGAAGTTTTCTTTTGAATGAATTTCGTCTTTATCCAAGGATGGTTCAGTTAAATTATGACAGTGATTGGGTCAAAGGTCAATTATTAGCTCATGCAAAGGTCAAAAACATATTTCCATCATTTTTTTTATTCGATTGATGTCAAAATGTTCTGTTTTCAATTCCCTATATTCTGATATGCAACATGATGCAGTGACATCATTACCCTGGTTAGCACTTGGGGGTCAAATGTCAAGGGGCAGGGGGGGTCACACGGAAATGATAAAATGTGTGTGCATGTGTGTCACAGTTATAAGATGAAGCAATTCAAACAACCATGACAGATGATGGAAGGAGTGGTGTGGTGGATCTAACAACCTTGGAACTCATTGGTTTCCATGGTGACAAATGTGGCATTGGCGAAGGTACGCACCCTACCGAGTGCACGTTCTAGTTGTATAACTGTCTTGTATCTTCAGAGCACACACATGCATGCACGCACGCATGCACACACACAGTCACACATCTGTCAACTGGCCAGGCCTGACAACACTGGATGCTTAATGATAACCTTCTGTATGTTCATTTCAGACATGTGGTGATTCTTGACTCTACTTTAGGTGAGACTGTGCTTTGACAGTCTTTGAAAAGGCTTATTTCATCTCAATATTTTCTGGCTATTTACACAATATTTTTCAACGTGTACTCTCGCCCCAAAGTGAGAATCAATGGGCTTTGAGTTCAGCCTTGTGCTTGATGCATCTCGCTAAAGTGGCCTTTCAGTCGATCCGTGGGGTCCATCTGGACTTGTAGCTCGCCACTGTTCAGATTCATTGATATCATCCATGTCAGGGGCACATGACGTTCAGTTCAAGGTAAAGACAGCGAAGTGTGTGTCAGCGTGTCTTCACTTTCATGTGATTCCACAGATTCTTTGATGATCTTCAATACTGAATTATTCACCAGTCCAATCAAAGGCTTTTCCAAGAATAACACAACTTCCCAGTGCATACAGATTGCATCTTAACAAGCCGCTTTATTCTTTTGTCTATGGCTAAAACAAGTTTGCAAAATGTTATTAAGAAGGGATTATGAAAAATTTGCATCTTTATAACCTTGTCTTTTTGCAAGAGGGCGACACAGCGAGCAAATGTACAAAAGAAAGCAGGAGGGAAAAAGTTCCTTTTTTGTGAGCTGTGGCATATATCTGATTAAGAATTTATTCAGGGAGCCAATTAACTTGCATCAAGCCTAAAGTATGAATTTGTGAATGTAATTCTTGTCCACAGAGATAAAAATTTGTTCTGCTCAGTCATATTCCAACAGCCACACTTGCATCATTCACACAATGACCGATGGCCAGACCCTGATTTCTTTGTTCTTTTGGCTCCGGGCCAGGACCACAATTACATATAGCCTGCGAGAGGGAGAGATAAGAACGAGAACAGTCGGCCTCTGCTTTACCCTCAAGTCAACTGAAGCACTTGCCCCTACAACTTTGAGGCCACACAATAGTTTATGACAACTCTGCTCAATCTACAGATATTTGAGGGGCTTTTACTTTTATTCATTCTAAATTGATTTATGCAAGAAAAAAAAAAAAAGTCAAATTTCATGTTGCTGACATTTTGATGCAAAAGCGTCAAATAAAGCTCACATCCATTCACGCAGTATGTCATATTTAAATTCTGTTGTGTCACATTTTATTCATAGCCAACGCCTAATAATAATCCTAACATTTATTTTCTGAAAGGATTATACTTGGGGTGGGGGGTCGTGCATTAGCTCCGGGTGTTTGACTCTTTACACAAGTCTTTATCTCAGGCTGGGGACTTGGAAATACTTTGCCCTTTGGTGCTTCTGGTTGGACAACACACAATGTACCACTTTACACCACTTCAGCTCTTCTGGTCCACTACACTGTTTCCAGGCGTGTCTCGTCTCTCAAGCTCAGCACAAAGGGAGTCTATGTATGAGTCGTGTGTGAGGTGACGGGTCCCTCCAGATCTCTCGCTGCCTTATCGATGCGTCACACGCGGACATAGTAACACAAACGCGTGCACACACACACACACACACACACACACACACGCACGCGCTGGCAGCAGCGCGTGACTCCCAACAGCTACCTGTTTTGGAAACAGATATGGTATCATGGAGTGGCTGATGCATACTTAAAACGAGTACAGGACATTAACCTTTCCTTTATTTAGCTTCTGTCCTGTGGAGTCAACGAGGTGAACAACTATCAGATGGCAAACAGGCTGGCCATGAATGCAAATCAGGATGCAGGCAGAAAAGAAAGATTGTAATAGACAACAGCTCGGAGGTGTATTTGTGTGTGTGTGTATTTTTGAAGTGGCTTCCTATTATTTCCACTAGTTTAAAGATTTTTTCTTTTTCTTTTTAACAACACAACTTTTGAGTGTTTATTTGAAAGGAGTTTTCTTTGAGGAGATATTTCTTCCTCCTCCATTGTTCCCCACGTGGGATTGTTGGGATTTTCTCTGTAAAAGTGCCATCTGATGGCATTACTGAAACAGGAATTCGGGCTATTTCATTTTAAGTCTTTGTCAGCTTTTTTTTTTTTTTTTTTTTACTGAAATCTAAAACACAGAGTTTATTCAACTAACATCTTCCTCTTTTGACGTTTTCCCATGAGGGGTTATCACAGAGGATTATACTCTTCCAATAGCTTCTGTCTCCAGTAGCGTCCTACCTCACACCTGCATGTCCTCCCTCACTGCATCCAGGAACCTCCTGATTGTGCTCACCTTCGTCTCTCACTTTCCCATCAAACCGTTCACCAAGCTGTTCTTTCTAATGTCATGTGTCCAAATCTTGCACATTCTGTCCACGCTCAGTGAAAACCACAACCTCCTCCAGCTCCACCACTTCCTGTCCAGTGTGCAGTCCTTTGGTCAACGCCACTGCTTGAAATTAAGACGGCATAGCTGGTCTCACTGCCATCCCGCAGACTTTCCCCTTCAACTTTTCCCTGAGACTCTTTCACTTGAGCCAATTATGCTGCAACGGGCAAAAGGCTGCAAACAGCATGTTCAAATAAATTACCATTCAAAGTGGATGTTAGGTAATGATACCGGAATATTCTTATTTGATCTTAAGTGTCTTTATTTTCATTTACCTATTAGATATTCACCCGGTTATTCAGTTTCATTCATTTGATTCTTTCATCTTCTGCATTTCAGTATAAATATGTGCATTTTTTTTTTTTTCCAAGGGGGTTGTTGCTTCCAACCATTTAGGCTGGGACTAAAATGAATGACAAGGCTTTTAATATGTTAAAAAATATATAAATAATCTATTACTTTTTGCATTCATTAGTGCATTTATCATATACCACCTAAAGTAGATAGATAGACACTTGAAGATGGAAGATGAATACATGAATATTGGATGCAATGGGGAGAACTAGCAGCAACATGGCTGGAAATAAATAAGGGAACAATTATGAGAGAAGTAATTCTGAGCTTTTTCAGACTGCGGCTCCATTTTGGAAGAAAATAAATGATTGAAACACTGAACAGTAGAAACCAATAGGGACAAATATCCTTCAAGTGGGTCTGTCTTGCCTTCTATACTATCTACCTTTCACTCATATCATATTTGTACTTTGATGTAAGGGGACGATGTGTTTTTGTCATCTGTAATTGTAACATTGAATAAATGAACGTAAATACGGATATTTAAATGCAGCTACTAAATAAATGGGCTTTGCTTTACTGCGGGTCGTGTTGTGGGTGGTCGGGGTGTGTCTCAGTTGACATTGGGTAAAAGAAGTGTACCGGCTGCTTATCCATCACAGGCCAACACTTTAACAGACAATGACTCCTGCACACACCCATGCCTATTAAGATGACTAACATAGACACAGGTAGAACATGCAAACGGTGCGCAAAAAGTTCTGATTCAATAGATTTTTTGTTTCTAATACATGAATAAATACTTTGCAGAGGCCAAAGTAAAACGTACTCGTGTACACATGTGTAATCGGCGCTTCTCGCTCACTTTTCAGACGCCTCTCAAAATACCGTCTCGGTTCGCAAATGGCATGAAAAGTGCATGTTGGGTGAAGTGGGCAGCTGTAAGAACAGAGTGCACCGGGACGCATCGAGGACACCGAGATCCAATCACTCAAGCCACACTCGCAGGTCGCCTGAGCTTTCATCACATTCTTTGTTTGCCTTGCAGTAGTCATACCCCCCCCAAAAAAAACAAAGTGCTGACACCACACAACTCCCTCCCCCTCCACAGCACCCTGTCCTCTCTCTATCTTTTTTCAGCTCCTAAAAGGAAGCACCCGGCTGCTGCCCTTCACACCCTGAAATCTGCATCAGTCATCTGAAATGTACTTCAGAGATCAGAGGTGGTGCATGACTCACTGAATCAGTTACAAACGCCCTTTGATCCTGAGTGAAATGCATAAGATGCATATGGTTCCTCCGCCCTCCCTTCCAAGTGTCAACCATGTCAGTGGGACAGCCGCGTTGTGTCACTTGTCCTGACCTTTGACCTTACACGCTCATGAACACACAAATCTTGCTTGACATAATGGTGGCAGAGACGATATCTTTGGACAGCGACTGACGGCTTCTTTGGGTAAAGTGGGAGGAGTCTGCCAGCACGTGACTGAGGGAAAGTCATAGGAAGTTAATTTGAGGGACATTGCTGCCAAACTGTTGAAACGTCACTGTCTAATCCGGGTATTGTTTTTTTTTTTTATTCTTTTTTTCTCTTGAATCCATCAGAAAATACAGGAGACTGAGGGCAGAGAGGCGCCCTCGACAGATCACCCGTCCCTTTCAAGTCGAACAACGACATCTTTACCATCTCCGGCACTTTAAACTGCCACTGCGTTTCATCACGTGTCTGTCAAGCGGTTGGATAACGTCGGCCTCAACCTCTGGCTCTAGATTTTTCCACTTGTTATGTAATTTCAGGCACTTTTCATTTGAGCAACACAGGGCACTTTCAGAACACACATAAACGCTTCTTATTTCCAAATAGGTTCGACAGAACACGCTGCAAACGGGCTGACTTTAATGCCGCGCCACATGTAGAGCCTCAACAGCAACGTGTCTTTGAAACGTGAGTAAACTTCAGAGGCTTCAGAATGTCCCCGGGAAGCTGGAAGCTGCAAATGATAGTAGTCGGCTTAAACTGTAGTAGGGGTCATCGACCTTTGAGAACATGGGTGTCAAACTTATTTTAGTTCAGGGGCCACATGCAGTCAGAAGTTTCTCTCGAGAGGGGAGAAGCTTTAAAAATTCTAAAATAATAATTAATAGAACCTATTAAAAATGCTCACAAAATCTCATGAGTGCAATCTAAAATCTGATCTGAAAGCCTTCATTTCATGCTAATCTCATTGTGCTCGTTTTTATTGCTGTATTAGTACAAGGATTTGTGCCATTCACGGTTCAGTTCAGGCTCTCAGTGTCGTTATATTCTTTCTTTGTTTGACACCCCTTTTTTACGCACTTAGGATTTATTCAAGGGTTATATAAAGGGCTACTTGTGACACTTTCTGAATAGTTGGAGTTGCACGCTTCACCCTAAGTGACGGTAAATGCACATAAACGTGACTAATCTCAGATGGTCTTCAACAATGTTTCACCATAGGACACATGCATGGACCAATATGTTCATCTCAACACGTTTTGCAATTTAACACTCAGTGAACACTTCTCTGATCATTTAGGTAAATATGTGCAAATTTTTTGACAGTTTCAGGTAATCAAATACTCATACAATTCTAAATATTGTTTGTCCTGATCATTGTGTTTTGGTCACTCTCAAGGTCAGTGCAGGTGGCTAGGCGCTCATGGGTTGTTGTTGTTTTTCGATTTAACATCAGGTCCTTAAAAACAAAACAAAGCAAAAAAAACAACAAATCCAATGCCTGTCTTTAAGGTCTGTCATTCAAAGTGTCAGGCCATATCAACATCCCAGCTCAAGGGTAAACATGTGAAAGCAACTCAAAGCGTCGTCCAGCAAGTAAACCAGAGCTGAAGAGACTTGTTCATCCTTGAAGGTTTTCTGTGTTGAGATTATTTCAAAAACAATTTAGGGGCTTGTGGGATAAGTGGAAATGCAACAAAAGGTAGAGGAAAAGAAATAATTCCCCCCCTTAACAATCGCTGCAAACACAATTACTGATTGACATAACGCAGTGTATCCGGTGCTGCCTCTCTCCTGTCTCCCACATGGTAACTCACTTAAAATTGACTAAGCAGACTGGAACCTACAATTCACCTCCACACAACCACCGTGTTATTAGTGTGTTGACGTAATTGAGATCTGTTACACCAGCCGCCCACGACACAGAGATGAGCAGGCGATCGAGAGGAACACAGAGTCAGCAGCCAACAAAAAGAAGAAAAAAAAAAACCTGAAAACGTCATTTTCAAAATTGTCTTCAATATCGGCGAGGTTCAGAGCCATAATTATGTCACTTAGATTTCACAAAGTGCTTCCTTCTGTCATCTTGATAGCGCTGTTTGCCTTCACCTCCACGCAAACAAAACTCCCACTGAGGCACAAGCCCGGAGTGATGTCACGGTCACTATGGTAACTATTCTCACGCCCCCCCCACCCACCCCCACCCTCCAATACCCTCCCCTTCCTTTCACCCTCTTTGATCCTTTAAATCTCATCAGAGTGAGAGCACCGCTCCATCTGTCTGTCGCTCTAATACGTCCTCCTGAAAACACACAGGTTACATTATTGAGCTCCACTGATGCCAAACCGTCCAGACCAGAGACGCAATGGTGGTTTTACTCCCGACGCGTCTCTCACGCAGCGCCGAAATCCCTCTCACAGGTGGTCATGCTGAAAACTGACATTTCCTCATTTGAGATTAATTTCAGCATCATGTTTAAGAGAGGCGATCAGAGGACGTAAGAGGAGGGGGAGAAAAGAAGACGGCTGCTGTCTATAATGCGTTTGTCTGCTGATTTATGAGGGAGGGATGAGGTAGGGGACACGGGCCTCTGAGATGGATGACATAGATGGGAAGCGGTGATTGATTGGAGACTCAGCAATGGTGAACGCAAAGGCAATGGAGGAAGGAGGGAGAGGGAGAGGGGTGAGTGGAGGAACATGTATAAAGATGTGGCTTTAAAAAAATAAATAAATAAGGGCAGATTATTTTCTGATGCAGAAATTTGATCCGGATCAGTGTGATCATCTGACACACAGATACAAGCTGGAGGCAGATATACAGCAAACAGAAAGATGTTCAAGAGCTGCTCTGAGTCATGTGTCACATGGAAATCGCTTCGTTAATCTTTGTCCTGCCCTCACAGATTGGCCCCTTTATGTGTCGATGACAAATTATTGATGGACAATTAAATAACAACAACAAAAAAAACAAAAAAAAACATACTTTTTGTTTCTGGACAGAGGCTCCATACAGAGCAGGTAGGTGCAGGCACAATGAATAATGGTATTTCAACAGGATTTACGGTGCACATACAGAAAATTCATGATGGTGGTACTTTGGGGGCTGTGAGGGCTCCAGGAGGTCCATTAGGAAATCCACCTTTGTTTTCAGGAAAGCATTAGAGGAGAAGATGGATATCACTTTCACATGTGTCATAAAGTTACAAACTGCTTTGCTTTTTATTTAGACACTAAACAGGTGGAAATAGAAAGCTTTATTCCTTCTTTAGGTAAGATTTAGGTAAGATATTGAGCAACAGTTTGGACTTTAAAATAAAAAAATTAAATAAAAATCAATGAACGCTCAACAATGTTTTTACCCAGAAGAAATGTCCAGCAGAAGCAGACTGGGAGGTGGCAGCTTTCTACTTGCACCTGCTGGGGTTATTGGAGAGTAAGAGAGGACAGGACAGGACAGAGACATGGAGCGACATCTCGCTTGATATCAGAGAGCCTGCGAATTCGCATGTCGCAGACTTGACGGCGGTCGGAATCGCTGGTCATGAACTTCCTGCTGCACAATCAGACAGACATACCTGCCCTACGTCAAAGCATAGCAAGAAACTATTGAAAATTGTTTACGCAAACATATAAAAACCACCTTCAAATGCAATGATCAACATACGGTTGCGATGCCACTTCATTCAATTTGTGGTTGCAGAGAGTCAATCTGAGCTGAAGACAAGATCAACACAGACACCAATTAACCTCAAATGGATGTTTGTTGGACAATAGAAAGAACGTGGAGTACCACAAACAGGGAGACCATGCGGAGTCCACACATAAAGACCTCGAAGGCTGAATGTTACATATATAACCAGGAATATTCTCAAGAGAGCTCAGTCAAGAGAGCTAATCGTCATTATATACTTGTATGTTGAAATAATTGCATTTTTGCTTTTAATTTTTTGAAATACTAAACAGGAGACCATGGATGAATATTTCAATTACTTTAAAGAAGAAAAAAAAAAAAAAAAAAACTTTCACCCATATAAAATGGTTTGTTTTTAAACTTCCAAGGTTTGATTTATGTAAAAAGTCAGCTGCAGTTGCTCAGTCAGGGATTTTAAATGCTGCTTGTGCGTGTCATGTTCGACTGAGGCTGATAGTGGCCAGGACCTGCTGGCATTGATCACTCTTGCTCTCACACCGACTTGGCTATTATGTAAGGGCACGGGTTTATTTTTAGAGAGCGCCATCAGCGGAAACACCCACTCACCCCTAAATCCAAGATTGTGCCGCTGCCATCATGAGAACATATGGATTTACATGCCGTGTTGGCTTAAGCATTTGGGAGGTGTGAGACTTGTCACCATAAAAAAAAATGTTTTTACCATATCATACATTTATATCTATCTAAAGAGGATATAGTGGAATTAGTTTAAGCTGTAACACATGTTAACACTGAAACAGCATTTAAATAGAATGCTTGACTGTTTATGATGAAATTACACACATAAACTACCTTAATTCCACAAGATTTCAAGTCCGTGGGAACGAAACAAAAACAAGCGCTCGTCCTTCATGCTTGCGTGGTTGTTTGTTTGGATGGCAGTAGGGGGTGTTTATTATTGACGACCAGGTCATAGTGACAGGTCACTCAGAGGTCAGGTCTCAGTGACAAGGGTCACAGCGTACTCGCGGGTTATGCAACGGGGACAATCGCTGACCTACTTAAAATACCAGAAGCCATATTGCTACTAATATGTGGAATTGTGACAAAGTGATCAAACATAGAGAGAATAAAGATCTGACGATAGGAATTGTCTGGGATGCCAACGGAATGACAGCAGGGAAAATCAAAACAGAAGCAGAATAGCAGATGTTGAGAGCAATATAAAAAAGAGAAATGAACATATGAGAAATAAAGCATGGCGAGGAAATCTGAACATGCACAGTGGCAGCAAATTAAGACAGCATTCAAGTTTGCATTCTGATGCATTGAGTATGTTGGTTACGAGGAACAGATTTCATTGAAACAATTTGGTTCTGGAGAGTTCAGCTCTCCTTTTTATGAAGACATATTTGAGACTGGTGAAATGCATGGCGATCTGCAGAGAAACAAGCACATGCCAGTTGCTAATAATTGTAAAGAGATGGCTGCAGATGTTGCCTTGGGTATTAAAAGTGTAAACATACTAACAGTAAGCTTTATGTGGCTCAAAGCACAGAAAAAAACTGCTCTGCGCACATCAGTTATATAGTCCGGTTATACAATTGCGACCATGTTAGAAAACTAGAGATGAAGACATTCTTGTTCTGCCCTCAAAACAATCCTGATATTACTCATGGCCTGTTGGGTTCTGTCATGCTTATCTCCCATTAGCCCCCTCGTCCCGCTGCCTGTGCCTCAGTCTTTGATCAGTCTCCGTCCAACGCCAGGCCGAATGCCAGAACGGCCCAAGTGCCCCTCCTCTTACCTCACCGCTCAATGGTCCCCTTGTTCATAGCTAGTGCCCTAGAAGTGCTGCTTCGTGGAAGCAGCGTTTAAAACTTGCTTCTTTGTGCGTAAACACGGATGGATGGATGTGTGTGTGTGTGTTTGTGTGTGAGGGGTGGACGGGTGAAAAAGTGATGAAAAGTAACAGGCAAGTAAGCCGGGTCACTGGTGGACGGGCGCTTGTGGATAATCAGCATGCATACAAACACATTGCAGAGCAGAGGCAGCGGCAGCCACTGGCGATGGGACGAGGAGGGGAGCAAGTGGAAAAATCATTATCTGAGCTCTGAGGGCTGTTTCAGGTCAGACTGCTGGCAATAAAAAGTGAAAAGGCAGCATGAAGAAGGAAGGTGGTGAAACAGCACAAAGAAATTGTCTTTTTCAGGGGCTGGTCTAGGGGGGGTGTCATGTATTTCATGAGTCGAGGCAATCTTTAGATGAAGTATGTATATGAGCAGAGAGAGGGAAAGGGATGCGGGGGGGTGCGTCATGTTATACCTTGCTTGGAAGTTTGAGATGAACGTCAGACTGGAACAAAAGGGGGAAAGAGGATAGGAGACAGGGGAAAAAGGCAGGAGGAGGAGAATTGTTTTAGTATCTGTGATGCTGATGATGTCATATATCACTGTGCCTTTGGGAATCAGAGAGAACATGATGCCGTTTCTATTCTTGCATATCTGCATCCTGTGTACAAGCTGCTAGATCCTATTATCATCCGGTGTGCATGTGCATGTGTGTAAGAGTTCAGAATCAATTTGCTTACATCTCTCAGACCAACAATGAGTCTGCTTAATTTATTGCAGAATTATGCACGTTTGCATGTATAACCAACACAAACGATCTCAGAATGAGGCAAAACATACATGTTTATGGACCACAAGGAGATAAAAATCCACATCTTTTCTTTGCTTTTACTATAAAACGTCAGATATGATGCTCACTTCAGGGATTGAAGACTTCAGGTTTTTCTCATAGCTTGGGGCTGTGAATATAAGGAGCACGTAATGACATGGTGCTGTCAAGGATAACAGAGGGCTGGAGGAATGTGGCTTTTCCTGCAGGTTTCCCCACACAAGAAAAACACAAGATACAATCAATACAACAAAAAAAAAAGCTTAAAGCTGAAGATATGATATTCCACTGAAACAAGAAATTCTTCTCCCGCTGCATTAAGATAAGTGAGTAAAGAGCCTGTTAATGAGAGCCTTCTGTAAAATACATAATGCTTAGAAAGTATTTGAAATATTAGTCTATTTTTCTGACAGTACAAAATGTACCCTGGGCAAAAATAATCAGAGTTTTAGTTTGAAAAACTGCATTAAAATCCATCTAGGATGTAATTGGAACAGTGAATCCATTTCAGTTTTTAATAAAAAATTTGCTCCTTCATTTGTGTGGAAGCCTATCTCGCATCTCGTGTGCCGTAGACGAGCACACATTTATTACTGAAATGATCCCAGTCACCCCTCGCTGCTGATGAAGAAAGTATTACATTAGGCAGATTGAGTTTCAATTTTATTGCATTTTCCCTCATATACAGAATATTAATGGGAAACAGTGTACAATCAACTAAAAATTCACACGCAGTACCTTATGTAACCCGAGTTGCTGGTGTGCAAGTGTATTTGTTTACAAGGCCGAGATTGTTACGCCATTCAACAGATGCCAGCTTCTCACCTTTATTTTCCATTTGAGGTTATGGTGGAGAAAACAAAAATGGCTGTAAGTGTCATAAAATTACTGAACTAAAGGTGTCTTAACATGCAGATATCATAAACAATTTCTTTTTAATAAAACTGTAATTTAACTGTGATATTAAGAGCAGACCAAACATGATGACACATAACCTCCTCTTTACCAGCATTTACCGGTAAATGCTTGTGAACAGTGAACATTTGTAAAAGAAAATTACCTCAATAGTTATTTTTCAAATTTTTCAATCCAAATAAATCGCGCATTTTATCATCACACTGAATAAGAGTAACATTGAGACGCCAGGCGACAGATCAGTAATACTGTTTCTGGCATAATAAGCATCAAAGCTTTGTGGGGGTGAGTTTGTGAAAACCTGTCCGCCGAACGCTGCACAAGTCACGCGCTAACATTATCCTGAAAAGAATCAGTGTGGTCCATCAGATTTCAGATCTTTCTGCAGATTTGCTGAAAGAAGCACAAAGTTCAGCCTGTTCATTTAAGTCAGAATGCGAGCCGACATTCTGCACGAGGAGACATGTAAAACGTTGCACCTCACTGTGGCCAGCGTTGCAGAATTGAAGGTTTCTTCTTCTTCTTTTCCCATTCGAGATTTTCAAGTCCATCCATAGTCTACTGCAACACCGGAGGCTGCGCCCATACAAGCTCATTACTCACCGTCTCTGGCCTCTGACCTGACCTGGTGGCTTTCCGTATTGCACAATATTGAGCAATTTCTTTGCAATACAGTAAAGATGACAAAATGCTGTCGGGATACTTTGTTCATATTCTCACCTGAATCTCTCCAAATAAACAACCTTGAGGCTCTCTTCTTTCTCACCCCAACCAGCCACGACAGAGTCGGACTATTCAGCAACGATTTTTACAAATTAACTCGCACCACAGATGTGTCATCACCTTTTGATAGTCTCACTTGGCGTACGCGATGTTTAAAAGAGCTTTTAATAAACAAACGGGCTGACGGTTGCACACAGACACTTCACGGCTCAGTGAAGGATATTCTACTGAAAGGAAGAGACGGGCCATAACACTCAAGGTAGCCTTGGTTACGGTGACATGGTCACATCCAACAAATATTTTCCCATTAGACCAACATGTTCAGCATATGAACGGTGGTGATGAATGTCTGGCTCGACAAAAGGAAAGCTTCAGCCTTGTCGGAGCAGACTCGAAGAGAGACAATTCACGACAAAAAAATAAAATATATATATATATATTCCCCTGTCCATTTCTCTTGGTTCCTTTCATTTTATGAGTGTTGGCATGAGAAAACAGAATAAAATAACACCGTCTAGGTTCACCTTTTGCTGTCAGGAAAACATGCTGGTTGAGGGAATGATCCCATAAAACGTCTGAAGATATGGGAAGATACTTTGGTATCTGGTACCAAGATGTTAGCAGCAACATCCTTTACGTCCTGTCAGTTCTGATGTGAAGTCACCATGGATCGGAGGAATCTGGAGGCAAATTAAAAACCTCAGATTTCATTCTATTATTTTCATGGATTGAAGTCAAATCTGCTTTTCTTTGGCAATCTGAATGGTCTGTGCAGCTCCATATGGAACAAACGGGTGTGCTGTTTAATCTGACAGTTTTCCATCAGAAGCAACATTTACTTCTGCTGCAGTTTGAGCTGCAGGTGCCTTTTCATTGGAACAGACCATGTGACACTGCCTTTACTTGATTTATGCGTCAAAGATCTTAAATGCTCGTTCACTTTCTATGCTTGGGCCATGTTTTGAGAGATACTGACCACCGCCGACCAGAAACGGCTCACAAGATCGGCTGCCATCCATCCATCATAAGTTTTCTATTGTTAAACTTACTAAAATTGTTCCGTTTGTCTATTTCTCCTTTTAACGTATCAACTTTGAGACAAGCCCATTCCCTGTTTATCCTACCCAGTAACTGGCGCCGTGATGAAGGCATAATCTGCGTCATTCATTTAATCTGTTGCAATATGGGCGGACATGTTGAAATGTATTTCATGGCCAGCCCATGCAAATGATTTGAGAAAGCCACAAGGGCTGGATAGCGCAACCCGCCCAGCATACACCCATTTCCAACCGCCCAGCAGATGACAGAACTAATAAAGGTTCATTACATTAAATACCAACTGTGACCTAGGAGGAAGGATACTGGGAGTCCACATAATCTGCCCTGTGGTGGAGCATCATGGGTTCACAATGTCATTCATCCTGGAGATTATTTCATTTATTGCCTCAGCCCAGCCGGATCACTTATTGCATCACAGTCCACCTTGTCTCCAAGGACACACTAACAACCCTATTAAATGGGGATGAGAAATCTCGGCGCGCGTTGCTGGCAGGTCCTGCTTCTTATTATCCTCGCACATGGGCACCTGCATGAGTCCCAGAGCAACACCGAAATAATTAAGGACATCATATTTATATGATCCAAAGAGAATCTCTGGTTGACTTTGTGCCGTCGGTGAACAGCGGCGATGATGAGCTCCTGCTGTGCCTCGCCTCAGTGTGCCGTGACTAGGTCAGTGTCATCACTATGGCAGTGTGTTGGAGGGGCACAGTGAGTGCACGAGCAACATCGGTAAAGTGTTAAACTCAGCGCTTACATGTCCGGCGAGCCTTCGTTAAATGACAATTCACACATCAAGATGGGTTATTTACCATTCGGTGCTGTTCCCTTCAAACCGTGTAAAGATTAGGTGACAGGACAGCATGGGCGCAGAGGCAGAGAAGGGAGAAGGCCCAACATGGTGGACGCGAGTAAAACGCTGAGTCACTGTTGTCCTTCAGGAATTCTGAACATATAATCAATACCTCGGGCCACTTGAGACATCAGACAGCACACTGCAATTTGAGACCATTTTCTTACTTTGCTGAAGTGCCAACAAGGCGCCTGATGAGTGGCCCCACGCCTGACCCGGCCCCGCCACGCTTCCCCGAGCAGCCTCTGCAGTGCACTTCTCCTTTTAGTCGCTGTGAAAGAGGAAAGAGGAAAGCCGAAGGAACTGGGTTGCTGCAGTCTCTTGGATTTCCCTCTTTGGATGAAATCATTCTTTGTTGCACAATTCATTTAATGTTGCTGAATTGCTTTTTTGGTGTGCATGTCATTCAGAAGAAGAAAAAAATACATCATCTGACTGCCATGCCTTTATAGTAAACTGCCTCTAAGAGATTAAACGCACTAAGAGGGAAGATTTAATCAAGGCGTCCAGTTACATAAAGCATGCAAATGCACTGAAGAGTGAATGAGAATGCACTTTCACCAGTACCAAGAAATACTTTCATATTCTCCTGTATTGGAGGCCAGCAGATGAGTTCCTTCAAGTTAAAACACTAATATGTCAGAGATATATTTATAATGCATATATTGTTTTATTGTCTAATCTTTTAACCAAATACATAAAAATGATCAAATGTAGTTATTTATTTAGTTTTTTTTAAGTGTTTTATATTGTTCCTTTACCTTATATTATTGTTTTAGTGCTTTGGGATTTATGAATGTAAAGTGCAATACAAATCAAATGTATAATTATAATAATAACAATAATTATCATCATTATCATCATCCTCCCATTTAAAGGATCCAACTTAATATGTTTAGTGATTTCTCACCTACTGATACACTGATCAGTATAGTGATTCAAAATCAGGAAACCTACAACCAAATTCGGTCTTGACTTCTCGCCTGCCCCTGTTCTGACATTTAAATAGAAATCAATGGATGGTAACTAAATAACCACTTAGTTTGCTCTTAGAGAATTTGTGTGAACTAAATCAAAAGGCACAGTTGTGTGTGTGTGTGTGTGTGTGTGTGTGTGTGTGTGTGTGTGTGTGTGTGTGTGTGTGTGTGTGTGTGTGTGTGTGTGTGTGTGTGTGTGTGTGTGTGTGTGTGTGTGTGTGTGTGCGCGCGCGCACTGGAAGGCGATTTAGGAAGTGAAACTCTGCCGCACATCCTGTCCACTAAAATATTCTCTGTTTGGATCACGGCGCTGAAGCTCAGTGCTTCGCAGTGTTTGGATAAGGAGGAAGAAAAAAACGCCGGCCTCCACGTTCACATAATATAGTCTTTGGTTTCACGTGACACCTTTAGACTGGGTGGAACCTGTTTTTATTACTGCATTCGTGTCGCTTCAGTTAACATCCTCACACTAACTTGATTAGGAGCACTACAAACCACAGAGCTGCGCCGTTTATATTTAGCCAGCATCTGAGAGAGTCACACTTACTTTTCTTGTCCTGAATAAATAATTGAATCACACATGTTCTCATTTCCATAAATTAAGACATGGAGCTCCACAAGTTTGGCAGAGACTCCCCGCAGCGAAGCCAACATTTCAAAAAACATTGTCGTGCAATTAATGTTGGCCGGCACACAATACTGCCACTGTTAGTTTTCTTACTCATACGCAGTCTGTGGGTGCTCTTTTTTGACCAGCCAGACTGCATCCGGCAACTGCTTCACTCTCCTCCATCGACAGTCTGTGAGGTTTCGTAATACTTGTTCACTGAGAATTAACTGAAGATACAGTTACGAACTGGAACGTGTCTGGAAATTCTTGTGATTTCGAGTGTCCTCTGAAAGTATTTCTCCCTCAGTCACTCATGTGCTTTTTCGGTAATAATATTGAGTGGCCAGATTATGGTTTGCATTGCTCGCAGCTGTTAGTACTGGCAGTTGCAGAACCATTGCCCCATGATGTAAAACACAATCAAACTCCTTCTTTACTGTGTACCTTGTGTTTTACTCTGACGGGAAAATTGCTGGAGAGTTACTTTTGATGTAAAAAAAAAAAAGAAAAAGAAAAAGGTTGGGGTGGATATAAGTTGTAACAAATGAATGGTGAAAATGCCATTGAACATTTTATTTACTTTCCAACCACATTCTCAACAGCAGGCATTGGATCACATGTACTGTACTTAAATGGTCTATGTTCAAAGCACGTGTCATCGGCAGTTTGTCCCGTAAAGGAATATTAAATAAAACACATAAAGAATTCCGATCCCTAGCTCTGATCATTTATTCATATTGAGTACGTAATCAATGATGATTTTTATAAGCAAATGTTGGATCACATTGTGTAGAATGTTGCATTATTTCCTAAAAAAGGACCCATCAGCTCATAACATGGTGTTGTTTTTTAACCATAATGACTAATTTCACATAAATCAAATACATCCATAATGTCCTGTCAGCCTGTACACTAATCTGCTCTCTGACTATCAGCATTAGTTATTTTGCTATAATGCCCGTCATATTAAACATCCTCTAGTCTCAGATACATTAACTTACATTCACAGCACAGCAGTCATTTCAGCTGTTTTGATGCAGTTTCCTCTTGTTTGCATCACTCTCGAAATTCTTTCCAGAACTGTAACTGGTGAATATATTTCAGTAACTTGCACAACACTGATAATGATCTGCAGAATTACATGTGAGAATCATGAGAGAATCACACCAGTTTTGCATGCGATCCTATAAGCATAGATTCAAATGTGTCATGTCTTCGTGTTTTAACCATTCTTCATTCCAGTGTGATGCAAAACAGTTGTTTTGACACCATAATTTAGCTCAACATTGTAACATCACAAACCGAGCTCATTTTCTTCAGTGACTTTTAAACATTTGGCAGAAACAAACTGTCTTTTTACTGACTTCTGGATCCAAAAGTGAATATGTTTCTGGGTAGAATTATGTTCTCTGCCACATTTCATATAATAAATAAAGTGTTACAAAACAATCCAGTCAAAAAGAACTGAATGGAATTTTCCATAAATTCATCCTATAACTGTCTTAGAAGCATACATTGTCCTCCAAATATTGTATTTCTTGGTAGAGTGAGTCATATTTCTATTCCAAGGATTCTGCTGAACCCTCCCATCTGAGTATATATTTCGGCATCTGCTCCAATTGAGTGTGTCTAAGTATCACTAACTGATTGTAGTGAAGGTAGAGACATTTCTGCTGAAAAAGCAATGTAGAAAGCGTTAATTTTGTGGCTGCATTAAAACAGATCTGAGTATTGCCTTGCTGCAATATGCAAAGCTTCTATTTAGACTAATGACACTGTGATAAAAAAGCTCGGTGTTGACAAAGTGCGATTGCATTGTTAAGAATTATGCAATAGTGTGAAAGGTTGGGGGAAAAAAAAACCTCACAATTTGCAAACTGTATAATGTGTCGATTTTATATTCCCAGTGTGAGCTCAGCAATCTCTGCTATTGCACGGATTGGTAATGTCATTGCTGTCACCCTCGCTCAGTGATTTACAGTTTCAGCATTAAGAGGGGTGTCAACACCAAAAACAAATGGTCTGGGAGTTAATGCGCTGCCGTGCACAACATGCGAGCCCCTACTTTCAAGGACAGAGTGTTCTGCATGCATTAAAAACAGTTTAATGTGAGAAAATCACTCAGGAAGTTAGTGCCGTCCAAGGATCCAGAGTTGTTCCGAAGTGAGATGGGAAATCCAACCACAGGTTAGTTTGATGTGCCTCCCGATAAGAGGTGCAAGAAGACAGGGCGAGTTGGTGGTGAGAGCAAAAGGAAACCGGATTATTTGTCCACCTCAGCACCTTTGAGTGTGTGTATACAGTGCATAGGGAGCAGCCTGAAGGCGCAAACACACACACACACACACACACCCACATTCTAAACACACTGACGTTTTGCGAGCTCGCCTCGTCTTCAGTCCAGCAGCAGCTCCTCTGGCAGTAACAAAGGTTGAGGAGTGTTAATGTTTCACTCACTGCCAATCTAACTGCCAAGTTCCTAAAAATGCACTGTAGGGCCTAGTGTGGAGAGAGAGAGAGAGAGAGACAGAGAGAGAGAGACAGACAGAGAGACAGAGAGAGAGAGAGAGAGAGAGACAGAGAGACAGAGAGACAGAGACAGAGAGAGAGAGAGAGAGAGAAACTGCTTGTGCAAACACAACCTCCTTCTCCCCCTCTCTTCCCCTCCTGACATTCTCAGTTACCAACATTGTCGTCAACGTGACAAACACTTGTGTGAGGTTTCCTTCGGAGGCCATTCCACTGCATCAAAACAACTCAAATCAAAAAGTTCAAAGCATTTTTATTTTTTTTTCTTCCTTTAAACAGATTTACAGGCGAACACATCTGCTAATGAGCCTCATTTCTCCCCCGCCGGCTGCAGCCAAGTTGGTGAGGCAGGACCTGAGTGAGTTACTCTGCAGCCCGAGGTTGAACCGTCAGTCCACCTGAGTCTGACTGAGCAATCGGAGACGCTCCGGATCTGTTGCTGGGTAGAAGCGCATCTCCACCCCTCCGGGCGATTGGTCGACTCGGTGGGGATGGCCCCACCTCTTGGAACAGTGGCGTCTTCTTTGAGCACAGCCATCTGTCACACACAGGCAGTGGAAAGTGGCCCTAACAACTGTTTCGGGGGCCAGGTATTTGTGATGTGTTGGCTGCTAAAGTTGGAGAATACGGAGTTTGGTAATAGGATCCAGCATCTGTCAGTGTACAACTCTACTGGAGACACACGAGCCAAAAATGAATTTGCCACAAGAGGAATGTGGAATTACTTCACTTTCCTTTATCATTTGAGTACAAACTTTTTTTTTTTTCTTCTTCTTTACATTAGGACGTCCCGGCTAAACAGACAATGTGACCATCACAGGACGGAGCACTGACCTACAAGCACAAAATAAAATGTGACACCAGCGGTTGGACGGGTGGAGGAGGAAGTCATGCAGAGATTATTTTGTCCATTTTAGTCATTCCTTCACCTCATAGCCACATTGATGAACCGCCTTCAGCAAAACAAACCCAGATCGGCCGATGTAACAACGCTACAGAGTAAATCTGTTAATAGCTGATTCATAGAGACACATTAACGGAGCCAAACGCTCTCACTGGGGTCTCTGGCATGGTCGAAAACAGATCATGTTCTGTTACTGTGTTCACAGCCTCTTCTGCTCCCTCCATGTGCTAAAAAATGATCAGTGATTATTTTATTACTTCTCAGGTTTAAAATAACTATAAAATGACTAAGCTATGCATCTTAATGACAGAAAAATATCCATGTTGTAAATCCATATGAGTCCAAAGAAGAAGAAAAAAATAAAAAAAACCTTCAGCACCAGTTTGTGTTACTTTTGCTAAACTGAGGGGACACAGTGGACCATTAACTGCATGTCTTTTACAAGAGACATTTTGTCCTGGAGAGAGAGAGAAAAAAAACAAACAAGTGTAACTAAAAGTACACATGCGGGTTATATTTAATTTCAGCGCGCGTGTGTGACCTGACATGTACCGCGGCACTCTGGCACAGCTAATTAAAGCAGTGCGGTCATCACTAATGGTGCCAGTCACACCAGCTCAAAATGTAGACTACAGCGGGGAAAAAGAAAAAAAAAAGAAAAAGGGATGTGGATGCTGAGTCAGGGGGTCTGGGGCCTCTGATGTTAAATATCAGCACAGCTCAGACTGTGTGAGACCGCATAATGAAGTCCTCCATCAAACTGCAAGCACTCTACTTTGTTTCTGTGAGAAGCAGTCGAGCAACTGACTGTGTCCTTTCTCCTCCTCATGCAATCTGCCCCTCCGCCATAACATGCAACCATCCATTTAATATCACACTCTCCCTCTCCTCACTGAGCCTAATTAGCGGGTATGAATATCCAACAAATGTATGTGTTGTTTTGATGGATGAGAACGGGGAGCGTCTGCGTCGTCCTGAATTCTAATCTCTTTGAATCAGGGCGGTGTTGACTCAAATGTGTGATTATCATGTTACATCATGCTTAATTGGGTGTAGTTCATCTTTTCCCTTCGACCTAAACCTCTTCACAGAAATAGAAATTAAATCATATTAAGAGGAAACGCTTAATCATGGTGGTCTTCCACATTTTCTTCTAACAAGGTGTAGCCACGCTGATGGCATTGTTGTGGCAACACTACATTTTAAGCCTGCTGGATCAGGTGGGGCCTACATAGCCTATAGTGGTTAGTTGATTACCAAAAGCACATAGTAAGTGTAACAAACAATAATGCTTGTATGGCCAGTAATGGAATTACAATCATACTCTGTAATCCATGGCGCATTTCCTCAATGAATGAACTTTGCTGTCCACAATATCTATTTTTGATAAGCAAACTACACAAAAACTGCATATAAATATTTTATTTTCAAAATAAAACATTTTATTACACCATTGGCTATAGTTAATTTGTGTATGGCCAAAATTATTACATTATTGGTTGCTGCAGGGATTGCCGAAGCAGTGAAAAAGCGCAATAACTTTTCAAATGATTTGTATTCGATGTTTTATTTTGTTCAAGAGACTCTACACAGATACCATCAGGGATTGAAACGAGGGGAAATCTCTGGTTTTCTTTCTGATATGGCTGTGTTTGTATCCTGCAACGTGTTACAAAGTACTGAAATCACAACACCATTGTGCACACAGTCCATCCTCTGTCAAGCAACAGCTCTGCAAATACTGAATTTGCAAGTCAAACATTTGAAAGAACACGCTGGAAGGGATGACTGACCCATTAAACACAGACGGAGACTGTTTGGAATAAAAATTCCACCAAAAGATGATTAAAAGTACAAAACCTCTCCCTTATAGCTGGCACAGTGGTATATACACGCAGTATGTACGTGTTATTTAGCTTTTATATTGTGGGAAAATTGAGAGTCCATCAGTTTCTCTAAAATAAATAATTGGATAAGAATAAACTCACTATTTGAATTTCATTTTTTCAACTGATAAAATCAAACTCAATGGGCCTGGCACTGCAAAGGTCTTCCCCGAAACTTAGTCTTATTTACAAGGCGCACATGGCTGAAAATGAAGACTTATGGTCAACAAAATAACTCCACAGATACAAACAGCTGGATATTTGCAAAAATGGATATTTTTTCCCCTCTACGTTTTCAAAACATTGCTCGCCCCAGACACACACAATCCTCCATAAAAACTTCATTCAGAGCTACTGTGAGCATGCCAAACCTATAGGTGGCAGTGTAACGAGAAGCAAAGAGCCTCTGCTCCTCGACATAATAGAGCATTTGTGATTGTCATCTCTTCTGGGGAGTAATATGACCTTGTTGGCTGGTCAGTGTGGTCGGAGCGGCCAGTCAACGGGGTTAAAGTGTTTACGGCCAACACTGACCAAAGCACCATACCCCAAATACGTGTGTGTGCGGGTGTGTGTGTGTGTTCGAGCTGTCAGTTTTGGCTATCTGATGTCCTTCCACAGATTATCGCAGAGTGCTAATGAAAGGAGGGAAAGCATTAAGGGCGGATCTTTTTTTTTTTTTTTTTTTTTTTAAAAATTTATTTATTTTAACATTGGTCCTGAGGAGTCTGCACAAAACGTCACATTTTATAGAAACGTAGCCTGACATGAAATAAAGCATTAAATCTTTCGACTGGGGAGGGAGATGAGGACATCAGTCAGAATAGGCAGTGACACCCATCTCGTGTTTTACTCATCACCCTGCATGATTTCACTTCATAAAATGATACCTAGAAGCATTAATAAAAGTGCCCTGTAATCATGTGGAAAGAAACAAAAGGCTTGAGCATAAATAGAAGGAGGTGACCTTTTTGTTTTTACAATTGAGGCAAGAGATTCTCTACCAATCGTAATTTTCACAGACAATCCCGATCACAGGTCAGAGCAGACTCCACTGTTTTTTCCATGAGCACTGTCCACTCTCCCTCCAATCTGCACTCCCTCCACCGCCTCGACCACCTGGCGTAAAGCAACACGCTCCCTTTCCATCTGCTCTCACTCTCAAGCTGAGGAAACACAAGAGGGACAGATGGAAGGGTGAAGGGGGCTGGAAAAAGAGGAGTAGGAAAAGTAAACAGTCAGGTCAGCAATGAAAGCAGCGGAGTGTGGTTTATCGGCTTTAGATTAACAGAAAGTCCAAACACTGCACTCCGGCGCACATGATAAAAATCGGCAATTATTAACTTTTGTTTTGCAGTTGGCGAACGGAAAAACAATCCAGGTTGCGTGCGCCAGCACTGCTTTTGCTTTTAAATGCATAAACTAGACTAACCTGCACACCCATTCAATCAGATTAGCATCTCCCGCATACATGGGAAATGTGAGAGGAACATGTTGAGGCGTGCTCCGGGAAACCTGTCAACGTTTTGATGGACTGTGACTTTTCTTATTGATTAAGATTAAAGCACCTTTCCCATCCGACGGCAATCTGTCTCTTTTTTTTATGATTCAATCTAAGGGAGTGGCTTCCCACTTTAAAATGTTGGGATGCTTGTGCGGCTTAATGAAGCAGCGTCGACGGAGCGGGCTGACTGCGCAACATTGCTTTAATTGGATATCACGTCTATAAAGTGGGCATGAGAAATGCGATCAGTGTGTGTTTGGTGTGTTGACTTACATGTGGTGCGTAATTGATATTCGCTGCATGGATGAGTAATGGGTTATGCAGTGCACGGAGCTGAAGTGAGGCCACTTTGAAGGGGACATCATGTACTGATGGCTGTTTACGCTAAACTCGGCGTACAGCACGTTGACTGTGTGTGCATGTGTTTGCATCCCCAGCAGGCAGAATGAGAATCAGGGGGTTTGCGGCTGGTCTCGGACACGACGCTGCACTTTAATGTATCAATTAATATGTGCGATTTAAGTGATCTGTTCAGGAACAACTCACTGCGGTGGTTTTCTGCTCCATTCTTTTATATTTCCCAGGCTGCCATGGAAACATAAATCTGTTTAGGTGCAAATACAAACACGCACCAGGGATTTTAAGCATTCACATATTAAAATGGAGGTTCAATTTGTCTCGTTTTGTGACGATTAAAAACAAAGTCAGAATTGAAAATGATTCTCCCATTGCACTAAAAATTGACTTAATTCTGCCAAGTGAACAAAATGTGTGGCAGGAGTTTAAACTAATTGGGGGGGGGGGGGGGGAAGAAAAATGTTGGAGCATACGTTTAACGCTGCAACTAGAAGGTTCACATTAAACTAGCGAATCAATCATACGCTGACAGCTTGATTACATGAATTACTGCTGTAGTTTCCCTATTTAGTATATGGGAAAATATAACGTTACATCCGCTCTGTAATTCCTGGATGTGCTGTGAAGGTACAAACGACGGGGTCATGAAGGCGTTGCTCTAAAATGTGACCCAAATAATGGTGAAATCAAATTTCAAAACGGATGACTCACAAGAACCACCGGATGCACAGGGAGCGTCAGAAAGGAAAAGGAAAAGACAAAACGAATGATCCAGGTGGTGAATGTGGACGGTTTCGAGACTCGAGGGGAAGCAGGTTTTTCGGCTCCATGCTTTGTGAACATAACCGTCGAGGCAATCACAGACATGCGGTGAGAAATCGTTTTGCACTTTGGCCTCCCTCTTACATAAAGCCAATTATTCATTGTGACCGTGACATAACGTATTGTAGTCACCTGCTGTGAAACATCCCCTAATATTAGATTCTCTTCATTGGCTTCCTGCTAAATCTAGAATAGAATTTAAAAAATATATATATATATTCTAACCTATAAAGCTCTTAAAAACCAGGCTCCACAATACCTTAAAGAGCTGTTGGTGCCATGTTACCCCAGCAGAACATTTGGTTCTCGGAGTGCTGGCTCACTGGAGGTTCCTAGGTTTTCTAAAAGTAGAATGGGAGGCACAGCTTTCAGCAATCAGGCTCCTCTCATGTGAAACCAACTCCCAGTTTCAGTTAAGGAGGCCGGCAGTCTCACCTTTGAAGGTTAGGACTTTTCTAATCAGTGAAGGTTACAGTTAGAGCTGGTTCATGCCACCCTGGACCATTTTCTAGTGAAGTTGCCATAGGTTAAGACTGCTGGTGGGCCTACACTGAGCTTATTTCCTTACTCACTCAGCTTGTGTCACTTTTACATGTCATCTTCTGTAGTCTGTGCTCTCTCTTTCTCTTTATACCTGTCTCTGTGATCTCTGACAGTGGAACTGGAAGTCTGTGATCTGAGCCTCCTGCCCTCATTTGTCTCATTGAATGGAGGATCACTACTCCCTACCAGAACCAGGGTTTGAATCCCCCCCCCCCCTCCATTATTTTGTTCTATCCTATTCTTTTCTTTCTAACCCCAACCGGAAGAGCAGTAAGCCCTGGTTCTGCAGGTTTCTTCCTGTTAAAAAGAAGTTTTTCCTTTTAACCGCCGCTAATGCTTGTTCGTGTGGAATTGTTGGTTTTTCTCTGTAAAATTGAAAAAGCATCATTTTATTTGTTAATTTCCTGTGGCCACTATGTCGTATTATCTCACGTTAACAGTTGTTTTGTGGCAATTGTTTAAAGTGGTATTTGCAGTATTACTCAGTCACATACACAGTATTTCTTTACCATTTACACTGAACTCCAGTAGAAGCATAGCAATTGGCCGATTTCTCGAGGTGGACCTCTGAACGTATATTATGCTCCCTATGCTTTCTGCACTTCAACATTGATTCATATTAGTGTCATAAAGCACAGGGCCAGGGCACTTTTAGACAGGGGGAGCATAAATCCCACAACACATAGCTGATGAACATGAAAAAAAAAAAAAAAAAAAACGCTGCTCTTTCAAACACAATCCATTTCTATCTACTCTGATTTTTTGTTGTTGTTGTTGTGTGTGCCATTTCTCTCCCTCTCTGCAGCAGCGGCAAAAAGTTGCAAGCACTATTCAGTTTGTGTGGCGCGTTTTGTTTTTTGTTTTTATAGTGGCAGGAGAATTGGTTTAGACTGTGATGCATGCTCCATAACAACACAAAGCCGGCCCAGTGACCTTCAAGGTATTAAGGCATGTCCATCCAATCTTTCAGTGTCCCCTGGGGCCATCATAAAGCACACGCCGCGCTGACACCTCAGGGTGCGATGGGAAGAGGCGAGAGTTATGATTGCACTGTAAAAAAAGAAAGAAAAAAGGGGAGCCAAGCCGGACTGAGCGGAGCGAGTATGTTTATGTTCGTGTAGGCGGCCATGATAACTGTGCTCTGTGGTGTTTAGATACTAACCTCCATTTAACATGGCTCATGAATATTAACACTGCATTGAATGGACTCAGGTTTAATTTAGAGATACAAACCTACAGCTTGTGAGAAAAATAATTTAGATGTAATTTCACGTTGCTGAAAATGAATACAAGAGTTTATCTCCCAGCATAGAAAATGAAGGTCTTGGCACCATTTCTGTTTTTATTCTTTTATATCTTAGCACAATTGCTTGTGCATTTTCTGATAGGACAGAAGAAAGAATTGGATGTTCTCCCTTTAAATCCCCACAACTCTGAATGCTGGATCATAAGATAGGACCCATTTTATCTGTCAGGAATGTTTATTCAGTGAACGCAGTCAAATGTTAATCCATTCAGCTAACGTTGGCTCTGTGGCAGTCAGAAAACAAAACGTGATCCATGTTTCATCGGGTCAAAATTGGATAATTCTTTAGTACAATAACGTCACATTCATTAAAATCACACCTTTTGTTTTGTGTTGAGAAATGTCTTTGCCACACACATTTCCAATGATTCACAAAATTGGAATGGAGAAGGCAAAGTAAAGTGTCTTTTTGGCTGCTTTCGCCGTGCAGGGGTCGACACAGGATCATTGTTACACTGAATGTCCTTCCTGCTGCGATCAGGACCCCCCCACGTGTCAAGTTCAAGACCTTACCTGATGCACCACCAGCAGTGGAATAAACAATGCAGATATGAAAAGCGGTTTTTCGTTCACCATATTTTCACACTCTCATGAATCAGCCATTATATATACGAGGTGCAGGCCACACAAGAGAAATCCACATTTTGTTTCTGCGTTCCGTCGCGCCATTACATTTCCTCTTCGCTATTTTGAGCATGAAGTTACACGCCAACAGGTTTTGGGCTTATTTTGGATCAATGCCGCACTTCTTAAACACCTATAAAAAAATAAAAATAAACAAGCATAACAGCAGTTAATATGGATATTTTTAGATGTGCAACCTGTTTATGGCATTCACTAATGCGGTGGGCCAGCTTCGGCCTCATGTTGACTCTGTAAACAGCACACAACTGCACACTGTCTGCAGCAAGGAAAACAAGCAAGCACAGCCGAAGAGGCAAAAGTTCTCCCGGATGATTAATCAACAGTAGTTTCTGGGAAAAGGCCACATGTGTATAGTATACCTCAGATGGATGGCTGTGACTTTGCTGCGTTGAGTTTGCAGCATTCGTCTTTCATGCTTCTATGTGGTTTCATAAATGTGTTCATTGCTGATAAAATAAAATTTGTCTCACATTTCCACATATGTTCTTGTCAGTGATCATAAATGCTGCCTCTATACCAGAAAAAGAAAGAAAAGAAAACTGCACTCACGATAAGAATAGCTGTGAGAAAGGAGGGAAAGAGAATTTGAAATGAGAGCACGTCTCAGTCAAATTCTCCTCTGCATGAAAAATATTTCCAACAAGGCAGCCAGTACAAGCTCTTCTATATTAGATTTATAGAGCCTGAAAAAGGACATGGAGGTGACCAAAGGGGTGGAAAAAGTGCAAAAACGGATACAAAAGTTGGGAAAAATAATAGAAAATATGGGAAAATGGATGAAAAAAAAAAGAGAGAGAAACGGCCTCAGTGACAGAAGAGAAATCAGTGAGGTATGGTGTACCCGAGCGAGGAGAGTGAGAGAAGATTAGGGGAAGTGAAAAAGGAAGATGGGAGCTAAGAGAAGATAAAAAAAAGAGAGAAATAAATATGATGCAGCTGTCAGAGAGAAAGCTCCCTCTCTTTCTGTGGTATATTATTTCTCAAGCACCCTGGCACACGACTAATCTGAGGAAGGATGGAGCTTATTTATTCGTTAATGGCTCTGCTGAAGCCTTTCAGTGTGTCATGACCTGGCACATTCACAACTTATAACTACTGGCTAACAAGCGGACCGCAGCAGCATCACTGTCTTTACTTATCAGCCGTTAGCGATCATTATGTGTGCGATTCTTTTTAGTGTTCTGCAAACATGACCGTCCTGCAGTCCTCCCGCAGCAGCAGACTGGACATTTTGACGACAACCTTGTTTCCATCATTTATCCATCAATCTGAGCCGTTTGTTCTTATAGAAATACTCTGGTTGCTTTCTTAACCATTATCAGTGAAAGAGACCCTCCTGTAGGATCTCTCCTTGTTGAATCAATCACACACATACTTTTCCTCTTGATCATCTTCATTCCTCTCCTACATTTCACAAAATTCACCACACATAAACCGCTAAACTATTGATCCCTGATGTTGTGGTGAAGGGGAAATATTCAGCAAAAAAAGAAAAAGTGCATTTTTAAAGCACTTCTCTAGACTTGGTGCGAGTGGTGCCTTATTTAAGTGTGTGACCTACACACCCTTCATGAATTTTAACATCCCCTTTACGCATCAGAAATATCGACAGGGAGAATCAATACGGATTGAAAAATGTATGGACAGTGACTGGATAGATGGGCTGAGGCGCAGATGTCCTCATATCAGCCGCGGAGTGACAGGATTCAATTAGAGCTGACATGTTTCTCAAGTTGGGAGATAATCATTGAAGGTCAGGTGCTGTTAGGATTCCTTCGATCCTCGAGGAACTGAGCACGGCTGTCTAATGATTTTGCTACTGAGGGTATTGATATTCAGTAGCAGTTCATTAAGAGAGATGATTCACTTTGTAGGCTTTCAGAGATCATACTTTGTTTTCAGGGCAACGGCAACTCATACAATGCAAGACGGCAACAAATTAAAAACAGTAAAATGCACCGAGATAGCGTTGTTTTGTCTCTAAGCTCATTGTTTTATTATTCTTACACCGAATACAAGCATATAATTACAAGGCAAAAGCCAAAATAACAACCAAATGATCTAAAATCTAAATTGCCATGGTGTCCTTTGGGAAAACAGGCTGCAGTAACGTTAATGAGTTTTGTAGCAAATTAGCTGAAATGAACATAAACTCATGTTTCCCTTTGGAGAAGTGTTTGCTTGCAAATTTTGACAAACAAGCTGTGAAAGGCACCCTGACCTCGCTGAGCAGAAACTACTGGTATTAATAATTGCCACCTCTAAGACACGGCACCTCCATTTTTTTTATTTTTTAAAGCACCGCGTGTTTGCGAGTGCGTGTCGAAGTATTAGAGCACAAATGTGGCACTGCAATGTGAAGCGTTCTAATCTGGTCCAGTAGAGTACAGAGGAGCCCAATGCTGGCAAACAACCTGATTTAGCCAACGTTAAAGCTGTCCGTCAGTACAGGACGTAAGCCCAATATATCTTCTGTTCAGTTCAGAAGGTGAACGTAAACACTGTTGCTCTCTCTCTCTCTCACACACACACACTAAAATAACTCCCAGTCCTTCTTATTAGCCTTGTGTAAGCTTGAGCTAGCTTTGGTAGCAGAAAGCTTCAAGCTGACCTCAATCCCCTCCCACTGCGGGTCACCGTCCGGCCCGGGCCAAGCAGCTCTTTTGGCTGCCACACGAAGAAGCCGCCCAGCACGTACTTCGCCCTACCAGGTTCCCATGGCCTTCGGCGATTAGCCCTGCTATTCATACGCCACCAAAGCTACGCCGTCTCAAGGGCCCTGCCTCCTCAGCCACTGTCCTCAGAGATGTGACTGGACAAAACACGCCCGGACTGCAAATCTACTTAGCACACTTGTGGCAGACAGGTCTGTGTGTGAGTAGGTGTGTGTGCCTTCGTCCAGCGCTGAAGGTAGACACTGCCTACCTGTGGCAATCGACACAAGGAGGTTTAGAAAATGTATGTTTTTCCTGTGAGAAGCAAAGAATCCCAAGGAAAAAGGGGATGCAGGAGCCATCTGAAAACAACCACATTAAAGACCGACAATATTAGCTCTACATGGTAATTCTTAACTTTTACAGGGCTGATAACTGCTCTTACTACTTTTGTAATAAACAAAAATCTTTTAATCATTCGAAAAACCTTGATTCATTAAGCTTAAATGTTTGTAGGCTGCAATTGCACAATAAACATTGTGCAATCTTAGCCAATGAAATAGCTAAATGGATCTAAATGTGCGTCGCATTGGCGACGTTACTTGCTTTCCTCATGCACACTTTAAGCACAAGGCCATTCCATAAAGGAAACGACTCGACTAGAACATTCTTTTCTTCTCTTATTTCCTCCAAGATATAATTACAGCCAAAAGCAGTGTTGCAAACTAGCGTGACGGTGTGTTTGTCACTATTGACACTATTGACAAGCAGTTGTCGCAGTACGCTGACCTACCATCATGACCTGATCAAGAAACCCATCAAACAAGCGCGATTATTATTTGTTTTAAATAACGAAAGCGCCCTATGTGTTCATAACAAACTGTTATGTCCTAAAGAAAGGCAGCAACTTAAGTGAGAAAACACATCACGAAAACAAATATGAGCCATGTGGGTGTAGTAAGAAAACTTGTATTTAATGTTACTGGCAAGTTTATGCAAAGTGGCTTGGCTTGTTACTCATTTAGCATTTATTTATTTATCATAACTTTTTGAGACTTTGTTTTCCTGCTTTGTTTTTGTATATTGACTCCATGCGAGCAGCATGTTTAGTGTGATATTGTAAGTGATTGCTTTCTTAGTGTTCAAGTCAAGTCCAATTAAATTTGAATTTGCCTGCTCATAATAGACGGTGTTGACTGTGCGGATGGCAAGAATTATGAGGAGGATGTGTTGAAAAGAATTGGAATATGCAGGCGCTTGTGGGTTATATTAGAAACCTATTTGCTGTCAAGTTGTGGCTCTCTTTTTTTCCTCATCCTGTCACTTTTTGTCATTCTCCATCTGTTTATCTCCCTGAACAATCGGCCACGCTGACTACATCTATCGGATTGCTGGGAAAACAGGAGCTGTATGACCGCAGACTGTTATGTCGTAATTGGATCGCTTTTGCACATTTGAATTAAAGATTTTTACCCGTTGACATGTTAAATCGCCTTGGAGTTTGTGTTTGTTTGCCGGTGTGTGGTTATCTACCTCTCTTTAGATCGTACAGAACACCCCTGCAGTGTACATTCGCCCACATACAAACCTAGGTACAGGCCAATGCAAATCAAGAGTCGGGGACCTCCCAGCATTCACACAAAGAGTAAACAAAGCCTGCCAGTGTGACACCTCCACCAACCTTCACAGTAAGGACGGTGATTCTCAGCAGCATCTGCTGCCAACAGATCCAGCATTTTAAATGTCTCTCTGCTTCTCCTGATACTTTACAGCAGCCACATCCCAAGTCTGAAAACCAGTCTCCCACCGTGAGAATTAATTAGGATGGTCCTTTTGAACGTGCACTAGCAGACGGAGAATTGCTCCGAGAGATGCGGAAGTATGTCAGTATTTATAGAACATCATGAAAACTGTGAGCAATATGGATGGAGAAACAAACAACCATATTTCTGACTCATCAGCAGATGATGAACACCCAGCACACAGTGTCAGGCGACATGGTTAAAATGTCTGTCTTAGGATAGCTTTTTCCTTTTTTCTTTATCTCCTTTGTTTCTATGACTATACTCATGGTAGGGAAGATTCCTCCAAGCTGAACACACTCAGATGTTATAGTGAAGAATATACCCTCATTTTTATCTTGAATTTCAACATTTGGCATCTGCAGGCGCAATCTTCATTCTTATTAGTGTCAAAGGGTTCCAAAGCTGCCCTGAAAGGTGAACACCGGCCAACTGGAGGTTACTGAAGAGGACATCAAACTGCCAACTCTGGGATCATTGGAAGAATCGTATCACCTGACTCACAGCCAACAATCTTTAAGGTTGAAGGACACAGGGTCAATTCCAGCTGACTGTAGGTGAAGGCAGGGTACATCATGTGCGGGACAAAGACGAAAGGGACAATCACACAAGTTCACATGTATGGTCATTTAGTCACCAAATGACCTCAAATGAATGTTTTGGACTCTGGGAGACTAAGACTAACATGTGTTTGACAATTCGGGGCATTTGTAATGTAGTGCTTTATTTGTTACCACTCGAGAAAAGAATTTGAGTTCTTCTGCAACTGTTGGACACAATGTTGATCGCGGGGATTTGTGAAGAGAGACGCCGACCACTTGGATCAGGATCCAAAGAAGTACTCTGTCATCACACAGTTTCCTTGTAGCCGGATTCACAAGATTTGCTCCCCTAACGAAACAAGTTTACACAACAAGAGAGCGAAAAGACTTGCAGCTGTGAGAGGATAAGCAGTGTGACATAATGAGCTTGCGGAAATTGCCTGGAAACAGACTGAGGCACACACAAACACACACACACAAACACACACATTAGATTGTGTAAAAAGGTCACACCTCATCTCTTGATGGATAATGCAACTCTGGCTTTGATCGTGCCCTGTTACTCAATCCAAATGTCATCCGTAACCATGCAGTTTACTGTACAATCCAGCCTCAGATATTCCCAGGAACAACACAGAGAATAAGTGAAACCTGGATACAGTAACACCTCCACCTACAGAGGTTAAGAAAAGTCAAACAAATCATACCAAGAATAAAAAAAAAAAAAGCATCCCCTCCAGAGGTTGACATATTTCCGACACCTCAGTGCACAAGAAGTTTCTCTAATACTGGCATTTTCACACCCAAATGAACTCTCCTTTACTGAAAGGACATTGTGCAACGTGCCGGCAGGATGCAAGGGGGAATGGGCACATGTGCAATAGGCCCATTTATAAACACAAAGACCAAACTCGACAATGAGCCCATTGAAAGACAAAACAGGAGTCAGTCAACGTCTGAAATGTCCTCACATGTGGCCATGGGTAACTGGAAAGATTTAATTAGATTTCATTCTTCTTTCTAGAATTATTAACCCTTCATAGAACAAATGGCCAACACGTGGCCATATGTTGTCACCTTGGCATTGGTTCTAATTGCCATTTTAATAAAATTCAGGATTAAATACAAAAATGTGCTCCGTTGCTTTGACTAAGTAGCCCTATAAACGACCATACCTTATGTTAAAAAAAAACGGCTGAAAACCGAATCTCACTTTTCTCTGTTATAAGCTTCCAAAAACCAGCAGTCTGCCATTCCGTATTGATTCGCACTCTATCATCAATCTATTTCTCACTAACCTATTAGGTGCACCCGGCGCCCTCGTAAATACCAAGGCACCGTGTCACATAAAAAAAAAAAGCTCAGAAATGCAGCTCTTCCCTTCAGCTAAGATGTACTAGTTGTTCACCTCAGCCTGTCATGAGAGAGACAGATGTTCCTGCGAGGAGTCCCAGAGGTCAGGCACTCGTGTTCCACCGCCACAGCTCAGCCTTGGCAGAAACATTAGTAAATTTAATCCACCTCTGCCCTGCTGTGTGTGCGTGTGTGTGTGTAGCGCAGCGACCAGTAAAAGCCATGATTCCTCCAGCTGTATCTCACACGTGTCTGAGTCAGACAGAGATGGACATGGGCGAGGAAAGAGAGAGCAGAAATTCATTTAGTTTGACACGTATAAAGTATGAGTTCACGTCCCTGAAGGGAAGGTTTATGACATGGAGTTTGGTCGTGATTGTATCTCAAAGTTGCAGCTTTGAAGACAGGCTTGATCTTGTATGAGTTGCGTGTGAAAAAAAAATAATGGAATTGACGCTTTTGGCTGTTTTTGTGGACTATTTAAGCAAAACTGAATCTATCTTGTGTACACACTCAACTTAGGGGTGCACACACACACACACACAACTTTGAATAACTTACACACAAAGACTCCTAACAACCCCAAATATCCAGAATAGAACCGGGGTCTTCTCACTGTGATACAGAAGGGCTAGCCACTACTCCACCGTGGGATACTCAACAGCTCACACTTCCTTGCAACTCATAAATTAACACGATAAGGAATGAAGGAGTGGCGAGTTCGGAGGGCAAACAGTTGAGGTGGAGGTTACAATTCAGAGCAACACCCACGATGAGAAAGAAATTCTGAAAAAAAGGGTGGGAGTCGCAGGCAATCAGCGCGAGAGACTTCTTCAGGCCATAAGTTGACAGACACTGGAAACATGTCACAACACGAATCTTTCTGCAGGAAAGAAGAAGCATAAGCATTCATTATGACCTACTTTGCGGTTGTTTCCATAACTATGTGAGCCATGGTAACAATCGCGATGGGGCAAATGTTTATGCGAGTAGTAATTTACTACTGTGCAGTGAATTATATCCACTGTTTTCAAAAGAAAAGGGAAAAGAAAAAAAAAAAAAAAAAAAGCTGGTGGCATAGCAACGCCTATGGAAGTCCTTCACCGCCGAGTTGGACGTGATGCAAATAACAACTCAAACACACCTTTGTGTGACGTGCCTTCATTTTGTGCTTGCAGTCTATTTTGATGACAGTGTGCAGGAAGCTTTATGCATCCACGTTTCCTCCCATGGTAAAACACCTATTTTCCCCTCTCGGGATGTCAAGAAAGATGAGTAAGAAACATCCATGAGCGGAGTAGGTGATGCACACGTCGACATGCGTGTGACTGTGATCATACATGACTGGAGACGCTGCGGAGTCTGCCGCTCCGCCTGTGCTCGCAGACACTTTGCTCGGTATTTATATCCAACCTTTTCCTATGCTTCCCTTTGAATTGCTTCCACCCACATCATGTGTCTATTTGTTTCTCCTTGTTTCTCACGGGTTTGGATTTTCCCTGACACTTCAAGTTACTAATGCTGGATGCAGGTTGTCATGGCAATACATCTTTGACAGACTCCTCACTCGCCGCGAAGACACAGGAACTCTCTCAGGAGGTGAGGATGTGGAGGCATTACAATGGAAGAAACAGTGGTTGGAGTCACTTTATCAAATAATTCCAGGGACTGAAAATTGGAAAAAGCATATTTGTCCAAGTTGTCATTACATATTAGACTTTTGTCAAAAACACTGCATAATGAGTTATTTTCACAACCAGGCTTCAAAACGTCCAGACACATGTGTCTCCAAGTCACCTTGCCCCCAGAGTAGCAACTAACCGCAACGTCAGCCTTCCAATGTGCTTTTATCTCGACAGTCTGTCAGCGACGTGGACGCACTCCTTTCACCCGTTTGCACACAAATAAACTGCCCGTTCTTTTCTAAAAAAATTCATGCATGGACAAGCTGTGTTGGAACAAACAGATTTAGGGGTGGAGAAAAGCTGAGGACAGAGACAGTAACCAGTCAGGATAGACCCCTGCACCCACAAGCCAACTCACACTACTTTAGCCAACAGAGGGGCAATTTAGAGAGAGAAGTCAGTCACAAATGCATGTTTTTATGTGTGGGAGGAAACGGCACTACTCTCATATATTGACACACCGCTGTTTTTGTTCAGGTATCAAAATAGTTTAAGGATGCCCTTTTGGCTTGAACTATTCTAATGAATCGTGTTGCACTGCAAGATTTGTGTACATTAACATCTCAAATTCACATTCACCGCAGTTCTCCAAATTATAGATCGCTTCCTACATCCAAATATTTCTGAATTAAAGATTCCACATGATACAGTTTTTCAACGATTTCACATATTTGTCAGAGGACCAACAACGTTGTATTCAAAGTGTATTTTCCCAAATCAAGTCTAAAAGTCCCTCTAGTGAGCTCTACCGAGAACAGGTTTTTTTCTGTATCCGCCCACTTGTAATGTTAGAGGGCAGTGCTCATCTGCCTATTCAAGGTTCAAAGTGAGTATCCACCACAAAGGGAGCTGTTATTCCCCCGCATGATGTCCATCAAGTGAAAATCTATGAATCGTCTATATGAGCACACGTTCAGTGAAAGAGGGAGCAAGTAAGACAGGCTTTCTTCACTTCTGGGTCCTCACACAAAGGCTTTGAAGACATTTATTACCGTTTGAAAACATTCTAAAGTGAATTTTACACAATATGGGACCTTTAAGTATCACTGTGACCACTGCAAATCTGATCTTCATGCTTTCGTCGGTGCAGTTTAGCTGTCCTGTCTCATATCTATGATGAGCCGCTAAAAACTCAGTGAGTCGGTCCAACACTGCTCAGATTTGCTGAAATGGTGTTGTAGTCAGAAGGCGGTTAACCTAACTTTGCACTTCCTCTGTAGCTGATCTCTTTTACTCTCCTGCGAATATACAGCCACACTGACTTGTCTCGCTAAGTGAAAATGACAAATCATCCCACCACCAAAGACATGTGGTGCTCTTACAGTAAATGAATTGCAGACTCAGTCTCTCTGCTCCCATCTGTCTGCTTGTCTCTGTCTCCCCGTCAGAGATTTATGGCTCCGTCTCACCACCGGCCCGCCACTGCACCCAGAGATGCTCAGTAATCATATCATGCCACGCCACAACAAAGCATTTGCTCGTGTGGGAGCAGTTTTTCATTCGTTCGCATGCATACGTACGCGCGTTCTAATATGCGTTTCATCAGCTGAGGTAGATGTCAAACCCGGCGACTGAGCCCATCGCACATAATCGGCATTATTACGTGTTTGAATATGTTTTGTGTGTGTAGCACTGAAGTAAATTCAGTAGATATAAAAGTTATTTCATAAAGTTTCTTCTCTTCTTTTTTTTTGAACATTTATTCACAAGCTACCACACGAGGCACAGTCGACTATAGAGTGAATACAGAGTTCATGCTGAGTAGCAGATGTTGCTGCAGGGCTTTGTCTGCCAATAGCTTTTACTTAAAAATAAACCATAATGTAAAGTGCAGAGACTGTCAGAGAGACAAGGTTTCTGCTACTCACTTCTGCATGAAGTGAAGACCGGAGACATGTGGCTGCATATTCTGATTTAATTCCAACTAAACCACCAGTAAATCATATTTGATGCACAGAGTTTGATATCGGAGAACGTTCGTTGTGGCGTTGCCGCTCTTAAACCCACACAGATAATGAATGATATTCCTCGACAATAACCGCCATGGCTCCACCATATTGCTGTTACGCTAAACCAGTTACCAGGCAACCAGCAGAGATTACGGCAAGTTAATAACTGGGAGGTGGGACCTTTCCAGCATCCTATTGGGGAAAGAAATAGATCAGAAAATTCTCCCAGGGTGAGTTCTGGAGAGCTACATGAAGCTAATGGGATGTCTATTAATGATATTCCTTTACAAGAATTGGTAGTTTTGTTGCCCCAGGCTCGTGAGCTTTATTTTAACATTTATTTTATTCATTAGCATAACGACAGCAAAACAAATCCCATTAAAATAAACCATGTTGTGCATCTTGTCTTAACAAACTCACCTAAAACATGCTTTTTGAGGCTTCACACAAACTTCAGTATCGATGTACGGCCACAACGGAACAAACTTGATGGCAAAAGGACGAGAAGACCAAGTAAAACCTGAATCAATGTGTTATCCTGTTCACTTGTAACATTTGCTGGTTAAATGTAACTCAGAGGTTGCAGACATATTTGTGTTTCAGTGAGACATTTCGTAAATCAGGACTGTGTAACATCGATTTGAAATAACTCGGGTTGCATTTAATTTCTCATGAACCCAGTTGAAACTTCATACGCTTTTAAGTGTGAGTTTGTGGAAAAAAAAACAACAACATTGAACTGCATCTTTTTTTTTTTTTCTTAAATTTTCATACTGACCAATACATTTCCTGTCTTGGTGAATCACCAAATTAGAACATTGCATGACCCTGTAGGTTGTAGGAGCTTTTTGCCAGCATCAAGCAATGTGATGCCCACATGATGAAGAAAAACGAGTCATGATATTAGTGAAATCAGTCATTCTGTCCTCTCATGGCCCCGCCGCAGATGAATCCTCTCAAGTTGAGAAGTGTAAGTCCCAGGATGATCACACCTCACTCAGATCTAGACGAATCAGAATTAGTCAGCTGTGCATGAATTAAAATGAATGGGCTCCTCTGATTGTGAATTATGCAACACACTTGAAATGACTTCTGGTAGATGATAATTGGGAATTGAGATTGCTCCAATAAAGGAGAAAATTATTGAATTAAGATGTTTCCACATTAGTAAGACAGACAGACAGACAGACAGACAGACAGACAGACACACAGAGACACACACACACACACACACACACACACACACACACACACACACACAGAAATATGTCCGCTTGTTGTTGCTTCTGATGAGAGGAGGTATCAATAGTCCCACTGGTCACGTCCCCGGGGGTCCTCAGATGAACGTGACTCAGGAGCACCGCTGGAAAAGGTCGACACGGGAGTGGGATCAAAAGACTGGTGATAGTTCACCAGAGAGACCTTATAGAGGGATATGAAGGGGTTACTCCCCCCCCCCGGAGAGGCGGAGTGTGAGGAAAAACAATCAGACGATGTGATGGAGGGAGGGGTAAAAGAGAGCGGACTGGGAGAATAGTGGAAAGTAGATGTGCAGGGAATATGATTGACATGGTGAGTGACCAGGTCACTCCTTGACATTTCTAGTCTGCAAGCTGCTTCAAAGGTTATTTGAGCTGAGAAAAAAAAAAAAATATATATATATATATATATATATATATATAAACAAAAAACAAAACAAGCGGAACCAGAGGGTCATCAGCATAATGCATGGTGGTTATACCAGCACATGCTGTGTTTTGGTACTGGTATGTTAGAGCTGACGAGTATTGGGAACATGCTGGTGGACCAGCTTCATTAGCTGGACATCATCGGAAGATAAGTTCAGGCTCTCACGTTACACGCCTTTCCTCGAAGGAAGCGTCGCTTTTTAACTCTATGTGGAACTTTCGGCTCTACAATAAAAAAATGGTTTGATCAACTGGAAATCCCAAAGCAAAAAATGGTGACCCACTGCGCACAATATTTGGTGAATAGTCAGCCAGTCTAAAATTTTTATTGACTATAACTGTCATTCTCATCACAGTCATATTAAACAACATAACTTTAAAGCTTTTAAGTAGTTGTTGCCTTTATTGAGTAACTATTGACGTGTTTTCACATAATACCTCTTTAACATTTGACAGCAGTGAGCGGGTTCCTTCGAAGTACACGCAAGAGTTTATATTTCAAGAAAATTTTTTGGGGGGGGGGAGCATAGGAATTGTGAAATCTATCATCCAGTCCATGTTTATTTGCTCGTTTTAATTTGTGGCAATTAGCAATGTGCTTTTAAAGCCCTTCAGACTGTGTGCCACACAAAGCGTCACCTGACAGGATTTTAATTCTCACCGGTGAGATTTGTTGATGTTTACATGTGTGCATGATTACAGGCGATATAAGACAGAATCCCAGAAGATGATTCACTTGTCAGAAGGAGTACAGATTGCCTTCAAGCCAAAAGTCTCCCTCTCTAGAGTTGGAAAAAAAAGAAGAAAAAAAACCACACAAAAAATACTGCCAGCCCCATGAATCATGCAATTCAAAAGTAAAAAAAAAAAGAAAAAAAGACAGTGACTCATAAGACTAAAATTCAGTTGCTGCCTGCATGCAGTGGCACAATGGTGCAAATAATAAAGAAAAAGGAAAGTGCAGGAGGAGGGCTGGCGAGTGATAACAGCAGTACATCTACGTCACTGATGAAAGAGTAACCAGACCCTTGGGGTGGAGGGATAAATAAAGGAGCGAGGAGGGAGGATAATATTATCCACATATCCCTGCTGCTTGTGGCTTCGCCGCCTGTCATGCTCTGCCGGGCAGTGATGTCACTCAGACTACAGAGACCGTTTGCTGGCCCTGCTCCTCACCGACATCCACCGACAGCCCAAAGGGGACGTAAAGCGCTGCGCGCACACACACTCAAACACACACACACACACACACACACACACTCATAGACACACACACACACACTGCACTGCAGATGCTGAATAATTAAACATGCAGCTCTGTGCACACAAACACAAACGCACATGATTCCTCTGTGACGTCAATAATTCAGAGTTACACTGTCAATGCAACAACCACCTTATAACTTCTTATATCAATTATTTACTTTTTTTTATATTTGTGTTGTGCCTACATCGTTGTCCACCGAGCTGAACATACCAAAACATTGAAAACTGCTGAGAAGGTGGATTGATACTGAGTCCGACTGAGTTAAACTCATGTACTTGTGTTCTCGTCCCCCGAAAATAGGGAGGAGGAAAGCAAGAAAGGAGAACAAGCAGCCAACTGGTTTGCATCCATATATAACCTCTGCCTCACTGTTGGTGTCACACTAAACTGTGTCCCCACTTTCAACCCCACTTCAGTCCCTCTCAGCATTTTAATAATGTGCTATTATTAGGCACACACACGCACACACAGTGACACGTATGTCCAGCCACCAGCACACACTGTCCGTCTTCTTTTATGTTTTAACATCACCTGCAGACGTGTTCCTGGATTTGCACGGTGAGCTTTAACAATGCTGTGAGGCTCAGATCAGAAAAATGCTTAACCCAGCCTATCAACAAGAAAAATACTGCACACTTCCACAGGAGGCCAAGGGCGCCCCTGCTCCTGGGGAGGCTTTTAACCGCCCCCCCCCCCCCCTGCTGGTGCAAACACACCTGTCCATACACACTAGTCAGATGAGGACAAAGAATAGATCATACCGAGTTCCTCTTGTGAGAAATATTGTCACAGTAATGCAAATTTCACCTTCGGTCTGGGTCATTTATTTTAATATTCTACTGCCTGAGCTATTAATATGGGCTTCTACTAAAGGAGAGGAATTGTGGTCAGTATGTTTGGGATCAGAAGCACAGCAGCATGGTGGACAGATTGCATGTTCTTCCAGTGCGTACATGTTTTTTTTTCCTCCTGGTATTCCAGTTTACCCCCACAGTCCTAAAGCATGTATTAGAAGATGACTGGTGACTTCATCCCTTATGGATGAATGTGAGAGGTTGGATGACAGACGGACGAATGGACGTCAACTAACAAAATATTACAGTTAATACTACTTAAAAGAAGTTGATTTGGACCTGAGCCACGCTGAAGCGCCGTGTTTGTACTGTTAACTAGTTTATCAGGTCAGTTTTCTTTGGCAAACTACAAAAGGAGTTATTTGATATTTCTCGCAGGGCTTAGAAGAAGCAGATGATCTTGTCCCTAAAAGTCCAACATCAACAAATATTTAAGTAGGACAGAAAAGAAAAGGATCCAATAACGTGAATACTTTGAACAACCCTATGTAATACGTCCATGCCATCTGTTGAGTTCCTAACCAGCACAGTGGGGAGCACTCTGCTTAGGTGGTCTTGACTACAAGACTAAAATATGACAAATATTTCCATATGGCGGATAAACTTATCGGTTTATTCTTCATTTTCCTCCACCGTCACATTTCTTTCACCCCGATCTCACACCAGCAGTGGCTCCTCTTTTCTCTCTCTGTTGACATTCTCCCCATGCAGCCTGCACACTCCTCTGTTTTTATAGACATCCCGAATATCTCGCTTTCTTTACTTTGCTTTCATTCCGAGCTTCCGTTCGGTGCGAGCGTCTCTAATTTTGAACCGTCGGATGAATAAATGAACAGAGCGCTCCGCCGTCATGTTGACGTAGCACAGCCATCCTTGACAGTGTCGCAACAATCCGTGTAAATGCGCCTCTTCCCACCTGCACTCAGAGTTCAGCATGATATCAATCTGTCCCGCTGAAAAGGAGACGCGTTACCAAGCAGGTGACGTTTGTAAAAGAGAGGAGAAAGATATTATTTTCTCTTGTTTTGCACTGGAAGGATTTGGTCTCTGGACTTAATCTCACCGCATGATCCCACTATTGATTCGTGTTGTGTACGAGGTGTGGACTCGTACGTCACACCGCACAAGAAAACAAGCATCAAACGGAGGAAGGGGGACACACACACACACACACACACAAAAAGGACCTTCTGGTTTATAATGAAGAATGGATTTGCTGATAACTAACCGAGCACAAAGGAAGGCATCAGGATTCGACCTTGACTTTCATGAGACGCAGAAAAAACAGTGGGCCCCTGTCTTTTTCATACAAGAGCACTCTAAGTGTATTTAACTCCGATCAGCATGTGCCAATTGAGCAGCATAATGAACAATGAGCCCAGTGAGCACAACTAAATGCTCCTCTGTCTGATTCCTTCCCGTCTGTTCCTGTAAAAAGGTAAATCACAGAGCAGAGCTGAAATTCGGCCTCAGATTTGTGGCACTGCTTATACGCTCTGGCTGGTATTATCACCCCGCCGGTCAGTCTCAGAGGATTACAGTTCATGTGAGCTGAATTTCCTGTTGGTATCATGAGTGTCACGACTCCAATATGTACGCTAAGCCACAGGCCATTACTCAACATATACATTCTATCTGTATTCATCCAGTACAGAATAGGGTTGTTTTTTTTTTCCTCCCACGAAGTCGAGATTATTGCATATCTCTCAGCGTCTCAGCTGTAATGCAGTCCAGCTCTGGCATGCCACAGTCCCAGAATCCCCCTGTCTGGGCTGCAACGCACGCTGTGACGTCAGAAGCCTCTTTGTATGTGTGTGCAGGCCTGCTGTCAGCCCCCGCATGGCTCAGGCGGAGGAGGGGGTCGATGAGGTGGGATGGAGAGACAGAGAGACCGAGGTGGGAGGTGGGCTTTACTCTGTGATGTAATTTCATGGAAGTTGTTATGTGTGGTGATGCTGCATCTCAAAACGGGCCGCGAGCAGCGTCGCCTTCTACTGGCTGAGGAGAAACATACCAGGCTGACGTCTCAACATAATCAGGGTTTTTTTTTTTGCAAAAACTGGATTTGGATTCAAAGTAAATCGTGTCCTGGCTTTAACTATACCGGTTTGTTAATGATGGGATGGATGATCCATAGGTCTTAAAGGGAAAAGCAAACATTCATCAGCTGGTTAACCAGTATGTGTACACACACACACACACACACACACACACACACACACACACACACACACACACACACACACACACACACACACACACACACACACACACACACACACACACACACACACACACACACACACACACACACACACACACACACACACACACACACACACACACACACACACACACCAAAACCTGAAAATCCTGAATATTGTTTGGGTCAGTAAATTCTTTTTGAGTATGGGCATGGTGAAGCTGAAAACACTCCAGTGTGTTTAAAAGTTAACATAGAGCGCCATCTGGTGGTAAAAGGAGTTTGATCTTTTGGAGAGACTGCAGCTGTTGAGCTTAGGTGATTTAGCTGCGAGGTGAATTTTAGTCATTGAGCATGGACATATTCTGCAGATGTGGAGTCTGTCTACAGAAGAGAGTGGCAAATCATGAATTAAATGATAATTAGTGCAATTGATGCAGGATGTTTTGTTTTTTCATGACGTACTTAGTTCATGCTTGCAAATACAATTTGAATCATCATCAGACGAAACAAACAAGCAAAGAAATACAATAGCGGCTGATGCAAGGCGAGAAAACTTGGCTAAAATCATGCACCATACTGATTTTTAATTAAAAATACACGACTCACCAAAAGTTGGGGATATTCTGTCTTTCAGGTGAAATTCCAACACGAACCTGAGATACACTCTAAATACATCTATAAGTGATCTTGGCGTGGCCTTCTCTAAACTTTTGAACGCACACGTCCAACTGTTCAACGTCTCAGTACTTTTTGTACAACTTCCTGTTCTCTAATAAGAAGCTTAATGACAAACCTCACAGCAGGTGTTTGATCCATGAATCAACCAATCAAAATCTTGGTCCAATTGTCACCATGATTTTCACACCGTGAGGCCAAGACAACATCAAATAACTGATCAACAGAACCTCGACATTGGAGGCTTCAAACAGCATGTTCACAAATGGAAATATCTATTGAGCTTAAAGGACAAATACCTTTATATGAGTATTAATGTGGAGGATATTGGGAAAAATGTGTCGTCCATTCCAGATCTAGGCTTCCAAGTTATTAGGAAGAAAAAAAAAAAAAGCACTTAAAACAGCAAATTTAGAAATATAAACCACCTGTTCCAAACTTGAAGAAAGAGAACCCGATACTTCAAAGTACCAAAATAGTTTCAACGCTGGTTGAAAGGCCGATGAACTGAAGCGAGAAAGAAACACAAAAGCGCAGACTTCTCCATGAAACTGAGTTTAATAGATTGTTAAAAATAAGGCTATGACACTGTTTTAGCAAACATTGACCAGGAGGGACCACCGTCGCGGCGTCCAGAGAAGGCCGGTGCAGATATCTGAGCACGGTCTCTGGGGTTTGTTACAGATGACATACAGTAAACAGACTCGTGGTGCGCTCATGCACGCCTGGGAAGTGGGAACGTTCCGATTCAGGAGTGGCTGCTTGTTTCCTGTCACTTTGTCTCCTACATGGGAAATCACTTCTTTTTTTAACTTAGCTTAGGATAGTTTTATATGAAAATAGTCAGTCCTAATTAGCCTCGTGTCATAGTCGGGAACAAATATCATCACAATTTCAAAATGTGGCGAACAGGGATGTTAAAACTTGCAGCCTGCCGGCTGAAATAAGCCCACAAGAGGGTTTAATTTGACAAACTTGCACTTAAATAAGTGCAGGAATTACATTTACAATACGAGCATATTTTCATTTATGTTTTGGCTTTAATAGTTGATGACAACTTTGTCGTTATTAAACAGATTTCTTAATGAGGGGATTTGTTCGGCTCGCTCATGCTTGTTATCACCTCTCTGACCTCGGAAGTGAAACCATTGCCCAAGCTGCATGAACGCACCAGTACACCACACACTGGGAAGGGGGGGGGGGGATCAAACACACGCTGGCGAGTGAGTCCAAACTCCTACACGTACACACAGACAAGCACACGCACGTCGACATCCACCCCACCCAAAACGGTGGCAATAAACCGAGACTGAGCTGACAACGTAGCGGTGTTCTCTTTAAAAAAAACATGCATAGCTTAGTACATGAACGTGTTTTCTTTTATTTTCCATTTTATTTTGAAAACCACCAAGTTTATGTTTGCACTCTTTGATCATATGGTGTGTCAAAAAAAATGTCCCAACGTGATTACAGTGATTTATGTGTATTTGACCATTATTAACAATCATGTAAACTCATAGGACTATTTTGTTCACAATAGCCTCCTATGATATTTTGATCATGTAAAAAGTTACATTCTGAACCAGGATCGGCTCCATAACAAGGGAAATAAATACTGGAATGGCAAAAGAAAAAAAAAACAACAATATAAAGTTACTGTTTTTGAAATGGAATGGAGACCGATCTTGGCCCAACGTTTTAGATATAAAAAAAAAAAAAAAAAAAAAAAAAAAATTAAAACATCTGTTTAACATCGGCATCCCGCGATGAAGTTATAGTCAATCATCAAAATACTTATCGAAAGTGACTTGCAAATGAATAGAAAACACACACGACGCCCAAAAATAACGACAAACAATTACAACAGTGGCCTTCCAGAACTTCTAATGAGACAGCAAAACAAGGAATGATGAAGCAAATCCGGAGAGGCTCTTTTTAGTGCCACGTGCACTTCTGTCACACAAAAACCGTTATTGTCAGTTAATTTCCCGTATTCAAGCACAGTTTCCCCGATGGCATCCTTAAAAAATATATACACATACACCCTCCAATTATTCATCTCGCTAGTAAAATAGTAGGATGATGCTTCTTTTTTCATCCTTTGGTTACTGGGACCATCTCAACTTTACTTTTTTTCTTTCCTTCAGTGTGCACAGTCGTCGTTTCCACACATTTTGTGTGTGCATCTTGTCCTAAACCTTCATAATCTACCCTTCTTTTTTTTTTTTTTAAATAAAGTGCCGATAAGCTGAAGCAAACAGGAAGCACTGAGCTGGTGGAGCAAGAGGATTTTCGTCACGCGAGGAACGACGGCTGTGAGCAGCCGCACACACACACACACACACACACACACACACACACACACACACACACACACACACACACACACACACACACACACACACACACACACACACACACACACACACACACACACACACACACACACACACACACACTCAAACACTCAAACACACACACACACGAATGAGGATACAATGATATTCTAACTTAGAGCTGGTTCTATTCACAGGTACCCACAGTGCTGAGATTAATCTGAATGAACACAAAGGAAAGCCTATGGTCAACCAGGGTGCGATTCAAACTGTGTGTGTGTATGTGTGTGTGTGTGTGTGTGTGTGTGTGTGTGTGTGTGTGTGTGTGTGTGTGTGTGTGTGTGTGTGTGTGTGTGTGTGTGTGGCGTTTTGACACTTTACTGATGATGAGCCCTCAGTGACGGTTCCCAAACTTAATCCTCGATATCTAAAAGTCAACTCAAAATGGCCTGCTTCATTGTAATGACTGCGAAAAAAAAAAATTATGTAATAAAAATCTAACCAAAAAAATTCCCTTCTTTTGTTTCTAAAACTAAACCCATGGCAGCATGTGGGACGAAATTTACCCGCTCAGACTTTGCATACCTAACAATGTGCTAGCGCGGCCGTTTTCCCCGTGTGCAGCAGCAGCCGTACGGACACGCGGCCCAGCAGAGGGGGAAACGCCTGGACGATTTCTCAAACATAAACTTCATCGTATCTATTTCAGTTTCATCGAGAATAAAACGTAGAAAACACTGACTAAAAATAATGACTTTTTTTTTTTTTTTTTTTCTTCCTGTGTTTGTTTTTCTTTTTTCTTATAAAGTAGTCAGCTACTCAGGCATTAAGAACAATCAGTAATATGAAATTAAAAACTAGAAGGAAGGGCATGCGGAGGGCGTGGGTTGGTGGACGGCGCCGGCGTCGACGCGGCGGCCCGCGGCGGGTTCCTTCACTCGTGAGACGCCGTGACCTGCCACACGATGAGGTGGCTCCGCTCGGCCTTGGCGGGCGTCGACTGCTGGTTGGCCGCCGGCTCGGATAACTCGTCCAGGTCGCCGCCTTCATCACCTGCGGAGGAGGAAGACGAGACGAGCTGACAGGTGCGTCTACACCTCGACGAAGCTCTGACCTTCTTACGTCGCTGCAGAAAAAGCTTTTGAACGGAGGCCGAGAGTGACGAGCCCAGAACTCCGATCCGTTCCTTTTAATATACGAATGTGTCATCGATCCATCAACTATCACCTTCGCCGCTCCGAGTTTTGTATGTGCAATGTGGCGGGCGTACGCACCGATTCTGAAGTCGATGTAGCCCTCCCCTCCGCTCATCACCAGGTGCGTTTTCGGCTCGGACGCTGCGGTGTCGGAGGACTCAGACGGCGGGTCGTCAGAGCCGGAATCGGCGGTACCCGGGGGCGGCATCGCCTGACCTGCGTCAAGAAATCACATGATTCAAAATCAAGTTCCTAATGAAGAGTCAGAACAGACAAAAGAAAATAGATGCTCGGTCACAAACCAGAAGAGAGATTTCAGTGGTAAAGCTTTGAGTAAGTCGCAGCCTCCGACTGGAAAAAGTCCCGACTTGACTAAGACGTTAACGTCAGCAGAAGCCGATCGTCATAGATTAGTTTTTCATAAGTGGTGAAACAATGAAGGTATTCTTACAATGATACTGAGAAAAGAAATGCTTGAAGGTCCAGTGACTTTTTCGGAATGTTGACAGTAACAATAATGATCACTCGATATAAATGGTATTTTCTTTAATATAACTTTATGATTACGTGAAAAAATGTTTTGATCTAAAAGTACACAAACATGATGAGACAATAGTTGTCTGTGGTTCATTCCCACCAATTATGAACTAGATTAATCATTACAGCAGTAGAATTAAAAAAAAAAAGAAAAAAAAAAAAGGGATATTTCAGAAAACCATCAATCAAAGCCAATCGTGTCATTTGAGCTCAGAACTAAAACAAGGTTTATAGATATATACTAACGTTTGGCACACGCTTGTCTCCTACCTGGCACGGTCACGAAAAACTTGACAGCGTCTCGATGTCCATGGAAGCACAGCTGGGCGTGAGCCATGGAGCAGAATGGCACGAAGCTGCCGGTGACGGCGCCGTCTGAAGCCTCGTCCCCGTAGACCCGCACCGCACTGCCGGGCCGGTTTGGCACTACTCCTGTTGACTTGTTAGCTGAAGAGCACGGGACAAAAACAAACAAACACGATTACATTAAATAACTCAAACATTATTGGAAGTCATCACAGACTATCTTTCTTCAAACTCTATAGGTTCGTTTTGATAAACAATACTGTTAAAATGGTGATGGTGATCTGAACACCGACCTTTTGCTTGCCGCTTAAACCTCTAATACTAGTTTTCAATGAAATACATTATCTAAAATCCATACTATGTAATTGTATTGCTTGTAAAAGGACGGCTAGTCCGAGATCTTCGCCCACAGAAACACTTGAAAAAAGGGGTCATGGAGATGGAAACAACCGTCTCTGACGTTTTTTGTAGTTATGTTCCACTTCCAGTGCAAGCGCCTTCTGGGATTATCAGCCAATAGAAGAAAACAGGAACGATTGCAGTGAGCACATGGAGAAGGAAAGAAAATGTTTCAATATTTAACAACAGCTGCTCTCTGAGTCTGTCAAACAGCGTCTTGCGAAACAAGGCTGTGACTGAGGATCCTGTAACCATGGCAACTCGACCATCTTTTACCCGGCAAAGCATCGTCTGACACACGACACCAGCTGCTCTCGCTGGCCAGGTTTTAGGGGGCGAAACAACACACCGAGTGAGAAGAGGCAGGGGTGAACGACTGACGTATAAAAAAAAAGGGAAACTTGTGTCGTGTGATGTTCCCTCAAGCGGCTCCAAATATGAAAAGATAAACAGGAGTGGGTGAAGACTGCAGCGGGGAACATGAGATTAACAATCACGCTGTGTATTTTCACCCCGACGACGAGAACGCTTCGGTGTGTGTATGATGGGAGTAACGGGAGTAAAAGATGTGGTTGGTTTCACATCCCAGCCAGAGGGTACGTAATACCTTCAGACAGTGGGATGGAGATGATGACACCATTTCCTGTTCCCACCCAGAGTCGGTTGCAAGACACCACCAGAGCTGTGATTCTCACAAACGAGAAACCCAGTTTACCCGTACCTGAAAGACACACACACACACACCCACACACACACACACACAGGATTAAATCTGCACTTTTAGGGAATACTTATTTGAATAACAGAAAACTTGATGGAAGTGGCAGGCTGGTCAGTACGAATACCCAGCATCTTGCTGACGTAGGGCTCGATGTCCACGTCCTGGAGGTGCTGGTAGGTGTGTGCGTGAAACAAGCGTAAAGTCGAATCCAGTCGAATGGACACCCAGATGCCGTCTCCCACCCAGGCCAGCTGCCGGACCTGACTCTCCTTACGGGGATGAGCGTCAAATGACTTCTGCTCGGCAGCGACACGATGGAAGGAGGACAAAATTACACTCTGTGCCTTAATCAAGAATACAGATTGTATTGGGCGCTTGGCAGCTGTACCTCTATCCTCATGGCCTTGGGCTGGATGACATAGATCTTGTTCCTGTAGCCGCACCACACCTTGTCATGAACCACCGTCATACAGCGGATCGAGTGGTGCGGCCGGCCCAGATCCAACAGGTGGTAGTTGGTTAGATCCCACTGACCGTCTGAATGGAGGAAAACAAGAGCGTGTTTGAGGAAACAGCTCCGACAAAGTGAAACCATAAAGTAACTCAAACCCTTAACAATGTGTGACATTTTTTTTGTACCGAGGTAAAAACTTACCGATGCCTCTGTGGAAAATTGCTAACGTCCCGTCAGCCAAAGCCACTAAGACTCTCCCTTTAACATGCCTGAAACAAGCAGCGAGACGCCTTTTACTACACCTTTAAAACACACTTTCAGAGGCTTGTCGCGTTTGAGTGAGTTATTTATCAAATGCAGTGCCGACGTTGTACTCACACTATGCCGAGGATGGATTCTTTCAACTTGATGGCATGAAGACACTTCCTCCACCGCGCCACAGAGGAGTGGACGTACAAACTTCAAAGTGAAGGAAGAGAGAAAAAAGCGAGACTGCTTACTATACAGGATTTTCAAATTTGAGTCAATATTTTTGAACTGAAACATGAAATAATATGACACATGGAAAATTACTTGATTTCAGGGATTTTGTCAGACGCATTCAAAAGTAATTCTTAAAAAGGGTATCAATAAATTCAAACTAAATAGAACTTTTTTTGCTATAAAAGTGCCATTCATCATGTTCGCTACGGTAGAAGCGCCCTCTATTGGCTGCTGTGTAACACACCATCCGTTCTGAGCTCCCAGCCACATGGTGGGGAGAGCGCTGCTCATCCGCAGGGCTTCACCTTCTGACGGGTCGGAGCTTTCTGGCAGAGAGGTGGCACAATCCTGCCCGGAGACTCTGAGGGCAGAAAAGTGATCAGTCTTTCAAATGCACCCTTAATAAAACGCTGGTAACAACTGAAAATGTTTTTATAGAAAATGTCAGGTTGCTCCTGTCATGCATTCTGGAGAACAAACTCATCTCATCTACTAAAACGAGTGACTGAGAAGTGTGTGCGCTCACCCCTGAGTCTCGGCAGGAGAGGAGTCGGTGGGTTCCACACCCAGCGGGTCGGTGAAAACATGCTCCGTGTAGATGCCCGGTTGGTTCTGGTCCGCGCCCTGGTCCTCCATTCCTTCCTCGCCAACGCCAGCGTTCGCCTCGGTGGCTTCCGTTGCCTCTTCCGCTGTAGGAACCCCGTCTTCTGTTGGACTGGTCTCTCTGGACAGCTCCACTGCAGAAATGATGGATCACAGAGTTAATGGGCTTCCAGTGGAAGTGGCCGTCTCGGACGCTTGAGCTGACGTGAGGTTAAGAGCAGATTTCCACGGCAGCTAAGATGTGACAGTTTAATAAAGACGATGTGTCAGTGTGGCTGTTGGGACTTTGATGAGATGAGTTAATAATGAGTTCTTTTCTAATTAGATGAGCTCAAGGTTAAAACGGGGAACTGAGCTCCAGATACTAGTTCAAGAACAGAAATGAAATTCTCATCCGGCTTGAACAAAATGACAATTTGACTTTTGTGAATTTTATTGTTTCATGTCCTTTCTATTTACAAACAAATATCATGTAAATAAAGAAATGAAGCCAGAGGTACAGGATGCTCCCATTTAGCTCATGTTTTCTCAATCATTGGGAAGCATTTTCAGCGACATCTTATTTTCTGAAAGGTGAAATAAACCATCTTTTATATTTGTCTTTTATGGCTTAAGGAAAAAACAAAGGAAACAATTTTCTGTTGTCTCAATACATACAGTATTTAGAGCAAACATTCATAAGACACGCGCCGCAAATAATACAGCAAAAATACTGCATGACCATAAAAATATTTATTTGTTTATTTAAATGCGATTCATAAGCAAGTCCATTTTACTGAGATCCTCCTGTTTGGTTACTCTTTCTTCACGTAGTGACTCACCTGACCCCGAGACGGCGCTGTACTCAGCCGGCTGGTCACCGACACAGGTGTTGGCGGTTTGCGGGATGGCCGTGGTGCCCTCTGCCGCCGTGACACCATCGCTGCCCGTTGAGCCCACGCTGGCAACACTTCCTGCCAGCGACACGCCATCACCTTGGCTGGATTCTGGGTCTGGGGGAACCTCTTCACCCGCTAGAAAATCAGAATCACACACCCCTGAAAACAACAACACAAATTGAGTGCAAGGTTAAATCACCCGATGACGAAGAGGAGAAGAAAACCTTTGCCGTATTAACCGAGGTAACGGAACCTACCGGGCACACTGGCAATGCACACAACATGCGTGTTGCAGGCATAGAAGCTGTCGAGCATGTCGGAGGGCTGACTGGCATCCAATATCGTAACCTTGGTGGAGGAGTGAGTGCTCGTGCACACCCACACCCTACTGGACATCTCATCCTGGATAATCAGCTCCTTCTCCACTCTCTCCTGATCCTTAAAACAACAACAAGCAGTCAGCCAATAATTTAAAATTAGATTTCATACAAACAGCCTGAACCCATGAATGCATTATTTTATTTCCAGGCTTTCTTTTGATCTCTTACCTTACTGTCCTGCTCCAGCTGATCCAGACTACTCTGAGAGCCCTTCGTCTGCTTGTTGAGCTCTGATGAGAGAAACGTCCTCCCACCAGACAGGTTGACTCCTGCAGCGCACCACAGCTGGAAAAACCGAGACACGGTGAGGTCATACATATTTATCTGTTTTCCAAAAGTAAAAAAAATTAAAAAACACATGTCATGATGGTAATATTCAAATGCTATCAAGCTTTTCTTTAATTCACCTTCATAGAAGCGTCTTTCTGTTCAAGAGGTCTTAAGTAAACTGGTACAGGCAGGTTCATTTTGTTTTCCACCTGTCCATTTGACACCTGTGGAGGAAAAAGTAGCTCACTGTGAATCAAAAAGAAGAAACACACTGCACATAAAGTCTACTCACCATGTTTGTCAGTATATATCACGGAAACTGTTTCCACTGCCTGTTTTAATCATTTTATACAAACCTGAGGAAGACTGGATTCATAGAACTGGGTCCATCATAACTAAATAAAATAATTTCATCGGTGTGAACATGTTTGGTCTCTATCTTGTAGACATTTACCCTGAATGATTCCATCAAATAATTCACTGGATAAAATTAAAGATAATAAATATTATCATAGTGTTATTTATCATAAATTCAATTCAATTCAACTTTATTTATATAGCACCAAATACAACACAGTCATTTCTAGGTGCTTTTAACAGAGAAAAGAGGGAAAACCCAACGAATCCAAATTTAAAAAAGGAATACTTTCATTTGAATTATTCATAATCAAAGGTCTTTTCTACCTTGGATCTGCTGGGCAGGCTCCAGCCATGTGACGTGACTCGTCCGTCGTCCTTCAGCATGTGGGCCTTGACCTGTCGGTACTGCGCTCTCTTCTGCTCTTTACGGGAGGGTGAACTGCACTGCTCTTTACTGCGTCGCACGCAGAAAGAGTTAGGTTTTTTTTTTTTCGGTACGCGTCTACTCGGATGAATTAAAACCAGCCGCTCGGCATCATTACTCACTCTTCAATCAGGAAGTCGAAGGTTTTCGACTTCTCTGTGGGGAACTGGGAGAAGGTGCTGCTCCTCTTCACCAGGCTGCCTGGGGAGTTGTACTTCACGTTGGACTGGGAGTCCACCTTCTTGATCGGAGGGGAACTGGAGGAGGAGCTAAACAGTCTGCTGAAGCTGCAGGTGCCCACGTTACAGAGAGCCAAGAAGGGAAACGGAGCCCACAGGAGTGCAGGGAAAAAGCAAGGAGGGGGGGAGTCACCAACCAACCAACCAACAAGACATTCGAGGACTAACACCCAACATTTACTGTACAGTGTCAAAGCATGCTGGGAGTTTCAGCAGAGTCCCCTATCACATCATGCTACTGAATAGTGAACGATTGTTGATAGTTTTGTTGCAAAAACTAAGTGTGAAATACATTTTAATGAACAGCACCACAGTCGGTCATATCTAAATAGTTATTATTTCTTTTCCCCATACAAGACAGAAGTGGAGGAAAAATGCTAGATCATTTTTAAGAGTATGCTTATAATAAAAGAAAACCTTGATTTGCAGCTAGAGCTTGCATTAGAGAGACACCGTGTGCATGTTGTTGTACATGTGGTCTCCCTTCATCCCTCTATGAGCAGACAGAGGAGGAAAACGTCACAAAAGGCACACAGCAGGCAGGAGACAGGAAAGCCCGGGGGCACAGGGAGAGTTACGTCTGAGCAGTTTGTGATGATAACAACAACCGGTGCACCGCACAGAGAGCAAAGACGGATATTATGGATAAAGGCACATCAAAGTCGGATACTTTTTTTTGGGGAGGGTTGGTAGGAGCATTTCTACGTCAGTGAAGGACAAGAGAAAGGTTTGGTGGGAGGAAGGTCTAACAAATCATCTTTACCTAATGCTGCCAATTCAACAGCACATCCCGGAAAAGATAAGAAGAAGAATGTATTTGAATGTTTGAAAGTAAACGTCAGGAGTCGGAAAAGAAAAACAACGTTGAGGCCTCGTCAAAGCCCTGACAAAAAAAAAAGTGCACGATCTGATAAACTTGAGAGGACTCACAACTGCCAGATGCTTGATTTCTTTTTCTCTGTGAGAGCTGGATTTTCCCTGGAGGCCCTAAAAAAAAAGACACGATTATGTTATGTTAAGTGTAGTTTACAAATCCACAAGTACAGACTTATACGATGAAGAAAAGTCACAGCTATTTCTTTAATGTGTCCTTTTATTTTGTACCCAGTCAAGCCCGAGGAAATAAATTGTGACTGTTGGGCTTTATTGAAGAATGCATTCACTTTTTTTACTTAAATTATTTGAAGTTCCCAAAAGTATTATTATTATTTTCCATTAAGAAAAGTATAAAACTGCAGTCCTGCTGCGCGCGTCTTCACCTGATCATCTCGGTCCACCGCACAGCCTCCTGCAGCTCCATCAGCCGCTCTTTGTACTGGTTCCTCTCCATCAGCACTCGGGCCATCTCCACCCGGGTGAAGCGTTTCCTCTGAGCGGTGGGAACGTCACTCTGCGGCAGCACACGATTGAACACAAACACATGACCTCGTGGAAACGCATTCGGCCGTGCGAAAAGGGGAAGAATCGGGAGGAAAGCTGTCGTGCGAGTGCTGAAAACTCACATCTTCCTCATCTTTAGTTTTCTGTTTCACCTCCTCCACCTCCAGTCGCACTCTGGAAGAAAGCAAAAATAATTACTTTTATCATCCACTATAATCATAGTTATCTACTTAATAATTAATCCGTCTTGATATTCTTTTATTGGGTAAAACAAGATGTAAAAGTATTATTTGGTTTCCAGTATTCCGACAGTAGAAAGAAGAAGCTTCACTTATTTCTATTCATTTTTACAAAACAAAAATAACAACAGACCTGCAGGCTAGTATTTTGAAGACGTGTAATAACGGCACAATCACGTAAATAAGCATTAGTTTACCTTTCCTATTTTCACTTCTAACAAATAATTAGGAGAATCGAAGAAAAGAAAGCACATGATGTTGCTTTTATTCTAGTGTTAAATCAGAATGAAATTGCCCTCTGTGGTAAACACACTTTTTGAGCTCCTCCTCCAGGTCTTTGTTCTTTTCTTCCAGCTTGGTTTTGGCCTGCAGCACAGCGTCCAGCTCGCCCTGCAGCATCTCCTTCTCACAGGTCAACTCATCCACATTCAATATCAAGTCCTTATTCACCACGTTCAAGGCGTTCCTGGAATGGCAGGCCACAGGAACATTCAAGTATACCGGCGTGGTTGTCAAGCTTAAGAAGCGAAATATGGGAAAAGTGAAAGCCCGAGTGTCGCAGCCGAGAAAGATAAAAGTCTAAGTTATGTTCTCACTTTGTCTCAAGCAGCTGCGAATTCTCCTGAATTAGATTTTCAACCTCCCGACCCATACCTGAGGAGAATTAAAGACACAGTCAGAGCTTCAATCCTTAAAAGAAAGATCTGTAAAAACGAACAAAAGCAGTGACTACTTTACCGCTACACATGAAGACATCAATTATTCACACGAGAATCATTCCAAGATTAAGTCTAACAAGGCACTACATAAACACGTTGATTATCCTCTAAAGACACATTCACTACTGTATTTTTAATGACAATATGAGGATCTACCACGACACACAAACTCACAGCACACGTCACATGACTGACAGGAAAAGAATGGATTGAGAGGGTGAGGTCTTACCAATCAAACTAAGGTCTGAGAAAACCATGCAATCCAAGTCAGGCAGAAAGAGTAAGGAAAAGAGAGAGAGAGAGATGCGGATATAGTTTCAGACAGTGAAATGAACAATATGATGAAGGAGCCACCGCTAAACGTGTAGCTGGTGGCTCCACGAGCAAAACGGAAGAGGAGCTGCCAAATCTCTAAAGCTTATTACGTTTGACAACTGCAGGGAAGGAACGGTACGGGGACAAAACAATACTGAAGCTGTAAAAAGAATAATTAGGCCAACAAAAGGAAGCACTGGACTCCATCATTCATGCACCAAATCTAGTCTTAACAGCTGAGAAGCACTGCTGAACCTACTGTATACAGAAAACATAATGAAGAAGCTGTGTGCGGTAACAGTGATGGATATGGCAGAAGGTGACTTATGAGGTCAAGGGGACACGACAGAGAAAAGGTTTAGCTAAGGAAAGGTTTGAGGTCATACACACCAGAGTACTCCACTGGAAATATGGATAAAAGCCAGAGAATGAGACACGGGAGAGAGAGAGGTGATGTTAACATGGGTCGATGGCTAACACTGCGTGTAACAGCTGGACCAAAGCAAGCGGTGTACCATCGGAGCAAAAGAAATTAAATAAATAAATAAAAAAGCAGAAACGGTTTCTAAACTAGGATTAACAGCGAGAGTGCAGTTGTCCAAAAAGACCAGAGGAGCTTTAGAGAGCAGCTTTGCAGTTTGTTTGGTTTTTTTTAAGTAAAAGCAGTAAACAGTGATAGTAGTTTATCAAATGGGACAGCATGTCATCTTAACACAAATTTGGGGATATTTTCACTTTGCTTGAAGACATAACTAGCTTTGTATTTAGTTTTACTACCATAGACGATCACATGTAACAATGAGTTAAAAGTTGTTTGAAATAATAATAATTCATAAAATTCAGAATATTTTAAGCAACTAATTTGTTTGAAGTAAACCAAAGCCTTTTGAACTGAAAGGTTAAACAATTAAACAGCGTCAGACTCTATTTTTTATATTTATAATATAACCACACAATATTCAGTATTCTTAACGTTACAAAACACAGAAAAATTAGCCTTCGGTGTAAAGTTTTCTATTGTAAAGTTTTAAATCAGTCAGTAAAAATGTAAAAACTTTTACAATATCAGACATGACAGACGCTGCATCTTTTTCAATCGGCTGTTTCGCTCACCCAGTAAATCTGCCCCTTCGTCGACGTCTCCAATGATCCCGGTGCCCGCAGACGACAGCTCCTCAAACAGAGAGTCGGTATTGCGGTCAAAAGCCATGTTCTCAATGCCTTTGGTAGGAGTACTGAAATGATAACAACAACAGGAAGTCATGTTTGGGCTGTTCATTACAATGGGGAATAAAAACTACAGCATCCAACAGGTTGTGGCTGTAGGACCTGCAGGCTTTGAATCCGATGACATCCATATCCAGCTCAGGGGTGGATTCAATAATGTCCTGCACATCTGAGCTGTCCTCCTTCTCAGGCAACCCTGCATGGGAGAACGCCGATTTACTCAGAAAAGGTGCAAGTTAAAATCTGTGAAAGCTGTTATTGTGTCTACTATTTTCAGAGTGAAGCAAACAACAAAAAAATGTATCTGGCAAGAACTGTGTGTATTCGACCCTGGGGTCCAGACTCCATGACTCGAGATCAGGGGTGTCAAACACTTCAGGCGCCACTTAACAGCCCAATTTCATCTTGAATGGGCCAGACCAGTAAAATAGTGCCATAATAACCTTAAAATTAAAATTTTTCTTTAGCCACAAAACAATTTCTACAAAACAAGACAACAATCTCAACATGAAGCCAATTGTAATGAAACCTTCTGGTGCTACTTCTGTTGCATCACGCATGTTTTTACAGACTCACCCTAACAGCACAGCTTTGAGGCTAGTTTGACAGCAGTGATACGCAAAACAAAGCAATATCTTAGTATACAAAAATCTCTTGTTTTCTTGGTGGTTTAACTAGATTAGAGCCTCTTGCAGGTCGAAAAATTTGGAATCTTTACTTTTAAGATCATGCTAAAAAGTTTCCCAGTTAAGACTAACTCATTTTAATGTAAAGTGCCATTGGTATCTGTACAGCTGACCCTACCTACTGATACAGATCTGGTCCCAGGTGCTGCCTGCACTTCGGTACTCTTACTGTTTCCATCTCCCTTCTCCCTATCCGAGGCCGTGGTGGACTTCGGCGTGGGCGATTTGGAGCCGTTGAAATCCGACAGCTCGTCCTGTTATAACAGCCAAAACTTTCGTTTAGAAACAGAGAATCAGAGAGAGAAAGTCCAGGGCCGAAATGAAAAAAAAAAAAAAGGACAATAATATATCAAACCACAAAAACACATTCAAGACGCCAGATTTAAAAGGAAACGGCAGCAAGACGACGGTTTCTGATCCAACAGGGGAATGAGAGGGACAGACAAAATATTTATAAACATAAACAGAACAAAGATGATTATAATTTCTAAATACTAAAGTTAGAATTCTAATTAATATTTGTGAACAGAAAAAAAAAAAAACGTGAAACAAATATTTTGTGGAATGGAGGTGTAAAAAGCGTACATTTAAATGAAGTCCTCTAAAAACACACAGCGTTTTGGGGGGAAGCCACCACACAAACACACAGTGAACACAGCACGGGTCGTCAGACGCCTCACACAACATCAACTGAACAGAAACATTCACAGTTGCGGGATTGGTCTTTCTTCCAATACTTGACGACACAAATCCACAGAAGACCCCCCAAAAAAAACTACTGACAACTACTGCAAATGAGGTCCAGTGAAAACACGACGACAACTGAAATGGAGCGATGAATGCTTGGCTATAGGGCAAAAGGTCCAGAGGTCCAAATGAATGAAGCTGAAATGCAGAGCCGAGTCAAGTGTGTAAGTCATGCATTTCAACTGAAATGACAAAACAAGTTAGAGGCCAGATGCAACCAAGCCGTTGGTAAGTTTTGACACGTCAATAATTCATTGAGATCCATAAGTGATTTGATTTAAATCATCCCAATGCGGGCCATGGTTGCATGTGGCACCGAGTGGCACAGGTGGTCTGTGAAGTGAGGGCCGCAAATGCACGAGGTGAGAGGCCATGTCTTTTTGAAAAGATGAAACAGCGTAGTGGCGGGAAACTACTGAAGCCTACACACACACACACACACACACACACGCACACACACACACACACACACACACACAAACAGACTGTGCTGTCCACAGTCATTGTGCAGGAGTGCCGCTGCCAGCAGGTCCACCAGCAGACACTCATCCAACTACCTTGCAGTCGTCTGCCAGTGAATTCCCCCAAGTAGAGTCCTGCGCGCTTTTACCCTCCCTGTCCTTAGGGGGGTCGACAAAGTCCAACTGCTTTGGGGAGGGGGGGGGGGGGGGGGGGGGGGTTGAGGGGGAGAGTAAGAATGAAGCTCACATGTGCTGAAGCAGTTCAACAGAGATGCAAACACCTTCAAGTGTGCATGTCTGTGACGTGAATGAAAAGCAAATAGAAAACATGGGAGCTTGTGTGGAGTGCCTGCAGTCTGGATCGCGCGATATTTTTCATGGTATTGCAGCCAAATACCCCCTGATTAAATCAGATTCATAGGAAAATAAGCGCCTATGAACCTATGTTTTATTCAAGGTTTCATTCAGTATTTGTTCTGATGTGCAAAATTATATAAAGTGTTGTTCAATAATCTGATGTTTACAGTTTTATTTGATGTTTTACAGTATAATTCATACATATTTCTGACTTAATTTGTTTTTTTAAATACAATGATAAATTGTAGTGAATTGCTCAAAAGACCTTCCAAACACTGAAACTGATCTTTGGAAAAGAAAACGTTCAACCCAAGGCCATTCATTAATTTTTGTACATAATATTAAATTTATGGATTTTTTTCTCCTAAATTTTATATGCCAGGTCTAAAATAATACACGAGCTGTGTTAAACAGACCATAAGCGATTCAATTAAATATGGATCGTATTAAAGTTGCGTTATGTGAGGCGATCTCATAGGAGGAAATCTCAGTCCATTTATGATCCGAGCAGAGTTTGTGTAAACAACACACCGGATCGCTGTTCGGTAACATCACGACATGACTCTGCTTTACTTTGGAAAAAAATTGCATGTAATGTCATGTGTGCCTGTCAGAAAAGCTGCAAAGCATTATGGGATTTATCCACTCAATGAATGTCATGATATTCTGAATGCGTATAAAATATCTCGGGCCGATCGGATCGTTTCATTCAGTGCCGTCTGATCTCTCAATAAGAGAGATTTGTTTTTAATTTTTTTATCTTTTCTTGTTTAAACAGAGACAGATTGTCGAGATTAAATATTTTGTGAGTTAATAGACCGGCCAATTTAAATGACCAAAGTCAAGAAATCTATTATAATATGCACTTTAGTAAAAGTATGAGAAGATTTTGAATTTTCTATGTGATAGGAAACTGAATATTTTCTGGTTTAAAATTCGTCACCAGGCCAAATAAGACACGATGCTATCATTTTTGGCTCTAATCGATTGTGCTTGTTTGGTTTTGAGCTTGGATTAATTTTTTTTGTGGTATCTTCAACTGATACAAAATGATTTATAAGACATAACTGAGCAAGTTTTAGAGGCGATGGAATGACTTTGCTTGTATGACTATTTGTGGATGGGTCATGGTTGGCTGGACACACGCACACTGTAACCTGTCGGAGCTTTTCACTCACTTAAAGCCTCCCGCCTCCCACAAATAAATATGACGCGTCCATTTAACTCTGTCTGCGTATCGAAGCCACCCGTGTTGAAAAAGGCCGCGGCTCAACAATAACCATCCTGTAGCTGTGATTACATAAGATTCAATCACATTCCAGCTCGCTTTTATTTCTCCCTCAGTGACTGGCTGCGAGCCATACAGCAGCATCACTCCCATCATGCACTGCGCTGCGGAGCTGATGTCCCAGTTTTAACAGAAACGCAACACTGTCACCCTCCAGGTCCTGACGGCCACTGATGCAACCAACCCCGCATACCAGAGAAATACCAATTAGGGTTTTGCATAATGAGAGAACGAAAACTGAAGGATCTGAATCATGATATATTTTTCTATGAGAAGACAGATTGAATTTGAAGCTTGTCAACATGAAGCACAGAAATGAATCACAAACTGACACAATGTGAACCTGCAACCCAAAGAAAACTGTTGCCTTTGTAGATATTCATGATGCACTTCATGATCTCCTTCGGATGCTGCACCAGAGGACGTTTGCATATTCATTAACGGCTAAAGAAGAGCCTGAAAACAGAGGTGTCCTTGTCAGACGCCTGCTAAAATACGCATGAACACATCTCAGCCTAATCAAAGGCTCTCTATTTTTAAATGCATCTGAAGCCAAAACTCTGTCTGTCTTCTAGTTCGGGCAGAACAGCTGGAAAAGGGGAATCAAGTCATCTTTATTTGTCTATAATGTATTTTGTACTCATACTTGCAACACAGCTAAAACAGTTTGAAACGTGTATTTCTTACTTTATTTAATGTTGACAAGGTTAAAACATTATTATAAATTATTTTAATTATTTAAGATCTTTTGACAGACGGCCAGATATGGACCTGGATGAAGAGAATCCAGAAGATTTAAAGGCCAAATATTTGAATCCGTCATTTTTGTTACCATTGAAACGTCATTAACGAGGTATTATTTGTATTTTTCTGTGCTGTGCTCCAAGTCCAGTGGTCATTAACAGGTCGCCAATGATAATCACACAAAAGTGACACACACACACCCACACACACACACACCTTGAGACTAGTGTTGGATCGTTGCTGTGACGAGTCATTGAACCTCCAGCCTTCTGTGCCCGGGGTCTCTGCCCGGGTCTGAGGATCTGGGATGAGCAGAGACGCCCCCCCTGATGACGGGAAAATCCCTAAAGAAAGAGGCCGCTCTCTCCTTGAGGAATCAGAAAAGAGCTTGTTAATCAGTGTTGTAAGATCATAAACAACTCAGAACTTTCACAGAGAGAAAAGTTTCTAATTAAGACTCGTCAATGTGTTTAAAGGATGAAAATACTCTGAATCAAAAGCCGTCTTACCTGACCCGGCCAACCGCGCTCGACTCTGAAGCCTCACTAATCTGCTGCAGTTTGATCCGCTCCACATGCTCCATGTAATTATGGATCATCTGTGTAAAAAAAAAAAAAAAAAAAAAAAAAAAAAGGCAGAGTCAAGCAACCTGAAGAAACTTGTTGCAAAACGTCAAATAAATAACGGCTGCAAGTGAAGAGCATTTTCTTCCTTTCCCTCTATGTTACCTCTGTGTGTCGCTGATGGAGGGAGTTGTATTCCTTCTTGAGCTCCAGCTCACGTTCTTCTAACCTGGCGACTAAAACAGACAACAATACTGTAAAAAACGGCACTGTAAATATAAGAAATAAGAACTCGGGGATGAAAATCAAGCCGGGACAACAAGACTGAATCATAGTGCAGTTAATTAAGAATGAATCGCTTAACTGGGACGTCTCACTGCACCTGAACATACCGTATATAAACTGCAGCAGTAATTCAGACATTAAGTGTGTACCTGTTTTCTTTCTCCACCAAACAGTTGACAGAGGGGGTAATCTCACTCAAATAGGTCTGGGCGTCGGGACGACTTACAAAGTGATAAAAACACCTAAACCCCCATTAGCCTATCAGGTTTAGCGTAAGCCACACACAGTGGGCTGCTGCGACAGGCGGACACACAAAGCCCGCATACTATCAATTTACAGCAGCTAAAGCTTCTGCATGTTGTGTGCTGATCTCCTCCCTATGTGAGGACTGCGACGCTGCCAGGGGATTTGAATCACCGATTTCTGGAAACACCTAAATCACCGCAGGCAGCTGAAGTCTGAAGTATTCCTTTTGTGTGAGTTTGGGATTAAAATGTCGTATTAGCAACTTTCAGATTTCGCCGTGTCGGGACTCTTAATGTGAGGCTAAACATTGTAGACTGATTGAATGCAGAATTATTGGACCATTTTAAATCCTGTAACAACCAACCAGTCTGTTCTACAACAAACAACATCTGAGAAAAGCAAAGGAAAGCAGTGTGATATCCTTGAAGAGTGTGGGAGCTGTGAGACAGCTCATTAAGGTCTATCCATCATGCCGTCATAAATCTGTTGGGATGCTTCATGTGTGTCTGTAAATAAATCTTCATCCTCAAGAGAGCTGACACGCAGGGAACTTTAAACAACACAATAAACAAATGGCAGCATGTCTGCAAATCGAACTTAAAAACCAGCCCCGTCAAAACTGCTACAAATACATGATAGTAACAAATATTATAAAATAGAGGTTGAAATCCTTTGAGAGGAATAGAAATAAAGCACAAAATGAATTTCCGCTATGCTGTTTCTGATCTCTGACCAAGCTGTGCTCTCATTACAGTGTCGGTGGTCTATGCCTCTAGACGTAATGAACGAATGATTTACTATTCGCGTGGTGGATTTTGCTGACGAGCCTCGCACAGTGTGACTTCCATGGTGCCCGACAATGAAACAAGCTGTTAATAAATGGGCACATAATCTCTGGAATTAATAAAAGACTGAGCTACTTGGTTCACTTGTTAGTGCAATTAAAAAAGGAAAAACGGTTTCCTCCCTCTCCTTATGTCGTGTGAATGAATGATTTATTTTAAATACGGGGCCAGTTACAGTGTGATACTACTCTTTTTCCCCACAGTGAAATAGTATGTTTGAGTCCGTCGCACTGCCTCCATTGCTTAATCCACCAATAAGATGGGCGGTAAAGCACTGCCGCATTAAGGGGATGGGAATAACATAAATCCTATAATCCCATTACTGTTAGTCCCACGGAGAAGGAGAAGGAGGGTGAAGATTGCGTATAGTTGTGTTTTTAAAGAGTCAAGACGGAGACATCAAAGTCACGAGAGATAAAATATGAAGAAAATAAAGAAAAAGAGGGAAACGAAAAGAAAAATTTAATAAATGTGAAGTAACTGGACGACGTTTACCGGTGACTGTATGTGCAACTTTCTACTCACTCTGGTCAGCGTAGTTCTTGATTTTGAGCTCCAGCTGCCGAGAATGTGACTCCTTCCTGTCCACATGGTTCTGCAGGTCCTTCTTCTCCTGTTCATGCGTGTCTTCAAACTCAATGAATTTCTGTACGAACACACAGAGGAAGACAAGAGCGGTAGGTCACACTCGCTGGATCATTTGCAGTTTGATGATGTTCGAAGTGCTGATTCAAAGACTTTGTATAACCAGGAAAAATAGGATCATTCCTCCAAGGGTGTGTTACTGTTCACACGAGCATGTTTTAAGTACCAACGCAATTACTTTCTAACCTGCTTCCCTCTTTGCAGTAACCCCGAACAGTCTCTCGGCCTCGATTTCTGACTTTGTCAATTAGAGGTAATCGTATTTATTATCAGTTGGATGCGTTTAAAATCTTCAGATATAAAAGGGGTGCTATACAAACAAAACTGGACTGAAAAACCTTCAGATCCTACTGCAATGAACTGTTTAAATGTTTAAAAGCACCGACGTGTCCTACAGTCAGAGCGCAACGTTCTACAACATGATGACAGATTTTCAAGGGTCTGAATCAGGATTGGACATTCCGGTTCCACCCATTCTTCTAGTCGCCCCGTTTCCTTATAGGCGGACCTTTGTGTGTGTGTGTGTGTGTGTGTGTGTGTGTGTGTGTGTGTGTGTGTGTGTGTGTGTGTGTGTGTGTGTGTGTGTGTGTGTGTGTGTGTGTGTGTGTGTGTCTCAACGTCCACATCCTGTCGAGATGAGTAAGCCAAGGCCTTAATGTGACTCCCCTCCTTCCTGTGGGTATACAACTCTTTACTCTATTAGTGTAAAGAGGACGTGTGGAACAACGTTGTGCTTTTGATTAGAATAAATAATGTTAAAACTCAACAATAGCAACACATTATCTGAAATACTCACAATCATTTTCCACATTATGTTTTAAGAGTTTACTATAGATGTATAGATGTCTTCTTTGTTTTTGGCGCTGCTGCCTTTAAATGTGGACACACCTTCTCCATGTCCTACGTCCTCTACATTCATAGATCTTCACCGAGGTCTTCCTCTTCTCTCCGCCTGCCCTTTTTTTTATTCTTTCTCGCTCCTCAGTGCATTTGGCTTCACCAAAGCCATTGGAAATAGAGAAAAGGTGTGTTGAACCAATTAAAATCTAGACCTTGATTAGGCATTGATGGCAACTGACAAAATCTTAGCATATTTTATAAAACAAAACTAAATGTTTGAATTTGGCAATACCGTTATAACAAGGTGGCATTTTCCATTGTCTGCTGGGACTGACTGGCGCACCATGTAACTCTAATCTAAGGTGTATAAAGCCATAAAGAAGATGAATGGTTGGATAATTAGAACTAATATTCTTATCATGAGTTGGAGACTTCGATTGCGTCAGATATGCCACGGTGGGCATTCGTTTGTAGAGAGCTACAATCATTTGTTATAAAGAGCTGCCAATTCACTGTATGTGTATTTAAAAAAACAAACAAACACGCTTATCACATTGTTGGCATCAAAACCAATGAGAATCCAAAGCTGCAAATTAGTTTTAATGATCACACAGTTGGCGGGATGCCAAACATTTGATGAAAATTAATGATTTCCACATCGGGATCAATGTTATTTGTAATTAGACCTTTTTTTTTTTATTGTATGTCTGTTTTCAAATTACATAGGTCCAGGGTTCAATGAGACTGCAATGACTTCGATAGCAATGTGATGATGCAGTTGGGTTTATTTCCATCGATGAGGGTGACATGCTGTAAACTCTAGAAGTGAATCACCAAAAACTGTGGAAAGTTTTATGTCAGCAGGAAGCATAAATGTGGCACTTCAGTAAAGAGGAAGAACCAGTTTGTTGACACTTAAAACCAAGGAAAATTTAGATAAACAAAAGCATAGCCACACTCAGTCCACCTCAGACCTGGAGCTTTTCCACTGACAATCCTAATTTGTGTGTCCGACTCTACTTGAAATACGGTTGGTATACATCAATAAAGGCTATAGAAGCAACGTCACTGTGCATGAATATGAGCAGTTGTGTATGCCGTCACCCTGCTTCAGCATCATGAAGTGTCCGTCTTCCAATGTCCCTGCTGCGTCTGCTGTGCCCTGAGCCAGAGCAGCGAGCTGGTACAGACGGTCCGAGTCACATCAGTCCTTCATCCACACAATAAGCTCAGGGAACAATCGCCACATGTCTCTGGACTTATTCCAGCCAAGATATAGAAGCCATGTTTAACTACACATAGATGAGACATAGAGGATAAGTCAGATTGAGTTAATAAAATATTTAAAAAAAAATAAATATATATATATATATATATATATATATATATATATATAACTTATGTGCTATAATCGACTGGGGTAATTGGTTTGGTTAAGATGAGGGCAAACATGACTTTGACAAATTATAAGTACAAATTGCTTTGGAACTTTGCTGATCTCCCCAAACTCTCAAAGTACACCTATAAAGCAAGAGGGAAACTTTAGATGAGTGTTTTGCTTGAAACACCTCAGTTCAGGGCGATCAGCTAAATGAAAATGTGAATATGTGTGTGTGACTGTCTCTCTGTGTGTTTGCCTTGTGATGGACCGGTGACCTGTCCATGTCTTTCAGCTATTACTTCACATAGAAGCTATAGAAGACGTATGGATGGTTCTCAGTGTATTATTTTGCTAATGATTGATGCAAAAAAAAAAGGATTTTGGTTTGTAGAAGTTGGATAACATTCTGCAGGTCATGAAGAAGACAACCCCTTGATATGTGCTTTCCCTTTAATATCACAGCCTTGATTACAGGGCTGAATGGGAGAGATTACCTCCCATTGAAAGTGCACCTCACCTACTGGGTAAGTAAGGTTAGTTCGCAACAAGCTGCGATGGGATGTTTCAGTGTTTGTTTTTTCATATTTAATCCACACTAAAGTCCAAAAACGCTGAGTCACTTCACCTGCTGTTTATCCAGACGTGTTCTCACGGGGCTCAGGCTTCACTCTGTGATGCAACACACTATCAAAACGGGTGTGTTTATTACATAGTTACTGAGGTGTTGCTTTTCCTTTTGCTTTTCTGGTTTGTGTTGCGAGTGAGCTCATATTTTTTGAGGCCATGCTCAGCCATGACACTGCCTTGTTTACATCCTCGATCATGACCAGGCCACGTGTGTTGGGTTAATTCTGGGACGCTGCTGGGAGCAAGAAAAAGCGCCTGGATGCTGAGGACGCTGGTCGTCTCTCGCCGTGTCTTTTATCCGTCAAACCCACCTCCTCCGCGTGCTTCCTCAGCGCCTTCTCGCGCTCGTACTGGGTGATGAGCTGCTCGTTGTCCTCCTTCAGCAGCTCCAGCTCCACCTCGTGCTCCTGGTTCTCCGCGAACACCGAGTCCAGGTTCTCCAGCACGGCCACGACCAGCGGCATCAGCTCCTTCACCACGTCCTCGTCGTACTTCCCGATGAGCCGCTCGAACTCGCGGTAGATGGAGCTGGCCAGGCCCGACACCCGCTCCGACATCATCGCTGATGTCCCCGGGTCGTCCTGGTACACAACTCCGTCTTCCAGCTCCATTTTTTTTTTTAACTCCTCTCCCTTTCAGCAAACAAGGGTCGGGTGTGGGTCTGTCCGCGTTACCCCGCCACTATGGACGCCGTTTATCTGTTATTTGGTAGCTCGTCTTTAAACAAACGGACACATTGAGGACAGCGCGATGCGAGACGGGCGACGTGGATCTCTTCCTATTTTTCCCCTCACTTGTCCCATGGTGCGTTCAAATGCTCCCCCAGAGCTCGTCCTGACTACCGCCAGCCCCACACTGCAAACAATGAATCCAGAAACACAGTCTAAGCAAGAATTTTAACCCTCCAAGAAGAATATTTAATTTTTTTATTACCTTTTCACCATATTAAACGGAAATACGTAAGCTGAAAACACAAAACAGTTAAAACATTATAAAAAAGCGAATTTCACAATTTTATTTTTTTAATTTCAGTCCGTATCAGCATGTATACACTAAAAGATAATGATGTACAGACGATGAAAATATCAATAAAGAGAAGTATTACATTAACTTAAATTGGGCGTTTTTCACGTTTCTCGAATACTTGCTGTAATATGCGAAATTTCCGAGGATCAGTGAAGCCACCATCCAACAGCTGAGTTGTTGTCCAGATCACGTGATGACGTCACATCATGCTACTCACGTCACATTGTCTGTGTTGCGCTTCTTTTCCAGCTCAATGAAATAGAATAATGAATCAATTAATCCATAGATAATCAAAATGTTCACCCTCAACTCTCACTTTAGTTTCAATTTCAATTTCATTCCAAAGGCACTTTATTATTGGAAACATAAAATTGCTGAAAACAGTATCACCAAAAAAATAAATTACAAAAATATAAATCCAAAGGCACATTTATAAAAGAAAAACTCAGATATTATGTCAGATTATGAGGCAAAAACATAGTTTTTGCTACAATTCTCCAACCTCAAACAATAACAAAACGGGTAACAATTAAGAGATATTTACTCCTAATATGTGGATTGTTTGCTGACATGTTTGTCAGCTACAGCCACACACAGCAGCAACATGAGAACAGGCAAATACGTTTAAAGTATGAAAGAAAAATAACCATAATAATCCTTCTACATCAACCTCATCATTCAGGAAAAAAATACACATTTTCATTTATGTATTTTTTTTTCCAAATACAATGGCCCATCCAAATGCATATTAAGAATTATTTACATAAAATACATGAAATGAAAAGAACATTGAAAATTTCTATTCGAGTCAGCCATCTGTCATTCAGACATTACTAGTGCTCTGCCTCAGTGTCTCAATCCGTTTGGCTGTTCAGGTAGTCTTCTCCCAAATTAATCATCTGCTTCAGTGCAAATAGTATTAGAGCATTCATGCTCTCGTTTGGGGCCATTTGTGTATGATAGTTTTGCACGACAAAGATGCAGTTTGGTGAAATGCCGAGGAGTTCACTGGCTTTGGTGACCTGTGTTCAAACATCATCAATATTATTGCTCAAATTAAATGTGCTGTGGTCACCAAGAGAAGAGAAGAGATAAAAAAAAACACACACAGATAAACTGACCTGCTCCTTCAGGTATCGGCTCTGATGGGCATGGTTTATATTCTTTTCCACCTTAGGACAGCATTCATCGATTTTGGTGAGAATAATCAATTGGGGAATTCCTGTTAAAAGAGAATAATCAGCTTTATGTTTGACTGTTTGTTACTGTGGTCATATCGCTGAATGAAACTCTGGAATTTACACTCTCACCGTCCTCACTCGCTGCTTGTCTGATGTTCCTCATCATACTTTGCATTGTTGCAGATATAAGAGATATTTTATCGGCGGGAATGACAAACGCCAGAACATGAACCTTGTCACTCAAAGTGGGCTCCGCATTGTAGAAATCATCGTCCTCTGAAATTTGATTTTCAGAATCGAACTGGAAAGAACTTTGAAATGTTAACCAACCGCAGACAACTTGATAGAACATTTAAACAAGATCATTAATATCAGATTAATGCGTTAGCTTTAGGATACATGAAAATTAAAGTGACAAAGGATGAAATACTAACTAGGTTCAGAGTGTGTACCTTGTAACCGCTACGCACATGTCCCTTCAGGACACATTTGATGTCCTCCATGACACTTTCAGCGTTGGTTAGTTCTTCCAGGCCTTTGATGTCATTGAAAACGAAGTTATATGAATCTTTATTGCTTTTCCGGATTTTGTAAGTTGTGTACTTTGAAGCAGAAAGTGAAGTCATTGTTATGATCATGAATCAGAATTCAAAATGTTTGAAATGTGATCAATTATGACGACATTCACCAGGACCGGAGTTCAGTCTGAGCCAATAATAACATCGACTGATGAAATACTGCACCTTCTCCATTTGTTGGAAGTTTCTGAACTTGACGAATTTTTATTTCCAGTACTTACCTACCTAATAAGAATCCAAACTCAAGATGAGTTTCAAACTACTCATGGATAAACATGGACTTGTACATGTCTTCAGTTGAAATCATCAATTGAAATAATTTACTTTTTGGGTGAAGCTGTTCCAGTCTGCTCCGTCTGTTGAAGCTCGGCTCGTGATCCTGCCTTGAAAAAGACTGTCGACCGAGTTGATGAAACTCGATTTCCCAGCACCAATTTGTCCATGAAGCAGAATTCGGAGATGTTTAACACTTCTGGAATGAGGTTTGTAAGACTTAACAGAATTAAGATTTAATTGGTAGTCCCTGTCAATCAAACAAAAAGAAGCTGTTAGTGCGACAAAAAAAACAACTTTCAGTGTCGGTAACACAAGAATAAAACTGTTACACACAGATACGATTCAACTTAACAAAAAGTCAAAACAAGAGCGTGGACACAATGGCATGGTACGAATTTAATGTTTACACATACTCACTCTGGCAACGTCCTCCACGGCTTACTGAACCATGCTAAAGGGAGAATCGTAAAGAGAGACAGGTTAAAATCATTACTTTGACAATTTAATTCTTCATTCATTCTGCTTAGAAAATATATTGACATTAAGGGAAAGTGAACCGGCCACACTTTTGTGATGCCATTCGGAAAAAAGTCACCTAAAAATTGCTGATTCAGCAAGACTGTGTCAGCTATAATGCAATCATGAAGATGAACCAGTGGAATTTGGGAATCTCTGGGTTAACTGGATGGGTTAACTGCAGAGGAAAAAAAAAACTTCCACAGGAGGATAAATAAAGTATCTTAAAGTAAAAGACTTGAAGTTAAACGTACGATCCTATTTTGGAGATCCTGTGTGTGGTCTCATTAGTCAAGGTTATACTTTATATTAAGTGTGCCGCTTTAAGAAGCTTTGTGTACATTAGTACTGTGGGTGTATTCGAGACCCAGTCCGTGTCTGGTTTAAGAAAGGATGTTAAAGGATTGAGTGTTAGAACTTGCCTCCACCCATAACTGGAACTTAAGACAATCTGGGGAGAAAGAATGTAGTCATTTTTCATTTTTGATTTCATTTCAGACATGCTCAAAATCAGTATCAGTCCAGAGTGCGCGCCAGATAAACAAAGATATTTCATCACACAAACAGTGAATAATTACAGCAGAACAATATAAACAGATGGCATATTTAAAAAGGAGCAGGAAGAAGTATAGCTTAAAGAATCCCACCCATTCACCATAAATAATACAGAATTTTCTTTATCTTCCACTTATTTAATATTCAATTCATATAAACATGTTCAAACTATTATATTAAGACACATTATGTTATTGTCCAAAAACAAATGTCAGTTAAACTCAAGGGCTACATCATGTTTGTACATGATTTGACTGGGTGTGTTTTCTTTTCTAGGAAGAGACATCAAAAGAAGTGAGCAAGACGTGAGTAGCGCAAGAAAACAGGAAGAGTACAACAGAGAGTTTAAATAAAGCCATTGGAAGTATACTCAAAATAGTTTCAGGTTCTGTTAAAAGCTCGGTTAAAGATAAAGAATCAAACAGGTTTTGATTTTCAAGCTTTGTACAGATTCTTTTAGAATCAATGAAGTTCTTCATGAAAAAAAAGGCTATAATGACTTAAAATTAAAGAATCAAATCAGTATTATAACAAAACATAAACTCAATTCAAAACGGTTTACACAAATATGACAGATAATTCCCAAATTGTCTTTTTTTCTCAAAAAAAAAAAAAGAAGAATTCAGTGTGTTAAATGCATTAAACACACACGTTGTTCTCTGTGGACTTTCTAAATGATTGGACAATATTCCAGTTCCAGAATTATTTCTGACCAGATTAAAGCAAATCAAACTATAATATAAACATGAAAATATAAAGAAAAGGCTAACCTTGAGAGTTTTTTTACTCCAGGATGTTCAAATGTCGACTCCACGACTTACATGCCAGTTGCTTTCACTTTCGTCTTTGAAGATCTTTGATGCCAATCATGGTGGCGTCAGAGAACTCTAACCAAAAGTAAAAGTGAAGAGTGGCACAACATGAAGGTGGAAAGTCCCGCTGAAAAAACCTGTTTATTTCATTATTTACTTTTCATAGTATGTCTTTATATTAACCATTCCATACTGCAATTAATAGTGCATTCATCTGTGCTTTACGCCAAAATGATCAACCACTCAGGAAACGTCAAAGGTCAGCATTTCCCAGCATGCTCCAGTTCTTGCAATTTAGAAAGACATATGGTAAACAGGTGAGAAGTGGAGGGTAGAAACAGAGTTTGGTACAAGCTTTTCACTTTGGTAGAAGTGCGGGTATGTAAAAGTGAAAAATGGAAGAAAGTAAAGGTTCTAAAAAGTACAAACAAAAAATGTTGAAAATAAATTTGAAGACACACCTGGGGAGGACAAGGGAAATTACAAATCAGCATTCCGATTTGGCATGCATGCACATACAGCCACTCCAAGAAACTTTGGGGTTCAGCGTCTCGCTCAAGAACACTTGGACCTGCCTGCCGACATGCCGAAGTGTCCCTGGGCAAGACGCTGAACCCCAAACTGCCTGGGTGACTGCAGTGTGAAAGTGGTGTTGGTCGGAGGGGCCGATGGAGCAGTTTGGCAGCCTCGCTTCCGTCAGTCTGCCCCAGGGCAGCTGTGGCTACATACGCACCTCACCACCATCGAGTATGGAGTGAATGAATAACGCAATGTAAAGCGTCTCAGTCTCCGGAAAAGCACGATATAAAACCTATACTTTATTATTCTTTAACATGTGGACAGGGTGAGCAGGGGGAACTGAACCTGCAACCATCCATTTGGGAAACAAGCACTCTACCAACCAAGCCACAATGATGGAAACTAATTTACATCATAACATGCTATTTGTGAGACTGAATGTCTGAAGCGAATGTAATAAAACAAATTTAACAAGGAAAAAAATAAAAAGTTAAAAAGACACTAATATTTAAGACCGTTGTGACCAATTATGAGCTTTATTTTCAGAGTGAAACCTTCCCACCGGTCACCTTAACATTCATAATATATGAAGCTAAATACATTCAACATTCAGCGAATAACTGCAGCACATGAGTTTACAGTCATATGTCCACCATTTTGCAACTGCTGTAGACAAGAGCAGAGAACAGCCGCTTAAAAGCTCTAAATATCTTTATGGAACTGACATAATTCAGCAACAAAATTCAGACAAATAATTTCTTACACATCCTTGCCATATCCAGAATGGCTTCAGTTTCCTGTGCTTAATGCATTGGTTTATTCCAGGAGGGGCTGTTTATCACGATACAGGTTAGAAACGATGCAGATTACTTATCAACATTTCATGGCCATTACATTCAGCTACATGAGTACATTTCATTATGAGACAGAGGATCGGAGCGACACTCAACCACAGCTCTTTTAGGTATATGAAGAGACAAAACTAGTGATATTAGACACGTCGGTGTGAAGGCTGTGCAGGTTTTCAGATGTAGAGAAAGCCTACTTTGTCATCTCTGATTTTAGAGTAAACAGGTGTATTTGGAAATGCTTAGATATTGTGTGTCGTCCTCTTTTGCCATAGATCATGAGATGAGATGAGACACTCAATGACAGCAGGACGAGGAATCTTAAAAACAAAAACAACGAGCGCTTGAGTCTCTCTTTGGTATCACAATAATGTTGTAGTGCTTTTAAGGCTGTTGGGAGGTTATATACACCCCCGAGTCAAAAGGCCATTTGCCTTACGTAAACACCGTTTATTTGTCGACGGTATGTGCAGATAACTTTGTTGCAGGACGGACAATGATGCTCCACATCTTTACAGGTGTCAAAGAAGAACGGGAGGAAACAGCAGAGGAAACACCTGTAAGAGTAAACCAGGGGGGATTAGGACCTTACAGGAGTAGACCTCTTACAAAAATCAATTTCAAAACTGCTATTGGAAAATAAGTTTGGTTTTTACCCGAAGATAACGAGGACAGCACAGACGGTCCAGGTGAGGACGCCGGACAAGTGCTTTGTTTGTGGTTCGACTGTCTGATGGCAGTGTTGGCACACAATTGGTCCCTGCATCTCCTGTAGTGTACGTGCTGTAACCACTTGAGTCACTGAGGATGGGAAATGCACAAGAAGTAGAATTAGATCATTTATTTCCAAACTTTCTTTCTCCTAACTTCGCTCCCGACTCACTTGAAACCAGTGAAATGTTACGTATTTACTGAACGTACAAGTGCTCAAACTTGCGTCTCAATTAACTAAAATATCGTTGAAAAGTGAGTTTAATCTCGAGGATTATCCAGTATCTCAGAATTCTGTAATTCTGTAAAAAGTGAAATGTTGTAGACTTATGGCGTCACGCTATAATCAGCTGAATCACTCAAAACATTCGCAGAGCTGCAGTGGCGGATCGTCCGGAGATTCCAGTCTTTCAATGGCTTCACTTAAGTTTCCACAGTCAGTGAGGGTTTGGGGAGCCGCGCCATTTGCTACCAGGACATTTTAGAGCACTTCGTGTTTCCCTCTACTGATGACTTTCATAGAGCTACTGATTTCATGAAGATGCCAGAGACCAGACCCAATAATACCAAAACAGCCTGGGCTTCAACCATGGGCTCCAAGAAATACCACACTGATTAATATGGAGTATTCCATAAAACTGGATGGATATGGACATACTTTTTTTTATCAGTGTAATTAATGTATATTTCATTTTCTGAGATACTGGATTTGGGGATTTTCAGTTGCTGTAATCAATAATCTTTTAAGATTTTAAGAAGAATAGATAGATAGATAGATAGATAGATAGATAGATAGATAGATAGATAGATAGATAGATAGATAGATAGATAGATAGATAGATAGATAAATGTAATAAATACATCACCTTGTGTGGAATGAGACTATATTATATATCTTTTTTTCCTATTTGAATTGAATCACTGAAAGAAGGGAACATTTCAATGATTGTTTAGTTCATTGAGACGTGCCTGGACACTCTGGTATTGGTAAAAGAGTAAACACTGACCTCTGGTGGATGGATGCAGACATGATCAGGCAGTGTTCTCATGCAGGATTACTGTATGATGAGGTTTCACATTATGTGAAAAACAGAACATAAAATACTTGTTTTCTGTTATTTTTTACAATTGAATCTAAAAGAGATTAAACAACCTGCTAAGGCTTTTTAAACAGACAAATCTCTCAATGCGGATTTTATTAGAGACACTTGGTTTGGTGAGTAAACGTACAAATAGTCGAGGAATGGGCGTAAAATCTCCTGCAAGCTCGCAATGAAAAGAGCCCCGGTAGAAGTTATGAGTGCAGTGAATACAATCTGACGAGCCATGTGAGTCATGTGTTTTGTGACACTGATAAAGTTAAATAAATTAAACAACTGAGTCCTAGATGACAGTCATTCTGGTAAAGTAGTACTACTTGGAGGAATGAAAGCCTCACTATGTGATGGAAATCACTGACAGACACTAAGTTAATACAAATAAAACTCTATTCAGTGGAAATCAGAGCACGTGTGACTGTACAAACAAGAAATACTGAATAAAAGGTGTTTGTTGAAGGTGTTGCCGTCAGCAATAGTTTGCTGGGATCGGCACCAGCGACCAGCGACCCTGCACAAGATGAAGTGGTATTGAAGATAGATGGAGGTGTTTGTTAGCACTGGGCCTACCAGAGAGCCTATTTGTCATTTGTAGGACATTATCAATGAGTTCCCCCCATTGTAGAGGCCGTTTTTTTGTTTTACACAGATCAAACTGGAACTGAAGAATATTTGCCTTCACAGATGTGTGCACTTTGCTTTCAGGGTGTAAAGCTTAACACACGCATTAGTGCTTTTCCTACATTATGTCATATTTGATCATTACCTATATGTTCTTGGAGGAGTCGAACTCACCTATTGTGACCGGTCCAGCGTGTCCAGGAGCATCTAGCAGAGGATTAAAATATACAACTAAAGTAATCATGAATGGATCAGAATGAATATAGAACCCAAAAATAAAAATAGAACACAAACCTGCCCTGTATGCAGCATAAGGAGTGGGAGCAGTGAAGACGTTTGGCTGAACATAGACTGCCGGAGGAGGCCCTGCAATGCCAGATGAAACAATATATTGTAAGAGTATTTCAGTGCCTCTGTTGTACAACTTTCTCCCTGGTATATTTGATCAGGGACGCACTATTCTGAGTCAAGACAATAGTAACAGTCTAAACTTTGAAGTGACGTTGCAATTGTGTTTGTACAAGTCATTCATTGAAATACGTGGAAGTTATATATATATATATATATATATATATATATACACATCAATTAAAAATTAAGCAGTTATTAAAGGGTGTGTAAAAAATCTGTTTATTTTCAAGGAAGTCTAACGAAAAGCAATCAAATGTCATTAACATAAAAATGCAAGTGTTAAAGGGACCAAAGTAAGACATGACACAATTTATACCATTTGGAAAAGATTCTAATCTATATAGTTGTCCCTGAATGTCTCGGTATGCCCCCATCCCCATAAAGTATGTATGATAGAGAAAAAAAAGAAAAACCTTCTCAGGAGGTAGTGGACACATTGTGCTTGAAAACAGACTTCAAATGTGACAAATAAAACCTTTTTATTAAATTTTGTTTTTAACTTGAATAGTCAAGAGGCAACCAATTTGAGTTTTTACTGCCTTTGCATCAAACATCTGATCAAACATTACAGTATATATTTCCTCTGCTTTGGGTGGACTTTGTAAAATCATGGTCTGTGTTGTGAAGGGAAAATTACAAAATACTAGAAAAAGACGCCCAGAGGTCAGACACACACCTCCGTGGTACCCAGCAGGAGGGGGCGGTCCAGGAGAGTAGCCGGCCTGTGGGCAAAACCCGGCAGGAAGCAAAACATCTCTACCAGTCATGGGCGTAGCAGGGTAGGGTGGAGCCGATTCATGCTGTGGTTGTCCTTTCTCCATCCTCAGGCTTCCCCTCGGAATATGATAAATCGATATTTGTCTATAAAGACATTTGTAGTACAAACTAAACAGTACAAAATATGAATGTTGTTGTATAAGTAAATGTTTTAGGAGAGTCAGCAGTAATAGCCCCAAAATATATAAGATAACAGAGTGGTAGCAGCATGACACATCTGCAACATTAACAGAATTCTTAGGGGTGTAGTTAGTAGAAGCTTTAAGGAGCTGATATGTGGCAATGTTTTTGTCCTTTAATTGTTTGGCACTAATCAGCAAAAATAAAGACAATTGGCAAAAGCTGAAATCCATCGTAACCTTAATATAAGTAAATTACTTATATGTTTAGCCTGTTTTAACTCGATATAAAAATAAATTCGCTCTTAACTCAAGCGCCATGACGCAGCAGCAATAACGCGGCGGTTTACGCACACGGAGGCGCTCTACAGCTAAAAATCTCCCGGGAAAAACACAATCAACTGTACAATTAGACTGGAAAAACAGCAAAAAACTTACCCGTGAGTTTAATTGATGGAGACGGTGTTTGAGTAGAGAGAAATGAGAAGCGCGCGACGGGAAACGACCAAACGGAATGAAACATCTGCTGCCTCCCGCCTCTACATCCCATCATCATCCCACATGACCGAGGACAATTTTTTTTTTTTTTTTATTGTACTAGGAATTCAATTTGAGTGCAGTGAGTGGAGAAAGTGTGACCGAGTTTCAGTCAAGGCAAAATCAAGGGATCATTTCTGTGCCATCATAGCACGGATCACCAGTTTAAATCACTTGGATTTACTTTCCTCACTATTTCGACTTGCAACCAACTTGTTTAAGATCCCTTAATCGCAGTCTGAACGTGTGATGCGTTTTCCATCTTCTATGCTGCTTCATCCAGCTTTAGGGTCACGAGTGGAGCTGATCTCCATAGAGCACTCTCACGAGGACAATCTATAAGATTCCAATTCATCCTAGTACCTGGAGGAATCCTATGCAATTGTGAATCTCCACACTGAAATCCTATGCAAGTTGTTTTCACCAGGTTTCCTCCACAGCTAACCAGCTGCTGTGCAAAATGCATTCACGGATATTTAAAGTAGTACAAAAAAATTAAAAATGTACATTTCTCCAATCTTTATTTAGACAAAGAAAACACAACAAACCGAAAGACAAACTGTATGCGTGTCACTTTTGTGCAACTAGCAACGCAATTAAAGTCACATTGGAATAAGGTCAGGAAGAAAAAAATTATAGAAAAAGTGAAACTGAATCTGAACTTGTTCATTGAACAACAGAAGGTAGAAAAAAGTGAACCCTTAAGTACACATGGGACAGAGTCTATATAGAACACTGCGTATGCAATAAGAACCACTCAAGTAAAAAAAATATTTGAGAACTTTCAGAGAACCTTCACGTTTTACTATCACAGCATGAATGACAGACTCAAACTTTCTCAAGATCTCTGCAAAGAGTTCCTGCGCAACATGATGAAAGCCGAGATGAAAAATACAGCAGGACTGATGCTGTAGCAAAGTACAATAGAAAAATAGGCGAACAGTGAAAAACTCCATTTTAAGTTTCAAAAAAGGCGGAAACTGCAGGGAGTGGGTGATTCTAGTGAAGCACTCAAGATATCAAATATAAATGTGCAAACAGTGATGGCGATCCATTACTACTGGATGATAATTGTCCATTAATCACGTGAACGGCTCATTTGGTAATATTCCCATATACATAAGACTCACTCTGCCACCAGGGGTCTCTCTCCCTCTTTTCTTTTCTTGGACACCAGGAGTCTAACCAAACAACATATTGATCACAACAATAACAAGCAGCCAGCTGGATTTATGTTACTGACGTGACTTGGAACATATCTCTTGAACAAATAACAAAGGTTTGCCAATTGGTAAACACACGACAGGAATTAACACACATCTTTTCCCTCCTCCACATAGTTGTACATAAGTAAAGTTATTAGTGAGTTACAGACGACTTCTAGTGCTTCCAGCATTGGGCTTCACATCCTTTTGTACGTGTAGACGACCTGCTTGCAGAGAGGACAGCGATGCCTCACGTCCTTGCAGGCTTTAATACAAAACGGAAAGAAGCAAGAGCAACAAGTGTAAATCCTGTGGGAGGGACACACACACACACACACATACACACACACACAAAGAGATTATGGATTTTACTTTAAACTCAACTCCTTCGGCCAACCGTTACAGATTTACAGCCTGATCTAAGCACGTGAGGATTTCAAATGAGGAGCTTGTTCATACCCAATAAGAGAGAGGCTACAGCACATGAGCCAGCTCATCAGGCCAGGCTTGTACTCCGTGAACGTGATCACAGTCTTCTGGCAATACGGACATTCAGTTTGCCCCGGCAGCTCCCCGAGAGCCGTTGACACCACCACCTGCGTCACTGAGGATGAGAAAGGTACAACACACCGATACCCCACTCACATATTAGACTGAAGATGTACGTCGAAGCTTTACTGGTGGTCAAGTCCACGATTCACTTTCCCATACAGCACATTTCAATAAACTGCAAGTAGTATTTAATTAAATTTTTTTTAATTTAAAAACCTAAATAAGTGATGAATAATGGGCTCTCGTGGAGCAATATTATAAAGTCAATTTTTCAAGACACATACATATTCAATCCAATATAAAACAATATATTCTTGGATGAGAAGCACTCTCCTATTGTGACGGGTGTGACACCAAGGTGAACAGGACTATTGGGAACACCTGAAAGATGAAACGGTTGACAAAAATCTATTTAAATATTTCCAGATAACTTGAAATGTGAACGGAGAATACACACCTCCTGGGTCTGGGACAGTAAGGGGCGCTTCAGGGGAGGACTCTGGATTTGGGTACATCTCAGGATGAGGTCCTGCAAGAAGACATGAAATAAAGAACTTCCCCCCTCTGTCTGTCTGGTTGTGCGCCTGCGTGTGTCACAATTAAAACAAAAGCACGATTGCAGGCCGTGACCTCTGTGGAACCCAGGGCGAGGTGGAGCATCGGGGTGGAGGCCAGGGTGGGAGTTTTTTCCTGGTTGAGACGCAGCGTCCCCAGGGGGACCAGAGTATGGTGGCAGAGGGAACTCTTTATCCATCTTCAAACCTGCATTTGGGGAGAAACGAAAAAAGTAAAATAGGACTATTTCAAACTAATTATCCGAATGCAAACTCCTCCCGCAGTTCATTAACAAGTGAAGATGGAAAGGAAATGAACCAAAAGAGGAATGCATATAAGTAAGAAAAGTAAGATATACCGTGCAGAAGTTGCAGTGCAGGAACACGAGGCACTTCAACCTGGTGGGTCAGAGGGAGAGCAGGGGGAGTGAGGAAGTTCTCACATACACTTTCACTGTCTCAAAATAATAATAAAAAAAAAAACAGCACCCAGAGTTGCATGTACTAATTTAAACAAGCTATACTTCCATGTGACTAAACACTGTTGGTTGTTATGCAAATACATTGAGAATAATATTTTTCATGAGATTACAGACGCCCCTATGTTGGACCATACCATTTGTGTTGATTGATTCGATAAGTTTCACTTGCTTCCTGTATCCACCATATGATGTTGAGAGCATTTCCTGTTGATAGAGTTATTTCAGTTGTTGATTTCTGGCTTTGGTCTTGACATAAAGTCATACTGTGGAATCGGGTTGAATTTTTATTGATCCATTTGTAGTCAGAAAACACAACAAATGAACCTCACATGCAGGGTTTTGGACTGAGGCTGTGTCCTGAAGTCACCCGGAGCGCTTTTTCCTGCATCTGCTTTCTGGAAGCTGCCATCTGAAAAGGCACCAATTCTCTATATGTCTTTGCTTTTCTTCCGACACCCCTGAGTGGGGGTCGTCTCCTGTTGCAGTTTTTACTATTTTACTGACTTTGGAATTGGAGTTGTGAGGCTGTGGTGAACAAAAGTCACTGCAACCTGCAACAAGAAGTACTGGAACATGTGACACTTCTCTTAGAAAAGATGAAGGATCCCCTTACGGCGCCTTGTTGGGGGGGGGTGTGGCTCCCCGGGTCCTAGGCCGGCTGCTCGGGGGTGGGGTGGGGCAGCGCGGGGGGTCCAGCTGGGCCAAGGTCCTAGCGACGGGGGGACCCCCTCCCTCAGAACCCTCCCTGCCTTACCTCACCTTATATTACTCCACAATAGGGAACAGTGGGGCGGTGCCTAGGTGGGGGGTCCAGGCTACTTAACTGCCGGCTGGGTCCTCCCCCAACTTTGCACCACCCACAATTTTAACCACACTTAGTCACGCAGGGTCTTGAGGGGGTAAGCCGCTTTCGGGGTTCTGCCGCTTGTCAGCGGTAGAACGCCCGGGCCCCGCTACCCCCCAATTTTAAACCGCACCATAGACACACACATTGCATCCACCTCTTCAAAACACAAAGACACACCCTTACATACATCCAACACACATATAGGGCAGGGGAAGGGCGGGAGACGTGGCTCCCCCCAGCACCTCCCGCTGGGGTCCCGCCCCGGCCCGGGGTGAGTGCGGCTGGGATGCGGGGGGCGCGCTCCCTCGGGCATGGCGCTCGTGGGGGGGCTGGGGCGCGGTGCTCCTTCTCCATTTGCTGTTGGATTAGTGGAGGTTGGGACACCGCGGTGGCCGGGTGGGGGCCCGGCCGGTGGCCTGGGGGGGCGAGAGTCATCACTCCCCCACCGTCCCGAGTGTGTGTGTGTGTGTGTGTGTGTGTGTGTGTGTGTGTGTGTGTGTGTGTGTGTGCCCGTCTGCGTCTGCGTCTGCGTCAGGGGTGGGTGTCTGTGGGGGGTGGGTCAGGGGTTGGGTATTTCAATTAAAACCGGGGGGGAGGATCATGGGGCGGGTGGGATATGAGGCTCCTGGGGGTGTAGAGTTGACTGTCCTCCGACCGGGGCCTGCGCCGGCCTTCGCTTTCCTGGGTCTGGGGGCGGGGCTGGTCCGGGGCGCGGCGGCTGGGGCCGTCTCTGCCTTGCCGGGTGGGTGGGCCTGTTCCCGGGGGTGCGGCGGGACTCGCCGCCGGGATTGGGGGGACTCTCGACCCACTCGGCCCGGGGGTCCTGCTCCGGCCTTTTCTCAGCTTGGCGGCTTGGGTCGGGGCCTGGGGCCCTGTGCCCTTTATCCTTCTCTTGTGGGCCCCTCTTGCCTGGGGGGGATTCCTCTCTGCATTCTCCGTCGGGTGCTTTTTGGGCGGGGACGTGGCTCTCTGGGGTGGTTCGCTGGGGTCTCCCCGGGCCTGGGGGGCTTCCGTCTGCCGGGGTGGCGGTGTCCGGGCCCGATGGCCTCGGACCCCGGGGTCTCGCCACGGGTCCCCCCACAGCAGTTCCGGTCCCACCCAGTGGACAAACCACACACACACACACACACACACACACACACACACACACACACACACACACACACACTTCCACTCCTCACGAAAGGTGCTTCTGAAGTTGCTTGTTCTCTATCATCATTTGCTCAAACTTTAAAAATCATGTTCCTCTTTTGTTGTCACCTCTTTGTTAATTCATGTTCCTGCTTCACGTTACTGTCTAGATAGAGCTGCTCAGGCTGGTTAATCTAAGAAATCATTTTACTGTCTAGATAGAGCAGCTCAGGCTGGTTTAGTCCAAAAACAGTTGGAAAATATTTGGATCAGTGTGATAACTGCAAATAATATATGTAGCACAACAAGGATATTGTATGTTATCCCCCTCCCCCCTCCTCCCTCCTCCCTCAACCTTTTTCTCTCTTTTCTCTTCTCTCTCTCTTTGAGCGTTCCCCCCCGGTCGTGTACGGCAGCCATGCCATCTTCTGACGGAAAGAAAAAGAAAAAAAAAGAAAAAAAAAAGAAAAAGAAAAGAAAAGATGAAGGAAGATGCTTCTTGTTCCCACCTCTGAAAGAATCCAAAACACACAATGAAGTGGAGTGTATATCAATTAATCAATCAACTTTATTTGTATAGCACTTTTTTATACACTTAACGTAAAACAAAGTGCTTAACATGATTTAAAAATAGTGCAAAAATACAATAGATAAAATGAACATGCACGCACGCACGCACGCACGCACACACGCACACACACACACACACACACACACACAGACATCCCTAGTGGTATGGAGACATGGCAGGGCACTGAGGACTTAAGGTGAGGAAAGGCCACATTTGGGGGCCGTCCACACTGGGAGTGGCACAGCTTCTAACCACTGCCCCACAGATCCCCCCAGCCCGGGCAGACCTGCGAGTCCCACAACATACGAGGGGGACCAACCAGGTGCCCGGGACGGGGGAACCCACGGCACCGCCCCACCAGTGGGGAACCCGGCCACCACCAGTGTCGCGACCCCTGAGAGGAATCACTGGAGATAATACTTGGTATTGAATCTGCATTTGGGAGAAGATTCATGGATTCATGGATTGTCCTTCCATGTCACACCCCTAGATATTGACCCACCACAGCTGAACATGTCCACATTCACGTAAATCCAGCAGATGGTCGACATAGGCCGTTTGTCTGTGTTCCCGACTCCTGAGCACAGAAGATGTTGTCAGGCAGTCTGTCACTTATTGCAGTCTGTCACTTATTAGTTGCTGTAATCTATTTGATTCAGTCATCAGAGCCTAAAGTAAAATATAGTCAGGGCAACCAAATCCTTCAGTTCATGTTTGCATATTCCTTTACCTTTCAATGATATAAAAAAAAAAAAAAGTACTGCACCCCCACCCTCAGTCATGATACAGTATAACTCACATTCTGCTAAACTAAAATGCCTTTCACAAAATTGTGAAACTGTTTGTTTTTTTTCACATAGGAAGTGAACAGTAAGGTTTTAGCATAGTAATCCTTGATTTGGGAGTTTCCAGCAACAAAATTACAAAAGGTTGGGCTGCTGTCTTCCTGGATCTCATTACTCCCGAAAGCTTTTTAAAGCACGGCTCTTACAAAGGTTTGTAACCTGAAACCATGTTTGCCTGATTACGATGTAATTTACTGGAAATGAGTCTTTGAGTACCCCCCACCCCTCCCCGACCAGTCATCTTGCGTGAGAGGAATGCAGAAGTGAAAAAAAGATCACCATTAGGCTGTTCAAGTCTTGTAAAAGCAACGTCATGAGTGGAGGGAGATGAACTTGATGGAAAAAAATAGGGAGAGCATGCGTCTCCCAAAGAATAATTTGCCCTTCGTGCAGGCATGCTTCTCAACATGTCGATATTCCTACCCCCTTCCCGAACCAGGGTCTGAATTCCTCCCAACAAAATTACTCTGTCTGCCTTATCTCTCCTTTTCTCTCCTTTATCCCCTCACCCCAACCGGAAAAGCAGAAAGCCGACCACCTCCTAGCCTGGGTCTGCAAATGTTTTCCTCTCCGCCGTCGCTTATGCTTGCTCGTGTGCGTTTGTTGGGTTTCTCTCTGTAACGAGCAACTAAATCACTGTGTTGCATTTGGTGCTACGTGAATAAAGTGGAACTGTATTTGAATCGATAATGAAAGCATGTCCAGTTGCAAAGGCGTTCCGTAAAGTCCTGCAAATTTTTCCACAGACTGTTGAGTTTAACAGTTTTCAGTCAAGAACTGGGGAAGTGTGTGTGGTGTGAGTCACTGTGTCTGTCGGGCCAATCAAAACATGAATGAATGATCAGTTAGTCCTTTGGTTTTGAGCAGATCAATGTTGTCCGATTTCTATCGGAGAGAATGAAGGCACACAGACATCTTCAGAGATATATCAAATATATTGTGGGATTTGTGTATAAATGAATAACTTCGCAATCTCATTCTTCACATATCTTACAAATAAATGCAAAATAAATGTTTAGATGCTTTTTTTTTCTCTCCATCTTTAGGCAATAACATATTAACCTGATGAGTTGAATTGGATCCATCACGGTGCAAATACTGTGGCGGCTGTATCCACATAACCTTTCAGAATAAACAACTTTCAACTCCACTTTATCTTGATGAAGTTTTGTTTACACATTAGTACTAATGATGAGAATCTGGCTGATAGTTTGCATTCTCAGCACAGCTGTGCAAATAAGTTCCACTAAACCAGTGATGCTGGTGGGGCCTGTTCTGAGTGGGTCACGAAACAGCTCGTCAAAAATATATATACATACATATACTGTATTTAATATGCGTTGTGTTGGACCTGCGTACCCTGCAGTTATCATGGTCCTCCTTAGTTTCTTATTCATTTGCTCAGAATACAGTGAATACAGTATATCTGGGGATTTTTTTAGCCCTATTTTGTGCCCTTTAATATTTATTTCACTTATGTTCATGCAATTGTCATCGTCCTCGTCAGTTTCTTATCAATTTACTCCGACAGGCATGTTGCACAGAAACATACGCAAAAGATGATGTGTGTTTTCAACATACAATTTTGAAGAATATATTTTCTTTGTTGAATTACGAAAAAGTGGGTCGTGACCCAATGACCATGGGAAAATGTGGGTCCCGGGGTGAGACCAGTTGAGAACCCCTGGCCCTAAACAGCATTATCTATTGAATTATTGAGGAAAGTGATTTATTTTCACCATCACTTGACTGTGATCAAAAGATAACTGAACAAAAGACCCTCGGGACAAGTGATTTTACGATTCGGAGTGGTTCACATTCTCTTGTGCACAGAGATCAGTCGGTGGCAGGAGGGACAGCGATGCTCCACGTCTTTACAGGAATCGACACAGAACGGGATAAAACAGCAAATAAAGCACCTGTAGGGAAAAACAAGACACGTTGTAAACATTTAAGTATCCTCCTCTCTTACAAAAAAGTCCTCGTGATGATTTTGACGTGGAGTTCTACACAGAAGTTATTGTTTTCTTTACCCAAACAAAGCAAGGCCAGCACAAATAGCCCAGGCCATGAGGCCGGAGGTGTGCACCATGTTGGTGATCACGGTCTGCTGGCAGTGTGGACACACAACCTGTCCTGGGGTGTCCCCCAGGGTTGGTGCAGCCATCACATGAGTCACTAAGGATGAGAAAATGTGCAATGTTACGGGGGTGAGACCAGTTGTGGTACGACGGACTGTTGCAAGGAGGGAGGCTACAGGACACAGAGGACAGCCGCTGACAGCGATGTTTCTCTGGGATGTATTCGATTATTGATGGCTTCATGGAATTCAACAGCCTTACCAGTGGTTTTTGCCGGGTGCATATAGAATATCTGCCTGATGTCGATGTGACAGAGCCGACAGATTTCCATGGAAAATAATGTCCTCAGTGTCAATTATTGTTCATTGTTCTGTTAAAAACTGTGTTATAATCTTTATTCTTACTGTTTATGTTGTTGCGGTTGTTATGGTGATTGGATGAGCAGGCACCTGGGAGGAGGGGCAAGGATCAGGGAATGCCGGGAAGGCTGAGATACCGGGGCGAATTAATGAACGGATGTTTTTGGGGTTGTTCTGTGTTTTTGTTGGCGTAGTCACAGCTGACAGCGGCTATTTCTATTCGAAATAAAGGGCGAATTGACTGCCAATGGATGAGTGATCCTTAGGACTACGAGAAGACATTACAGTATTAACACTGGCATTCAGTGGATAAATCAAGAGTATTGAGATACTCCCTGACTGTGTATCTTCAAGGAAAATGCTAGATGTTGTGACCTGTAGTGCCACATTTCCATTACTCTGGACTTTCTTCTTGCGATTTAACTTTAAAATGTTTCCAGTAGAAGCTGCCATTTGTACAACAAACTTCGGAAATATTAGGCCATTTTAAAGAAACAAAAATGTACCAGACGAATTCTCATGAATGTATTTAAAATCCCCAAACAATAAAAAACGGGCAAAATGTGACCGTTCTCAGACGAACCATTGAACAAAAGCTTTTTGTGCGGCAGAGAGGCTACAGATGAGGCGATTGTTCACACGGACTGGGTGGGAGAACAGAACAGAGTTCTATTCTGGTAACTGGCAGAGGGTTTTCTTCTCTCTTGACAAACTGGAGAGGAAACAGTCTGTTTTTGCGGTTGCTGCTAGTGCATCCTCTCAGATATATGCATCACGCAAAGCAACCTGGACCACAGGGCCTGCGTTTGCAGCTTTTGCTCTTGGTGGGTTTGACTCACCCGTTGTGATGTGTTGTGGCACCGGAGCGGGACCATAAGACACTAATGAAGGATGAAACAAACACACACAGATCAAAAACGCAAGAAAGAAAGAAAATTGCGAGTGTTTCTTCATTTTCAGACACAAACTAGGGCAGTGGGTACGAACACAGACCTCCCGGGTATCCCGGAGGAGCAGGTGCACTAGGGCCCATGCCTTGCTGAGTGTACATTCCGGGGTGAGGCATTGGAGGTCCATAGTTCATTGGCTGTTCGGAGTAAGGTGGTGCACATTCTTGTGGTGGATATCCTTTGTCCATCTTCAGTGATCCTTGCTGAATGGGAGAATAATTTTTCTTTTTTTTAACCCGTTGATCAGCTGACACGTTCGTTGACTCATACAGGTGAATAACACAGTTATGCGTTTCAGGGTTTCAATCCAAAACATCCACTATACATAGAGGCCTGTTTATTCTTCACTTTGTTGAGGTTTGAAGATAAAACATTCCGGGTTTCGTTTCAGAAAAGATCAATTTGTTGAAAATGAAAATCAAGTCAATGAAAGAAACACGATGTCTCATTTTGACACAGGGAAACAGAGAAAAAGACATTTGCAAATAATTTTTGCTCCCATGACAAATACAAAATGGGGAAGTGAAATGAATGAATCAAACCAATTCCTCTTTTTTGTCTCTACGTTGATGCATAATGACATAAACTAATCGAATAAAAGATCAGACAAAAGTGGTTTTCTGAGCACCCAATACCTCATACCCATTTTTGATATTATTATTTGATATCATTAACATCTATAAAAAAAAAAGAAAAAAAAAAGAAAGCCACTTTCCCAAATCTCTTATACGGCAAATGCAGAATTACTTGAAAAAAGAAAGTTACCACCATAAGAAGAAGTTTGGGTGTAGTTTAAGTTCTGAAATTGCATTTTTAACTTCTGCAAACAGCAAAACTTTCTTACTGTATTATTATAAAAGGTAATGCATTCATGGTAGATCCTACATATGACTGAGTACTACTGTCCTATTATTTCACGAGTTCTTTCTAAAGAGTTCATCATAGTTATGGCATCCAAGATGCAGTAGGTGTCTGTTGGAAAAGGCATATAGTGTCTTTTCCTTTGTAAATGTATCGTTTCAGCTGAACGTAAGGAACACTTGTCCAAAGCAAAGGGTCAAAAACGTTTTTGTTGTATGTTCTCTGACTGTAATGAACTAAGTAAATAAATGCAGGCGCTCAGTGGCTGCTGGCTCGAAAAAGGGTCAACAGCTTGACATTGTGGTTTAAGGTTTGACCAAATTCCTGTTGAACATAAATGTCTTTTTATCTATTTTTATTTAAAAAAAAATGTTGTGCTGCTAAATGCTCCATTAGGTCGATTCATATTAGTTTGTTCAAAGTCAAGTAGGTTATTGGCCTTAAATGTAAAAAAAATAATGCAAGTGATGAACATACATACATGAACATGAAAGTTATCAAATCAATCACCCTGCAAGCAAACCAGTGAAAAAATAAATAAATAAAAAAGGGTATGTCCTGGAAGTGTTGGTCTATATCAACATCCTGCAGTCTGGTTGAGTTTACAGGAGAAGACAGATGGTTTATATCCACACAAGTCATGTGGTGTTTTTTGCAAGATTTAACAACCTCTCTCTTTCTCTCTCTCTCTCTCTCTCTCTCTCTCTCTCTCTCTCTCTCTCTCTCTCTCTCTCTCTCTCTCTCTCTCTCTCTCTCTCTCTCTCTCTCTCTCTCTCTCTCTCTCTCTCTTTCCCCCTCTCTCTCTCTCTCTCTCTCTGTGCACACCATACATACATTTGGAAGGCAAATAGTCACTAAATATTGATTTGCTTTTCTGATCATTCCTCGGTGTGTGTTTGCTTGCAGCATTTATTTCATAATAACCATTATGAAGAACTCTCAAGTACCGCGGTTAACCTAGGTGGAAAATAATGGAAATCTACTGGAAACAATTAACCAGACTTGCTGTGGGGAGTGGCTTCCTGCATCTGTCATTCCTTGAGCAATAGAATTCCTGTTTGAAAAAGAAATGTTACGAGGAGCACTAAATCAGAACGTCACTCTCGTGCTTGAATGTAAAGTTGATAACAGGCCCAGTTAGTTCTGGTTTGTCCGAGTGAACAAGAGGCAAAAGCAGTTTGCTATTTGTTTGAAAAAATGTTGTTTGAATCAACTAAAGCACATTTAACGACATGTTCTGTCGTGCTATTATGTTACAGCAACAAAAAGTGCAGCAAGATAAATGATAAACAAGATTGGCTTACCTGTGAGTTTCTCTCGACAGAAACAGAGATGAGAAGTCTTTCTCTCGGAGGTCTCTGGTAAACAGTGGAAATATCAGAGTACTTTTTTCGACAGTGAAACTACCAAGATAGTAACTGTGCTCCCTGCAGTGCCTCCACTCAGTCTGACTGAAAGCGTTCAACTCAGCGATATCCCCCTCCCACCAAGCTCTCATTACACTCCCATTATAAACATCTGACTGGGCATAAGTCAGGAGAAAAGAAGAGCTGCGTTACAATGTTTGCTCAATGTTGCCTAAACAATAACCAGTAGAGCAAAGAATAAGATGAGACATTAAAAGGAAAACACAGTTATGGGGGCCCTTCTTTCGGTCTACAACCCTGCTAATGCATCGTTGCGTTGGTTTCCACCTGGCCCTGTGGTTTTACTGTGGCTTCAGCTTTGTTCCTCATATGTCTACCATGTGGGACCTCAAAAAAGAAAAAAAAGAAAAAAAACAACTCCCACCCACAATCAGAGCCATACCCCAAACCTTGTTTTCCACTGATGGTTTGAAACATGTAAACCCTTTTCAAGGCAGTTGTCACCTCTTTTCTGATGTATTATTACTTGAACAAATACATATTTACATAGTCAGCCTGTCAAGTCAAGTCAGCTTTATTTATCCAGCACTTTAAAACAGTTGTGGCTGAGGCCAAAGTGCTTTCCAATAAAAGAGTAAAATAAAAAAGTACAGTAAAGAGTAAAGAGTAAAAACAGTGAAATACAATAAACAAACAATAGATTGGCAACAATAAAACCAGGGACAGAGTCTCAAACATGGTTAAAAGCCAAGGAATAAAAGTGGGTTTTAAGATTAGTTTTAAAAGTGGACAGTGAGGAGGATTGTCTGACGGGCAGTGGTAGCTCATTCCACAACAGAGGGGCCGCAACAGAAAAGGCCCTGTCCCCTCTGAGCTTTCGTTTGGACCTCGGCACCTCCAGAAGAAGCTGATCAGCTGACCGGGGGCACCGAGAAGGGGTGTAGGGGTGGAGCAGCTCAGAGAGGTAGGGCGGGGCAAGACCATTCAGAGATTTAAAAACAAATAAAAGAATCTCAAAACGAATTCTAAAATGCACAGGCAGCCAGTGGAGAGACGCCAGAACGGGTGTTATGTGCTCCCTCTTACGTGCTCCAGTTAGAAGGCGGGCTGCAGCGTTCTGAACTAACTGGAGACGAGCGAGGGAGGACTGGCTGACTCCAACATAAAGTGCGTTACAGTAATCCAGCCGGGATGTAATAAAAGCATGGATTACTGTTTCAAAGTGCTGCTGTGCCAGAATGGTCTTTACCTTTGCAAGCCTTCTGAGGTGGAAGAAGCTGGACTTTACCACTGCCCTAATCTGAGAGTCAAATTTAAAATCACTGTCCATTCTAAAACCTAGGTTCAAAACCACTGGCTTCACATGTGGAGCCAGGGGACCCAGGTCAAAAAGAGGGGGTTTACAGGAGCCACTGGGCCCGAACACCATCACCTCAGTTTTGTTTTCATTAAAGGAGACATATCATGCTTTTAAATCCTTCCTTTTTACATATAAATCATACAGTTGTGGTCTATACAACGCGAAACTGCAATGCTTGGGTCTGAATTCCTCATTATTAGAGCTCCACAGGCCCCTTTTCAACCCCTTTTCTGATGCGCTTCTGAGAGCAACTCGTTTTGGGGCGGTCTCTTCAAATGCAAATGACACACTTCATACCCCGCCTCCTCTCCAGGTTGCAGAGGTCACACTCGGTTCAACGTCACCCTGTTCGGCCATCTTTGTAGTTTGATAGAACAGATACAATTATCTAGCGGCGCAGAAACTTTATATTCACACATTATTTACAAAATGTCAACAACGGAAGATTTGTCCATCCAGCCATACATGTTGGAGCCAGAGTCGGACCCGGCGGAGCGAGATGAAAATGACGATGATGCACCTACAGAACAACGTCTTCATATGGATGTAACGCAATAGTGTGTTACTATATTTACACTAACTTCTCCATCCATGCCCACTACTACAATACTGCCTGTATTACAACGACTATTTAACACAGAAGTTACATTATAATCTAAAACGAGCACACAGCGCTAACATATGAAGACGGTGCAACTGCTAATGCTAACAAAACAATGACAGGGACGTCTTATCATCACACTTTTTAGCGTTATATACAGCTTACCGAAGTGCTCTGTTCGTCGTCTCCATAGATAGAAGGAACTGACCGCTCAATCAGACGAAGTCTTTCGGCAAATCCTTCTTTATACTGGCGGAGGTTGCTGAAGCAGTCGTCCTTAAAGTGATTCGCGCACACAAAACTTCGAAAAGGTTCTGATGCTGGGAGACGGTGTAACGAAGCTTGTGGGTTACTACATCCAACAACCGAACATTTCGACTTATCCTCTCGTAACTTCGGTTGGACTACAAAATCGCAGCGAGAAACAAAAATGGCGGATTGCTCGAAACGTCGATGTCCTAATTTGGCAGTTCCGCTGAGAATACTGTGACGTCATTGTTCAAAAAACGTAATAGAGAATAGAAAAATCGAAACCGATCGCAAAATATGACCAAAACAGAATATAAAGATATCAACGGAGCACCTGAAGAGACTACTTTGAACTTTTCTGTACTTCTAAACACTCTAAATATACACCAAAATGCATTTAAGGGCTAAAAAAGTGGATTTAGCATGATATGTCCCCTTTAAAACTTAAAAAGTTAAAAGCCATCCAGGTTTTAATGTCCTCAAGGCATGACAGGAGAGGAGACAGTGAGGGGGCATCTTTCTTATTAAGTGGGACATAAATCTGGCTGTCGTCCGCATAACAGTGAAAAGAGATGCCGTGTCTCCTGAGCACAGAGCCCAGTGGGAGAAGGTACAGGGAAAAAAGCAGGGGCCCTAGAATTGAGCCTTGTGGAACCCCATATGTGAGAGGAGCAGAGGAGGATTCAGAGCCAGCAAGGCTAACACACATGGTTCTGTCTGCCAGATAGGATTTAAACCAGGCCAGAGCAGTACCACGGATGCCCACCAGGTGCTGCAGCCGGGACACCAAGATGCTGTGGTCCACGGTGTCGAATGCAGCAGTCAGGTCTAGAAGAACCAGAACCATATGATCACCCCGATCATTTGCCTGGAGGATGTCATTAAAAACCCTGAGCAATGCTGACTCTGTGCTGTGAAGGGGTTTAAAACCAGACTGAAAAACTTCTAAAATGTTGTGCTCCTCTAAGTAGTCCTTGAGCTGTGCGTGGACAACCTTCTCTAAAATCTTTGATATAAAAGGCAGCTTGGAGATGGGCCTAAAATTAGCCAAGACAGCCTGGTCAAGGCCTGGTTTTTTAAGAAGGGGCTGCACCACTGCATGTTTAAAAAGCACAGGAACAACACCAGATGAAAGGCTGCAGTTAATAAAAGTGAGGATGTGCTGTGGAAGGTTTCTTTAAAAAGATGAGGAGGGATAGCATCCCGGGGGGAACCTGAGGGCTTCAAATGTGCAACCACATCCGCTAAAAGTTGCAAAGTCACTGGCTCAAAATTGTCAAGTGTAACCGGACAAGGAGCAGAGTTAGAGGGATCAGAGCCAGGAGCTGGAATCAGGGCCCTGGTGACAAGAACCTTGTCAATGAAGAAATGCAGGAAGTTTTCACACATTTCAGGGGAGGATTTTGGGAACACAGTGTTGGGGTTTATGATTGGTTATTAGCATATAATTACTGTAATAGATTACTAAAAGTAATAAATCACTGGAAGTAATTTATGAAAAATTTAAATTATTAATGGAAATAAATGGTCATTTACTCATTAACAACTCCTAAAGTAATTGAATAATTACTTTAAAAAAATGAAAAATTATGAAAAATAATTTTTAAGAATTTTTTTTTTAATTTGCGTAAATTTCTTATTTATGTATTAATAATAAATCGGGGCACCACCAGATAAACTGGAAATAGCTAATACCAAAATATCAGTCTCGTTTGTAAAAAGTTTATTTAAGTTAGTTAATATTTCTGCATAAAATATAACAATCTTAAATAGAATGGAAGGTGTGAGATTCGAGCACAGACTGTTACAAACCAGTGAATTGTCAACAATAAATACACAATAAACACCAAGAAGTGTACAATTCAGCTAACAGGCGTTTATTAAAAAAAAGGAATGTATTAATTCATAAATAATTCGGAAATCATCTCATAAATCAACACATTCAAATAGCAAACGACATCTAACACGGAGATCTAATCTATTAAACAGCAAACACTATGTACAAAGAGTGTGTGTGTGTGTGTGTGTGTGTGTGTGTGTGTGTGTGTGTGTGTGTGTGTGTGTGTGTGTGTGTGTGTGTGTGTGTGTGTGTGTGTGCGTGTGGTCTGGAGCGAGTGGGTGTAATGACCTCGAACGTCCACCAGGTGGAGGTAGACGTCCTCAGGTCAATGTGAGGGGGTGTAATGACCTCGAACGTCCACCAGGTGGAGGCAGACGTCGGCGGGTCAATGCGGTGACTGTGACGACCACTAGGGGCGTGCGGCGGCGCGCAGAGGGAGAGCACAATAACCTAAGGTGTCCACCCGGTGTATGTCAAGAGGGATTGCGATGACCCACGCGACCACTAGGGGCGTTTGACTCGCTCTTTCTGGGGACGCGGCGGGTGCTTAGCGGCCAGATAAACAAGACGTCCGTCGAGCGCGCGTGCGCGAGGGCGGTCTCGGAGCGAGTTAGTCTACCGAGGGCATAACGAACGGGCGGTTCCGTTGGCCCGGTTCTGAGCACCTAAGTGGAGGTCGGGACCGGCAGTCAGGGCTCTTGTGATCACGGCAGATCTGCTCTTGCAGCAGCTAACAGATAGGTGTTACATGCAGCAGTGTGAGAGCTTATGTTGATCAGATAAGGGGGGAGCAGGGCTGCGAGGAGATCCGGGTTAGTGGAGAGGGAGAGGATGAAGACAAGAGAAAGACAGAGAATTCTGCGCGGCTCGGTTCTGAACCCTGGTTCCTCCACACAGAGTTCCCAGTGGGCCTGGAGCTCACTCGGACCTCTGGTTCTGAGGTGGAAAACCAGAGTTCTGGACGTAGTGCGCGTGAATGCGCATACACAAACAACATGAGATGCTGCTGCCTTCTGAGCGGCACCTGGAAACACATTGCATTTTCAACAGAACATCATTCTAACTATTCTCTGCCCAGACAAAAGCTCTCACCCTCCTTGGTTCTGGACAGCACCGTCCGTGGTGCTGTTGGTTCTGGGAGGCGGTGGTAACTGGTTGTTACCGGGTCTTAATTTCAGCGTCCTGAAATTCAGAGGCCTGGCTCCAGCTGCAGGAGTGCAACTGAGAGGATGATCTTGGGAGGAGACGACACTGGCTCTGGTCTCCAGAATCTCCCAAAAACAGGAAAAATAGAGGAAAACAGAAGATGTAGTCCAAACTGGGTTCTGCTCGTCCAGCTGGCTGGCGTTGGTGCTTCTTCTGTTCTTTTGCTCTCTTTACCATCCTGAGGCAAGCAGAGACATGTGTCTCTGCCGATGGTCAGTTGAGATGCCGAGAGATTTGATGGAACGTGAGTCTCACCAACTTGGGTTTGGACCCCTGTGGTGTGTTCGGGTCGGATTCAAGCATCGTCATTGGCCACTTCCGGGGTCTGGCTCGCTCCCCTGCTGTTTTATGGCCTCTCCATTGTCGCTGGTGTTTTCCTTTCGGGGGAAAAACCTCTGGAGGAGTTCATGGAGCTCTGGCCCCAGCAACAGAATGTGGGGCATCTAAAACAGAATCAATGGTTCTAAAAAGCAGGCGTGAGTCGAGGCAGTTTTCCAGGATTAGTTTTGACAAGTGCTCCCTTTTAGCCTCTTTTACAGTGTTCTGATATTTGTGCCAGCTCTCCTTTAAGATTTGCAGGGAAACATGCAGTTTGTCCTTCTTCCACCTGCGCTCAGCTCTGCGACACTCCTGTCTGACTGCCCGGGTTCTTTCATTGAACCAAGGCTCAGGTTTTGCTTTAGGCTGCCTAGTTTTTAATGGAGCCACAGAGTGCAGAATAGATGTGCAGGAGGAGTGAAGCCAAGAACTGAGCTCCTCTGCATCAGTAAACTCAGGGGGGACACAGAGCTGGTTGAACGCAGCTCAGAAGAGCCCAGCAGTGGAGGAGTTAAAGGTACGACAGAGTCGAGCAGGAGCACGGTTTTTAACTGCAGCGCGGGGAAAAGCTAATATCAAATAAGACAGGCAGATGATCAGAAAGCACATTGTCACATATCACCAGGTCACTCACAGACAGACCATGACAAAGTACCAGATCTAAAGTATGCCCACGTTCGTGTGTGGAGCCAGACACACACTGAACAAGGTTAAAAGTGAGCCGAAGAGAGGGGGGGCGGCGGGGCGGGAGTCCGTCATCCAGGCAGGCCACAGGTACCAGCGATGTGCCGATGGGTTCCAGGAAACGCCGGGGCACGAAGAAGGAGCGGGATAATCCAGTACTTGTCCGGGAGGTGGAAAAGGACTGTGTCAGGCGGGCTTTCAGCTTTGCCAGCCGGCCGCTGCGTTTACCGCGGCGGTGGTGACGCTTTCGCCGGGGGAGTAAAGCCGAGGTCCTGCACAGGTGAGCCGAGACTCCCGATAGAGGCGGGGGCAGGGTTCTGTGCCCGCCACAGTTTAATGCAGCAAGATCGCCCACATTGTTTCGAAGATCTAGAAGAAATTGGCGGTCATAGACCAGTAGAGACTCGCCCTGTAAAGTGCCAAAAACCAAAAACATGAAAAATACAAGAAAAAATGAGCGCAACAGACGGCAAGCCACATAAGTCACAAAGCATGCATGGATTAAGGACAATACATTGTTTCATGAGAAAGGAACGAGGAATAAAGTATACTTATTAAAAAAATAAAAAATAAATACAGATTTCAACAATATTTTATCTGCTTTCACCGAGTATACATAACCCCACGATATAGACACACTTTACATAGAGTTTATAAAGAGAGTCACTCTGAGTGGCTCAAAATCTAAAACTATGAAATAAATAAATGTCTTGATTATCTAAGACATGCCTTTCCACTCTTGAAGTGCCCTATGAATGACATGCAAACACTTGGACAGAATCTTATGGAAGAAAAGTTAAAAACTGATTAAATAAATCTGCCAGCAGCTTGGGATTCCCTGCTGGCCAAATGCCAAACACTCTCCACCATTCACTACATCTCAAAGTACAAATTACTGCTTTACATGATGCAAATATTTGCTGTTTGAAGGTGGCGAGGCACCGTAGTCACACCTCCACTAAGGCTGGGTCAAACTGTGACTGCTGCCAACGCGCTGAACTGTAACATCAAGCAGATGTTCAAGAAATATCAGAAATATCACCACGCTATTACAAATAGGCCCAAGTATATGGGCATAAGTGTACAAATTGGACACACCAGCTCATTTAAAAAAAAATAAAAGTTTCCCACAAAGTGTCTGGATCCTGGTTTTCAAAGCAGAGGATTGTTTTAGGGATGTGACACAGTGACAGTAGAACATCCCAGGTTACCACTCCATGAGAGAATTGTCATGTGCCATTTTAAAATGAAAGAACTGAATGCATTGCAGTCAATGCCACGTCCTCTCACCCCGCCCACTGGGAAGACTGTTTCCATGACAACGGAGACCCTTGTTTTCAAGCGGACCAGAGATCGCTTGTGAGATCTGGTTCAGAGATCAGGGGAACGTTCGAAGATGCCCAAACTCTGGTCCGGATCAAACAGAGATGTGAACGTGCTCTTCTGTGCTTTTGAGACGCACAGAATTTGTAAACAAAATCTAGAATTCCTCATATTTTAGAAAACTCTCCTCACTGTATGTCAACCAAGAGTTGCTAGTTCGAAGCCAGGAAGATAGGAAGCCTATGATGATAAAATATAATGAGTATATGGCCAAGATATAATTTGACAGTTCCCATGTCCAGGCTTAAACACAGGAGTGATCAGGCTACTAAACTTGAGAACAAGCTATCTCTGTAGACAATCCATGCCTGGGAAATAAATGTTGTTGTTTTTTAATCTCTAGTTTTTGTTTTAGCATTTTCTGTTGTGGTTTCAGGAGTCATTAATCAAATCTGTTCAGTTTGGATAAAATATAGGACTGTGGAAGAGAATGGTTTGAGGGGTAAAAAGCCTATTTTATTAAATGCAACAAAAAATGTAACAAACACGTGAACATATATATTTCACTTTGACAAAAAAAAAGACACATTTTTTTAAAAAGCGTTTAGCTTTCCAGACTCAGGAGAAGAGCGGTCCCTCTCTTGATCCAGTGCTCGGGGGTCATAGCTCCTGATTCAAGGGCAATGTCAACCACGAAAGATGCCCCGTCCGCCCCGTCCACCCCGCCGGCTCGCACCGGGTAGTAGTAGCAAGGACACAGGTACATACCTGCGCAGACACACAGTTGGGTCAGTGATACTCAATGGGATAACAGAAATACAAAAACTATAAACCGCAAGAATCTGGAGTCATAAGGAATCCTCTGTCAACGAGTCCTGATCAACTCACTCTTGGCCATTTTCTTGCGCTTTTCCACGGGTTTGAAGTGGATGGTGGGCATGGGACAGACCATCTGCATTCGCTCAGCTTCCACAAGGCAGGAGTTGTTCTTGTCCCAAGCAGCCCCCTCCAGGAACATCCCCCTGACGAACACACCGTCCTGGAGGAGGACGAAGCAAGTGAGCAGACAAAAAGGGCAGGGCTCTTAGCATGGACGGACAGGGACACTTTTAACTCATTAACCCAAAAGAATTTGTGAAAACAAAACTATGCCTATTAGGTCAGCCAAAAAAGTAAGCTGGAGACAAGGAAAACAAAAGAGAGATAAGGGAAGCTAAATGAGGAAGAACAGAAAGGAGGCCAACGAGGGCTGGAAGAGAGACGACACAAAATATAGCAAAAGATATTATAATCAGATTATATTAGAGAGGTATTATCAGAGACAATTGACAAGAAACAAGGAGCAGAAATAAGAGAAGTGTGAGAGAAAATATTAATTGGGAATAACGAGGAAGAAAAGCAAAAAATATCCACAAGGGGGATGGTGCAGGAAAAACAGGAAATGATAAGAGTGTGCGTTCGGGGAAAAAAATCATAGAGACAGGGGGGTGCAAAGAAAGAAAAACAATTGAAATTATTCAGAAAAAAAATGCAGTGACAGAAAACTGGGATCTACATGACAAATGACAACTTTTGTTTTTTTTTAGGAATAGTTCATGTTTGAGTGGGAATGAAAAATGTGATGGAAAGTCTGAAAAATAGGTGGTCTGATGGCTAGTTTATGGAAAACTAACAATGTGTACAAGGACTCACATCGGGGGGGTGAAGGAGGTCGTTGTCATCCTCAGTGGAGACGGTAATCTCCCAGGAGAGCTTGTCAACGGATATCTGCCAAAAAAAAAAAACAACACAACTTTAATGTGATGGAATTCTTTCAGATTGAGAGATCAGATTGTTCCATTTAAGACTGAATAAGGTGATCAAACTAATGTGTGTGTTCATATGCATCAAGAACATCACCAGAGTCAGTCAGTGGTTAAATCCCATGATGCGTTGCATTGGGATGTTTGTGGAATGTTGTGTGGAAGACGGATTTGTAATTTCAATTGGAATCTAATCTGAAATGTTGAGGATGTGATTGTAACTGAACTGGCACTTAATACTTTACAGTCCGTATAACCGCAACCACTGTTGTCACTGTACTTTTCTTCAAAGGAGTTGGAATAATCAACATTCCTTATAATTGCATCTGTTGGGTGAAGTGGAAAATAACCGTCCATCCACCAACAAGAAAAGGAGAACGCACCACTGTCTGTGTGCGCATGGCTGTGTGAACGCTCACGTTGTGTTGTCGGGCATGCGACTGCAGCACAGCGGCCAGGAAGCCATTGGGCACGGTGAAGGCAGACAACCAGAACAAGGTGGGGGGCTTGGATGTCTTTGCCCAGCAAGCAAAATGATCAACCCGCTGGCAGAGATCCCTGGTCCATGCTGCCAGAGGCTTCAGCGAGGGGTAGGCCTGGTGGACAAACAGAGAACGACTGAGACAACAAGGGAACGAGGGAGACACACCTACACTCGTTTCATGCTTCCAGCTGTTGGAAGTCGCAGGGAATTGATCAAATTCAGCCCAGTGCAGTTTTTACTGTCAAAAAGTGGCTATGCAGGTGAGAAATGAGCAGCTGAGATAAGAGGATTAATGTGTGGAGTAGAGTACTGTATGTGAGGCAGGGAGACAGGACTTGATGGTTGGTATCTGCAGGTACTAATAAGACGAAACAGGATGAAATAGTTTTCTGAGGTCAGAAAAAAACGAAGTGAAAACAATCAGAGAGAAGTCTGTCAGAAGTGAAACATGATCTGTGACTGAAATGGTTAGTTAGTACTCAGTTATGGAACTATATTCAGCTTTTGTTTGTTTCTGTTTACCTTGGATTTGCCGCACTATTTGTTTGTCAAAGCATTCATTTATCATTGTCATCCTGACTCGAAACAACCACTTTTTTTTTTTTTTTTTTTACATCTTGTCTTATTCACGTTTTACAAAAGTCTCCAATGAACAGGCGCCTCACTATTACTGATCTGAGCAGCACTTCATCCTGGCCAACTTCATGAAGTCAGATAACGAGTGGCGAGCAGGTGTAGTCTCTCAGGGAGTCTCAATTCTCATACTGCAAGTTCATCGCACAGGCATGATGATATATTCATCTATTTATGTAGTTGGAAGGTGAAGATTTTGCCTCAAGCAGCCAATGGAAGACATACAGTCAATGCAAATGAAAGCAATAAAGTGAGCTTGTGGGTGCTCCGTGTGCACACACACCTTCTGCCACAGTTGTGGGACGCGGGCGTCGCGGATACAGTTGAAGGTCTCCTCCATGCTGGATGTCATTAAAACTAAACCTTGGATCCCCTTCTCAAGCTCCAGCAGGGATGAACTAAATACACAAATACACACAGTAAAAGCAACAAGCACAGGAAACCCCCAGTTTCTGCTTCTTAGTCTGACACTGGTCATTAACATTTGCAGTCTATCTGCTACACTGCTTTATCCAACTCAGGTGGTGGGGATCCTGAAGCGGATCCCAGCTGACTGGGTGAAGGCTGGTTACACCTGGTTACGTATGACCGTTTTTATGATGTTTCTCTAGTTTATGCTTGGTGATTTTATGATGTGAAGATGCAAAATGTATTCGAGTGTCTCTATACAAATAAAATGTGTTATTCTTATTCCTATTCTTATTATACTCACACTCACACTTACAAGACATTTTGAGCTACCAAGAGAAAACCCATGCACGTCCAAGGAAACGCGGCCGGAATTCAATTCTGTACCATTGAATTCAGGCTGTTTTACCTTTCACATTGAAAGGGTAAAATAAATATCACAGTGGCTTCATTGTAATGTGAGCAAAAATGTTCCCTCGCTGACATGTTCCTTTTCCGTTGCATGTGGCACTGGATTTCTGATTTCATTTGAAAGTACTGGATGAGATGTTGACAGACAAACCAACAGAAATGCACAAACACATGGAGGTCGTACTCGATTGTGGTCAGCACAGAGTTGTATCTTTGGATCTCTTGCAGCAGAACCAGGTCAAGAGGTGAAGGGTTGTCCTGAAGAAATGACCAGGCTTGCTCGTAGTCAATGCATGCTGGGATCCTGTCACGGACATCGGCCAACAGCTCCATTACCTACAAAACAGGCATGAAATGTTGCGCAACAGTCACACTCTAGAAAACAAAAAGTCACATTGTCAATAGAATAACAACTTGCACCAAGTGCATTTTTCTCTTGCTCAAACATAACATCAACTACGCACTGGCTTCAAGGGAAATCATGGGAGATGATACCGCCTAACGTGATAAAACAGCAATAACCTTAAAAGGAACAAACATGTTGAATGACGATCACAAAATCATCCAAATGGCATCAACAGGTTGTTGTTTATCACAATCTATCAATCACAATTTTAGTATTCTGACCTTTAATTTCAATTCATTCAACATAAATAGATAAATCCAATAAATAAATAAATAAATAAATAAATAAATACCGGAAAAAAATTATGTTAAGAGTTTTCCATACCATTCCATTATTTCCACAAAGATAATGGTGGTTTAACACAAAACAATCCATTCAATCCACTCAACGACTCTCGCCCCTCCATCCCCTCTCACCTTATCTTCTCTACCGGGCCGGGCCAAAGCGGCGGTGCCACTGGTGACCTGGGGCTGCAGGGAGAGGAGGGTGTCGAGCAGAGTCTGCGTCTCAGCAATCTGACTTGCAATGCCGGCATTAGGGTGTTGCCCAAACACCTCCGGGTTCTCTGTGGGTGGCAGCGTGTCGATATACTCCTTGTACGTGGCCAGCGAACCATCACGGGGGATGTAATAAAAAGGTAAGCTCGATAATCTGGCAGAAAAAACAGAACAGGCACATGAAAGACAAAATATGAATAGATTTGGATATTTGAGGTTATTTATATGCATTTAAATTGAACATGTGCAGGCCACATTTGGTGTAGTGGTTAGAAATCTCCCCTTATAGAGTTTGTGTGGCGTTTGCATGTTCTCCAGGTACCCCTTTATGATACAAATGAACACCTGACAATGTTCTTAGCAGTGTTTTTAGTGTCAGTAATGATTTTGTCCTCTTGGTGGTACTAACACACCGCGACAAGCAAGGAGGCTCAGTTGTCTTTTCTACATAAACTGTGTGAATGTGATCAACAAAATATTTAGAAGTCAGGGTGTGTCCTTTAGTTCCTAAAACAAGACTTCCATCTTCTGAAGGCATTCGAGAATACAACTAGTAAAATAAAATATGGCAGAAATATGAGCGTGTGACGGTGTCTCACTTGAACAAATGCTGGTTTATGGCACCGTCACAGAAATAGTCATCTATGTATGTTGTTAGGAGGCGTCTGTCCCACTCATCTGTGATATGTCCTCCATAGATGATGTCAGCAATGAGGTTTTTCAGCGCATCCCAGGGAATTTCCTTATACTGATCCAGGTACAGACAGAGCAGACTCTCACTCGTCTAGGAAGGACAATGACACACAGAAGAGAACGACTGGGTTAGAAATAGGAGAACAAATATCTAGAGCCTGTAACATAAATCTGTACAGCTTGAACCGGACATACGATACAGAGGAAATGTGCGAAAACGTTCAATATGACAATGATGTCACCTGCATTTTAATGCACTTAACTGTTGATTGATGGAAATGTTTTGATTAATGACGCCACAGATTAATAGTCTGTGAGCATGATAAATTAAATTAGTAATTATTTATTATTCTTAATGTCGCTTTGAGAGTGGATCATGTTTTAATTGTAGATTGTCCCATCTTTGTAATTTTGAGCAGACCAAAGTCAAGATGACACCAACGCTTGATTATCACATCATTCTATAGCTTTAGGTTTTTGTCGTGCGTTTGCCGGTAATGGTCTGTGTTTTGATTTGGTATTAGATGAACATCTGACCTCAAACTCAGAATTGTTGAAGCCGTAAACATTGTTCCAGCCCAACTGCATGAACTTCTTCCTCTCCAGAAGGATGCTGTGGAAAAAGCAGAGGGAGAAGAGGAGCTTTCTGTAGATAACCGGTTTAGAGCAGCGGGTGAACTGGGTCTCCGTCACCAGCTGGTACAGGCGCTTCATGTTGGCTTTCACTCCCTGAGGACAAACAAAGGACCAGTGTCACTAAAACTCCTACAGGGTGAATGAGTACGAAACATGAGAGTTTGCGTATGTGACCAGGCGCACCTTTTGTGGCTCGGTGGTCATCTTGATGCCAGTCTGGAGAACGGCGATGGGAAAGTCAGGGTGTGGTGAAGAGCTGAGCCACAGCCTGAAGTCAGGATGACGCTCCTGCATTTGTAGCTGCCGAACCAGTTTGTTCAGCTCGTGCATCCATTGCAGGGATAGATGGCAGTTGGCAAGGAAAACCCAATGACCTGAGCAGAAGAGTGTTTGGAATCCCTTCAATGATTATTTAAAAAAAAAAAAAAGCTAACTTTGTGAACGCACAGACAGCTTTCAAAGTTATAAAAACCGTGATGAAACATTATAATGAGCTTATAAAAAGAGACAACCCCGCACCATTCTTGACACCCTCTTCTATCATCGACTTTGCAATGGGGACCTGTCCCTGACCCAGCGAGAGAGCGTGGAAGTGCTTGCTCATGCCAGAGGCCTCAGCCAGCTGCTGCAGGGCCCCTGTGGGGTCCACTCCAGGGGACAGAACAAAGATCAGAGGAGTGGAGTTGGTGGATTCCTCCAAAACCTGGGAAAAGGGAAGATTAAAGTGTTGTCAGCAAAAAAGAAAGTGAGGATGGATGAGCCAAAAAAAAGAAGACTTATTGAATCCTAACAGGTGTAAAATCGAAACCTTCTGAACTTCTGCTCAAGACAAAAATAGGATGAAATGGATACAGCTGACACTCACCGCAGTCATGTCGAGGTCAGGCGGTTCCACAAAGTGTCCGCCGAGGTGGCAAACGACGAAGGAGGCAACGCAGAAAGAGATGCGGTCCTGACGCAGAGAGCGCACGACCAGCATCTTCTGGAACTCATTGCAGTTGATCTCCCAGTCATCTAGAGGGAACGAAACAGAGAGGAAGTGTATTCCAGGGTGAAGGAGGGCAGAAGCCTATATGGAATATTAAGAGAACTGAGTAACAAAGAAGTGTAAAAGGTGCTGGATCAAAGAAATAATGAGGGGGGATCTTTCAAGTTCTGTCATGCAGCAATTATTCAATTAGACAGAGACACAACACATGTTCGTAAACGCCGAGCTACAATATGTAACAAGGGAAACTGGGACGTGTACATTTTTTTAGATCCAGTCTGGAGGGGTGTGTGTGTAAACTCATTAAACTGCTGTTTAGGCATTCATTCTGTTTTTACTTATTTCTATTTATTTATTATTGCACTGCATTTTACGCACCTTATTGTATCTCAAGTGCTTTTTAAGTATTTTTATATCTTGGGTACTTTTTAAATTGTGTGTTATCACCTTGTTTTTACCCTGCATTGAAATGTTGTTCAGCAGTACATCTTTGATGTAAACTGTCAGAATGACAACAAAAGTAATCCATCTAATCCATCTGTTTACAGCATTATTTAGTTCCAGAGATTTTTAAAGATACTTCTGCTTGTGGAAGAGAGATACTTTTAAAGGAGAATAAAGATGAAGATGCTGAGCTCCTCTGTTGGGTCGGTTCCAGAGCAACAGCAGCATGTTTCATTTCCATTATTCTGAGGAGGAATAATTTCTTTCGGTAGCAAACTACCAAGGCGAAAACACCCGGACACCAAGAAGACACACTGACGTGGTAGTCGAGCTTTCTCCGGCTCAGAGCTGGTGAACCAGGTGTGCCACTCTTGAGGATACTGCTCAAAGGAGATCATGATGCCACGGAAGTTGTGTAGCTTGTCCAGTTCTGTGATGTTATCCCAGCTCGACTCTGTCAACCAACTGGGACGTGGGTGAACCATCTGACTCTTCTTATCAGGCACCTAGAAACACAGATTTTCTTTTTTCGGTCCATCAAAACCTAGGTCTCGCACATCCAACGCATAAATCACAAAGCATCTGCGCCATTAAGTTTGTCCTGTTGGACTATCTCAAAATCAAAAGCAATGGAAGTTTGTATTTGGTGTTCCGTACCACTCCCCCTCGAACGAAGAAGTTGTACTCATCCATGTCGAGTTTGCCAGCCATCTCCATGATTTTGACACTCATCCGGAAGCTGAAAAGCATCTTGTGAACATGAAACAGAGCACGGCACGTGTACCTGTACGAGACAAGACACATTAGTCAAACAAGTTTCCGTCCAGTCAAAATGCATCATACTAATTCATACATTTCATATAAAGTGGCCGGATCTGTAAAGTTGAACCACAAAATTGTAGATGTATATTTTGCCTTTAAGTGCAATCGGTGTTCCAGTCTATTATCAGCTATTTTTCACTTTGTACTACATGTAAGTGCTCAATTCTGATGTTTTTGTGACTATGAGGACAAACTCAGCCTCTATTGGTGGAGCCTTTTCAGGGTACTCTTGTTCCCACCCACATGCACAAAAACATGCATTTGAAGTAGATGAAATGACACAAAATCACCTGATGGTGTGACTGTAAAGTGACCTGGCTGGAGAGTATTTAAAAGATCCGTGGGATCTCTTTGTGGGAGGGAGGAAGTGACTCTGTTTGAGTTATTTTCAATGCAAAAACACACAAAGTGGAAACGCATTTCTAAAATAAAAATGGTGGGCACTCACACTCCAAGTACTTTTTTTCTATTGATTTGTTTAAATTGTTATTTTATCCATCCATCCTGGGAAGGACTAAAGTGTTTCACATTGCGACAGAGAGACAGAAAACCACACACACTCACACACCGACGGGCCAATGTGAACCCCATATTAACCTTAAGCGTGTGTTTTTGGACTGCAGGGGAAACCGGATTTTCCAAAGAAATCCCGCACACAGGGAGAACATGCAAACTATGCTCAGAAAGGTCTGAAACTTAAGGTCTGTCAGTTTGGAATAAATTCTAACTTTTTGGGCTTTTTGTTTCGCTGGGACACTTTTTGTTGTTGTTGTTTATACTTAGTCACCTCAATAATACGATGTTGCAAAACTACACCTTTATGTGAGGTAATTCCAGGGAAAGATCCCTCCTGATCACTCTTTGCTCACCTATACACTGCATATGTGTGGTACTCATTGAGGTTGGCGATCCTTTCCTCCAGCTTGTAGCTGCGCTTGCTTTTTTCTATGCTCGAGGTGAACAAGTTAATGTAGGCATCCAAAGAGAACTGATACATCGGGTTGAGGCTGCTCATGTCGTTCTGAATGATGAAGAGAATGCAAGCTCGCTGGGCACATGGGCGGTAGGCCTGCGAACACAGAAGACTTTAATTCTTCTCCAAGATAAGAAATACAACTGATTGTCATCTTTCCCATCAGTAAGTAACAGGTACTAAAGATAACATGAGGTATCTATGACAAAATGACAAATACAGTGAATAGCTTCTGTTTCGCTTCAGCACTACTGCAGACCTCTCTCGCAGAGTCGATCTTGAGTTCAGTCTGTTCGCTGCTCTCCAACTGCTCTGAAACTTCAGCGGCTGTCATTTTGGATGTCTGCAGGGTGTTTAAAAGCTGAGCATCGTCCAGCAGTGAGCCAGTCGCCTCACTCAGCAGTCTGGCAGAGTCAACATAATAGATATTGATATGAATAAAAAAGAAATATTGCGTATATCAGTGAGGCCAAAAGGTTAAAAGTCAATATAAAAATCAGCTCAACTACCTGAGGATCTCATCCTCCAGCTCCTGCAGGTTTCTCTTGCCAGAAGCAATGCTGATCACCAGAGAGTCCTTCTGCTCTTCCAGCTCTGGACGCTCTTTACGCACCACAATTCCCAGCAGTTGCGCTTCCAAGCCCTGCACAGACACAAAAAAAAACCCCAAAGACGATGTGTTTCAGGCAGTTGGGACAAACGTACAAAGAAATTGGATGATTTCAGAGTGTAAAACATAGGGAAAACACACAAGCACAAACATGCAGTCACACACACACACACACACACACACACACTCTCTCACACCTGTTCCTTGACAGCAAAATTGACTATTGTCGTCTTTGATGAGAGCTCTTGTGTGAAATGAGGGTTAGACATCTTGGTGGTAAGATAAAAGCGAAACTCCGGACTGTACACCACCTCCCGATCACCCAGCTTCATTAGCAGCCTGCCACCTGGAACGATAACACACAAATGTACACAGGTTCACACAAAAATTTGCTTTCGAAATGTTTAACTTGTGAACGCTTCAGTGTGAAAGTATGTTCCAGACCTTTCCGTTTAACGGACTTATGGAGAATTGGGTTGAGCGAGGGGTCCAGTTGTTCCTGCACATTCTGCAGCAAGACGGGATTCCCAAGCTGAATGGCATTCTCCAGAACTTGCAGGTAGTCCGGCATTTGAAAGTTGATAACTTTCAGATCCTGTATGTACAGAATGTGACACACACAAATACACCAGAATCAGGAGCTGCACAATGGTGTTCTGGCAACCATTTGATTCAACCTTGTATTGTTCGAAGCATCAACATTAAAGGCATAACAGAGTGCCATGTGTCAGCATCTCACCTTCGTTGATTCCATTTTCTGGATCCACTTCAGAGCTTGGCCCTGTGGGTCTACCATCAGTGGGCATCTTGGTAGCACAAAAAAAAACAGAACAAAGAATAGATCAAGTGAGTCTGTAATCAATGCATGTATCATGTTTTGTCTTGTGAATGCAAACCCCAAATAATCTAAATGTAACAAATATATTAAACAAGCCATTGATATCTGTAATAAACCCATAATATAAATGTTATTCTCAAATTCACTGACCGGTTTCCACGAGTGACAATTAATCCATTCTCAGTAGAAAAGGCATCAGAGGGCAGACCCTGAATATTCCAATCCTTCACCACTGTAGGTTTGGCAAGAAACACTGCAAAACGGAAACCTGGTGTGTAGGGGATCCCCGAATCCTGAAGCTAAGGCCAAACAGGAGAAAAGAGTATGTCACCAAAACACGAGACTGTAACTGTAATCTGTTTAATCATATAGGAAGACATTTTCCCATTGTGACTTACTGAAAACAGAAAAGTAAAGTAATTTACATTTCACTGCACTGTACATAAGAAGATACTATATATATTTATGTAGTGTTAGAGTGTCTGACCTCCTTCTTCCACATGGCGAGCAGCTCGTCTCTATATTGGGATAGGAACGGTCCCATGTAGGAGAGGAAAGATGCTGCCAGCAAACAGTCTCCCACCAGGTATCCCATGTTCTCTTCAAGACCCTGAACATGCATGAAATGAATGCGCAGAATGATAAAACCAGCAGTGTAGAAAACATAGACAACTTTCATGCTTAATGTAAGTTTCACAGCTATATAGTTTTACTTGATGAATTCAAACCAGGACTGAAGAAAGTGTACATTATTGTATAATTGTATGTTAATGTCCGTAGAGGAGGCCTTTATGGTTGATTTAGATATAAACACCCATTCAGATATTCTCTGACATGGTCTTCCAAGAGCATATTACATTCATATATCGACTCTTATCTGCAGCTAAACTGCTTGAAAGTCTCAGAAATTTGCTGCGATTTCCCATATTTTCATTCCTGTGTGTGTGTGTGTGTGTGTGTGTGTGTGTGTGTGTGTGTGTGTGTGTGTGTGTGTGTGTGTGTGTGTGTGTGTGTGTGTGTGTGTGTGTGTGTGTGTGTGTGTGTGTGTGTGTGTGTGTGTGTGTGTGTGTGTGTGTGTGTGTGTATGTGTGTGTATGTGACGTACAGTGACTTTCTCCTCCCAACGAATTCTCTCTGCGGCAAGTCCAGTCACCAGCGTGTCTGCTCGGTTCAGTTTCAGCTCCATCTCTTCTGATTTAATCCTCAAACTTCTCTTTATAGCCACTTTCTCGTCGTGCTGCTTTTTCAGCTGGTCTAGCTGCTCTGCCAACTGATTGTACAAGCAAACGCACACATTACTTGTGACCTGACAGACAAACTGGACTTGAGACAGTATCTAAACATCCATCGGGTGGTTGCTCGATGAGCTGAGCGTCATACCTGTTGCTGTTTGTTCTGAGCGTCAGCCAGAGCAGCCTGTTTGTCTTGAAGCTGGGCCATGACAGTATTGAGCTGAGCTCTCTTTGGCTCGACCACCCTGTACACATGACCATATACCTAGAATTTAAACAGATTGGAAGTCACTTTATTGTTACTGAACTCGATCTATGCGGTCTGCTGCTCCTGTGGATGCCGGTGTGAGTGTTATTAGTATGAGTCCTTGATTTCAAGAAATGAACAAGTACTGAAGATTTTGACATAGAGGCAGAGTGAGACAGTCAATAGAACCCATGACCTTGGAAGACTCCCTACATTACCCACTCAAGAGCTATGGTTCGTGTCAATTTGCAGGTTCACCCAAGAATTGAACTCACAATCTCTCCCACACTCAGCAAGAATCATACCACTAGTCCCGGGAATGCATGTGTGTGTTTTGCAAGCCAGCAGACACCCACTCACCTGTATGGCTCTGACCCACATGCAAAGAGACTTGGCAGCCACTGACACTTTTCCAATGATATCTGGCTGGAAGTCAGCCTGTTTGCAGTACTTTCCGATCTTCTTCAACACACGGTCTGATATGTTGTCCTTGTCAAAGTTCACCAGTGTTTTGATGAAGTTCGCCTCACCTGCAAAGGTACATTTGATTGTAGTCTAGTGTTTGAGCATGTGCTGAGTTTGGAAGTTCTATAGCAGACAACAACAAAAACTTCCCAGTCGACCAAAGCGCTGTACAAGAACAAAACATTAAAGTGGAAGTTCACAACTTCCCAATCAACTGTTGCACTGGCAAAACACGTGTAACAGTCCACAATCTGCACTGCTTATTCTGGCCATTGTCAGAGCAGTTGGGTGTTTTCAGTTCTTTTACTGCTTTTATCTACTGATAGATTTTTTTAAAGTTGCGTCTTACCCAGTTGCCTCTTTGCCTCCGACCAAGTAGGGTCTTTCCCCAGAAGGGTCATAACAGCCTGCATCACTGTCTCCACTAGTGTGGGAGGACGGCTATATGACTTGATCTCTGTCATGTCCCCCTTATTCAGAGACTCCAGAGCCTGTGTGTGGGAAACAAGAGTGTTGATGTTGGAGGGCAGAACAGTAATGTGTGCTTCAGAACCTATCGTGCTATTGAAGTAGCCGGGCACAGTAAACACATCATGAACAGCAGTTGCGTTTGTCAAGAACATGTGATTAATGTCTTTGTTTTTTCACCAGTTTTCCGCTCGACTCCTCTCAACTCCACATGACAATGAAAAGGCCATACACAAAGTGAGCGACGTTTACGGCATTGAAAATAGATAGCATAGGGCAAACGTGATCTACCTTCATGGCCTCTTCCAGGGCAGGCAGAGCCTCGTCCAAGTCTTTCTGTGCATTATCGGCTATGGCTTTACACTCCGACTCTTCTGCCTCAATTTTCTCACTGCTGGCACTCACCATCTATACAGAGACAGACAAATACACACCAGTGTGTTATTGACCATTCAAAGACTCTTTCAACAATCCATCTAGGACAGAAACATCTAAAAAACTACTTTTGTCAGTTCTTGCAATTTTCCATGAAAACAATTACACTGCACACTTGAGAAAATGGCTGGAAAAATCAAGGTTTTGAGACCAAAAGATGATTTAGATCAGATCCTATATTGATATTGATCCTTATTATTCATACAAAAGGCAACTCAAAGTGCTTGATTAAGGCTTCAAACAAGATTCAAAAGCATTAGTCAATAAAATGAATGCTTCTTCATCTTGTTTTTCTGCTCTGAGAAAAACAGGGTGAACCCAGATGACCTGAGGAGTCTGGATGCTTCATAACAAACAAGCAACTCTAACATGCATCTGGGTGTGAGACTATTCATGCGTTGTAGAAAAGGAGCAAGATTTTAAACGCTATCCTCTGACCCACAGGAAGCCAGTGAAGTGACTTCAGGGATGCTGCGATATGATCCAGCTTCTGGGTTTTACTGAGGCAAGAAGATTCTGGACCAGCTGCAACTACCTAATTGTTTTTTATTTTGTTTATATCTATAAATATGTCATTACCGTGATCTCACCTACTGAAAATTAACGCATGGAAATACTTTCATTTCATTGTTGTTTGGACGGAAAAAGCCCGGATTCTGTCTTTGAGGTGGTAACAAGCTGACATAAATCTTGGTATGATTATTCTACCGGCCGCATAAAATTATTGACTTTTATATCGTCTGCACTGAGCTGGAGAGAATTTCGGTTCATCCTCTCATTGATTTGATGGATACATTCAGTGGGTGAAATTAGCAGACTGTAATCATTTGATAATACTGTAAAGTTATCTGTCATTAGCATATAAATTTTTATATTTCATAATGTGAGCTGAAGGCTGAACAGAAGCAGTCCAAGGACAGGGCCTTGAGGTACCCCATATGAGATCAGACTCATAATTACCAAGTCAGATAAAGTAGTCCCTCCAATATAGACAAAATTTGGATCAATTCAACGCAGTGCCATAAGTCCTACCCATGTTGTCTGTCAAGCAGAATGTGTCAATCGCAGCACTGCGATCCAATAATACTGCTACAGTGGTTTTGGATGCATGTTGTTACTGGTCATAATAATCTATTTGGTATTATGTGTGCTTGTGCATGTTAATGAAACGTACCTTCTGCTGCTTGTCAGCTTCTCTCTTCTGTTGTACGATGACAGAGAAGCATTCGTCGCACTCTTTTTCGGACTTGGCCACCTGCTCCTTGGCCTCCATGAGCTCCACAGACATGGCCTCCACGTTCCTTCGCGTGTCACTGATCTTAAGAAGGCAGTTACGCAGCCTGCTCACCTGCTCCCCCAACTCACTGCGTTTCTCTGCCAATAACCTGCAGGGACACACACATCCAGACTGATGGTAACATTCGACATATTCATGACGTGATCACATGCAGCGTGTTCCCCTTGTTTCTGAGGACCTTGTGCTGTGCTGCAGAAGTCAAAATAGGCCGGAGAATTCATATATAGGACGTCTCTATTTTGTCACGTCTCTTTCCAGGAAAGAAAATGCTTGTCTTAAATCTGGACCAATACAGTTCGTACACTCAACATCTATATCAGTGACACTTGAGAATGGATTTCTGAACTACCAGACTGTGAAAACATAAGTGAGGACTTTCACGATTTTCCTAAATAAGGGAGAAAAATAGAGCACCATTTGGTAAGGGAGGGAGCATGAAAGTGCTTACCTCTTGTATCCAGACACCAGCTCCAGGTAGTTCGTTGGTGTCACATAGTTTTTCCTCCTCATCTCCAAATACATCTTTTGTGAGATCTGAGCCACTGACTCGTGTGTTGATACAAAGATGCTGGCAATCTTTGTCTGAATCTACAAGAGTATGAAGCACACATACAAGCATTTGTGAACAGAGACCCCGGCTTCAATAACTTAAAAACATGGATCATACTTTGTACTTTAATAGCAGGTGTTGGCAAATAAAATATGCCTTTTTTATAAGCAGTACATAAGAGTACATGAGGCCCAGTTTGGAGACGTACTGTGTACTGTGTGGGCCATTAAACGGCATGGCCACATTAGGATACTTCATTTTTTCAGCCCTATGAAATCCTATGAAGCTAAAGTTAAATATGAACTAGTATAAAATCTTCACAAAAATGTGTAAGGAACTGTGCACGAATGCCTCACCCCTTCCACCGCGCCCAGCTCCAGTCCTTCCAAAAAACTCTCGGCTACTTCCAGCAGCGCGACTTTGTGAAATTCACAGAACCAGTCGATGGTGGTGCAGTTGACAAGGGCAGGGTACTGAAGGATGCGGTTCCTGTTGGCAAGCAGTCATTCATGTATTCTAATCAGACAGAATTTGTAGTTAACCGTCATCATTATCCTTCGGACTAAGCATAAAGGTGCAATTAGAAGATGGTTCGAGAAACCGACTGAGGAGAGTAATCAAGGTATGCACATGCAACATAGGACGTGTGAATAAAATCTGTAAAACTGTATAGTGCAACAGGCTCCTCCTGAACACTGCTAGTGAGAACGGCGATTAACTATCGGGTAATGGTGCCTGCCTGTCCAGTTAACAACATTAGGGGTGACTTTTTAAAAAAGTCAAGAACCAAAAAAACAAAAAAAAACAAAAAACACTGATACACACTGTGCTGATTTACAGAAATAAAAAAACAAGACTAAAACACAATGTGGGGAAATTAAAGAAGGCCGGAGAAATGTGTTGTTAACCCGGATACACTATGATAGGTTCAATCTACCTGAAGGGTTCTCCTGCTGGACTCATACAGAGCACGACGCGCAGGTTGTTCCTGACTCGCTCGAGCAGGTAGCTGAACAAGGAGTCAGGAGTCTCCAGCACTTTGTCTTTCCTGGCAGAGTCTGACAGAGCCTTGCATACCTAAAGGCAGAAAGCATGTAGAAAAGCTGAAAAAAAAATTGGCATATCTGATATCTTTAAATAACTGATTACTTTAACCTCTTTGAAAAAGTATGTGAATATTTAAATAATTTTTTTGAACAAGTAATAGCACTTTTTTACACTTAGAGATATTTAGATAGGTGAGATTGAGATATAAGCTTGGGCTTGATAGACACAAAGACAAAATGTAAAATGTGAAGCTCTAACAAACCTCAGCAAACTCGTCCTGCTTGTAGAGGTTCGGTATCGCTGCAGAGCTCATGATGTTACTGATGTCCTCGAGGAAGGCTTCGTCTTTTATCTGGTTGTCATTGAAAAGGAAGACCGTGGGCTTGTTGTCTACTCCAGTCAAACGATACAGCTTTTTGATGTCTGAAAGCAAAGGGCAAAAAAAACACATTTAATGTGTATAACGGCGATTAAGAATGTCACCTAGGTGACCCATCTCTGGAAGCGCTCACACTGAACATCAGCCAACACTGTCACAATTTTAAAAATTCTATTTTTTATTTTTGAGAACGCCTTTTATTGGGGGATTTTGGACAGAGCTTTGTAAAATAACTGGCAAAGTATTGGTCATGTTGGCTCTCACCTTCTCTAAATTCCTGTTTGCGGTACTGGTTGGTGACCTCTACCTCGAACACCTGGTACCCACAGATAAAGGCCGCTATCTTGGACAGACTCCGTTTACCACAGCCTCCGACACCAACCAAAGCCATGTTGCCTCTAGGTTGACTGATCACCCGTACAATACGGGTTACTGTGGAGAGAAAGAAAAAATATATATATATATATATCATACAATTTTCCTTTAAATGCAACCATTTATACCTCTCTTTATGTCTCTACTGCTTTATCTGCTTTGTTTTATTTTGCTGGAGCTTCTTATCGATGAAGGCGAGTCACGCAATGGAAAGGTTACCGGCTCATCACAGAGTAAACACAGAGATCACTTTTGAGCACGAGAGTGTGTGCAGTGTTGCGGACGCACTGTGTTCAATGGCGTCTTGGAAGAGCACCGGGCTCATGGACACTACGCCGGGTGTCTGGTTGTAATCCTCAAACTGCTTTTCCATGAACGTCTTGAGATCGTTCATGTCCTGCAGGTCTTCATACACAGAGATCTCACTCATGAAATCACCTTGACGCACAGGGAGACAAAAACACATCCACATCTTTAGTAGTTTATGCAACAAGAGTTGGCAAAAAGTATTGCGGTGCTCATATGTGTATGGAGGTGTGCGGTACCAAATATTGGCCGTTGCTTGTTTGGGCAGATTTTGTGGAACAAGACGTCAAAGTGAGAGTTCAGTTTTTCTCCAAGCAAAGCTATGAAGGTATCCAAGTCACTTTGATTCACAAGGCGATCTGAGAAGACTCTGAAATTGACAACATTTCGAAGAAGGAATTATTTAATCTGCCACATTTACGCTGTGGTACAGTAAGATTTGTACTCTACTTTGAAGCTGACACGTAGCCACTGTGCAGTGCCCGGGTAGCGTCAGGGATTTAAGGGCCTTGCTCAAGGGCTCTCGGTGGTGGACTTGATTAGAGTTCACTTTACCCCCACAGACCAGAGACTTGAACCTGGGACTTTACTCCTACAGGCTTGCTTCAAAATCGTATAAGCCACCACTGCCCCATCAAAATTAAACAAATAATAATCAATACTAAAGTTGACCTGCTATGACTTCAATACGCCAGATGACAATGAGAGTTTGTGAAAAATAAAAACATTTTTTACCTAAAGCACTCGTGGATCCAGAGTCTTGCGATGTTGTTTTTGTTATCATGGATATCTGGGTGAGCTCTAAGTAGGCCCTGAAACACCTGAAAGAGATAAACAGGAAATACACACCATTATCTAACATTTGGAGATGAAAACAAAATGATGAGTTTCGGTGTACCCATGCATATTCTCTGAAGGAAGTAAATCACTGTATATTCTTCCATTTTTGTGTACCTTAGAGATGTCCCTGAGGTTGAAGAGGTAGTGTATCTTTGCTGGAGTAGGAAGAAAACAAGCAGTGACAGCATAGTAGAGCTCCAGTGTGGCCTCAGTCAGGATTTTCCCAATGGGCATCAACTCCTGAAAGTCCTGAAGCTTTTGATTTATTATGGTGGTATAGATACTCTTGAGCTGCAATTCAAACATGCAAAGAGGACATGTATTGGTCAAATATTACAAGCAGTCAAAACAAAGAAAAACAAAACAAAACAGAAGGGCTGGATATAGGACAGAGTGCAATTTTGCAGCAGTTTTTATAATAATTACAGCTTTAATCATAATCAAGGCATTTTTTTGTATGGTCTGACCAAAAAGTAGGAGATAAATTATGACAAAAGATTATAAAACACCTAACAAGTGAAAGAATACCACAATCTACTGTAATGCACTGATATAGGACAAGACAAAAGACACAAGCTTAAATCTTTCGTAATTTAACAAGAAAAATAATTACGCTTTCTTTAACTGGCAAAACAACACTCACATTGGGAAAGGTCATATTAATGAGGTTGAATCGACTCTGTAATCTGGGAGAAATTGTAGTCCTCCCTCCACCGGGGGGCCCCATGGATGTCAGTAAGACCATGTCCTAAACACACACACACACACACACACACACACACACACACACACACACACACACACACACACACACACACACACACACACACACACACACACACACACACACACACACACACACACACACACACACACACACACACACACACACACACACACACACACACACAGCTGAGCGTTAATATGAATGTTAAGAAGTCACAATATTTAGAAGTGATGAAAGCAGTGTTAAATAATATAAAACATACATCAAGTTCATATTTCAACATTCATGTGAACAGTATTTCATGAACAGTCCATTTCTCACCTTGACGACCTTCCGGGTCAGTTTCTGATGGTCGTACCAGAAGCCATACTCAATCCAGTGGCGCAGCAGCTCCAGCGGCGGCTGGGAGCCATAGAGGTCATGAGCTGGCATGTTGAAGTCATCCAGGAAGCACAGCAGGCGTTTTCCACCGGCGGGTATAAACAAAGTTTTTGTTCTCTTTTCTAGTCGGCTCTCTACGATGGCCTGGACGAGAGTGGAGGAGGTCTGGGCAGCGGGAAACGAAGGACACAAACATGCAGATGAAATGATTGTTTAACTACCTGAGGAGATCAAGGGTTTCTAAATCAAAAGTAATTAATAAGTAACCATAGCTCCAGCGCAATTCAACATAGCCTTTTAAAAAGAGACGGGTCCTTTGTCTGCTGTCATTTGAATTGGTTATTTGAATCCTGCAGTGATATGAAAACAAATACCGAGACTAGACACTCACAGATATACACTGACTATTAAAGACACTGACCCGTGTGGACATGTTGATAGTGAGGGCAGTCCACTTGTTATCCAGCACTTGGAGGACACTCTGGGCCAAAGATGTTTTGCCAGTACCCACAGGCCCAGTGAGCAACACTGGATACTGTTTCGACACCAGAGCCTGCACCAGTAAGTTGTAGCGCACTGTGTCTATTGTAGGAACCATAATCTTATAGAAAGGAGCACTGCAGGGAGCAGGAGAGGTGACACATGCAGAGAGGATATGGAACAGGTTAGGTGGATGGAGAGCACATCAACACACTCGAGCTTAGATAAAACCCAGCTGCCTACTCACGCTGCATTGTAGCGCCATCCTTTTGGCAGCTGCTCTTCAAAAGGAACCCAGCTTTTGCCCTTTGAGTCCACAAGATAGTCATAAATTGAGTGCTGAAAGATTTGAGATAAAGACATGAGATAATATTTCGGCCTGCGAAAGAGATTTATTGCATTTGTGCAAATGTGCTACATCCATAAAATCAAACTCTGAAACCTAAAGTGATGTACCCACCACATTAAAATAACTGTAATGGCTATAGAATACCACGTCACTGTGTTTGTTTTGGGTAATGATGTGGTTGAAACTGAGTCTCTACATGCATAGTATCACGCTTCAAAAGCACAGTACTTTCACTGTGATGATATTTAATGCCTCTGTTAAAATACATAATTGTCAATTTTCTGAATGTTGTCTTTTTTAAACTAGTCCTGAAAATCCCTCGCAATAAGGGAGAGACTGAGTGGTTGCAGACAATCCTGTACAATGAACCTTGAGAGGAAAGGTGCCGTCCATCTCTCGCAGGAAGTTGTTCATCTTTTTGCGTCCATCCTCATCCACCGAGGCACAGACGGACCAAATCAAGCTGAAGATGAACCAAAGTTCCACCATCTGACCCAAACTCTCTGCGTCAGAAATATTCACCTGATGGAGGGTGGAAAATAAAGACTTACAGCTAAATTTCAAGTACAAGTGGAAACATCAAATGCGTTTAAGTCTTAAATGCAGTGGATGGTACAGGATGCATGTTATTGTCATACCCCACGGCTGGATGTAGCCAGGGAGTCATAGAGGCGGCAAAGAGAGGTGACGGCATTGAGATCGGTGATCGGGATCAGCTCCTTACAGTTGGTCCGTTTAAAGTTCAGAGTGTTCTCTATGTATTTCTCAAACAGGAGATCCAAGTGTGCCACTTCAGCCTTTGGAGAAATGAAACAACAAAGAGGACCGTGGATGAGAGGGTGGAGAAGCATTCTGGAGGGTGGTTTTCTCTTGTTTCTGTAGTGTGGACCATGTGTGAGCTGCTGTGAGTGGCTGCACGCTACTTTGTCTCGCTTGTCCAGCCAGGACTGAACAAAAGGCTTCCATCCCAGATCGGCGGGGTCGTAGTAGACTATCCCACAGCGAGACACTGAAGCAGGAGAGGCCATGGCCAGGTTCTCTACCTCGAACACCAAAGACACCTATGACAAAAACAATGGGCATTGTAAATAAAGCTGCTTGTTTTACATTCACAGAACAAACAGTGTGATTTCCTGTTCTCACCTGCTCAGGTATGGACATTCTCTCCCCGTTGACGAGTGAGAGCAATTTATTGTCATCCATCATGGAATTCATGCTCTCAATCCACAGTGTGTCAACAGGCCCGTCAAACACAATCCACTTATCGTCTGGTTTCTCATCTTTAGAGGGAAAATGAGATGATCAGTGTGCTCATTTCTGCATGCAGTGGGGACATTAGTGCATGTGTCGATGTGTTAGCACCTGCACAGGCTGATCTCATGAGGGAGGACAGTATCCCATCACGCCACTCATTAGTAGACAAGTTGTTTTCGCCGTACAGCTCTCCCACAGTCATCGCTTTGGGATTTAGAGGATAGTCCTGTTGTGGCACATGCACGGAGGCAGGAAACGGAGCAAAGAGAGCCGGATGTCGGCAGACCAATATCACAAACTCTGTCAGCTGCACACATCAAAACTGATAAACAACAGTTGCAAATGGAAGGCGTGAGCCTTTTACCTGGCTGTATAATTTGAGTATGTGAGCTTGAGTGCTTCACCTTTACCAGGTTTTGCCTGCTGTTTTGAACCAATGATCAATGTGAAACTAATGTGGCAACATTCATGCCTGCATTGCTTCCTTCATCTACGTCTGCACCCTTTAAGAATATTACAAAATTATCCAGCATGCTGCTTCAATCCACTCTGAGTTGAAAAAGACTGAAGCTACCCCTAACTATGAGTAAAAGCAGATACACCGAACAGATCATTTGTGCATCACAATAACACAGACATAATCACACACTCTCAATTGTGGGCAATTTAAAGTAACCAGTTAGCCTGAAATGCACACACATGCACACACTCACTGGGAAAACATGCAACCTCCCCACAGAAAGGTTGCAAATGTCAACCAGGGACGTTCTCGCTGTAAGGTAAGAGTCACTACACCACTTTGGAGCCTATAAAAACATTAGATCGTTTCACTTTATATCCACACCTACCTGGACAGGCTGATAACCAGGTACTCCCTGATGGTGCAGGGCAGTGAGGGCATTCTTTAAAATCCTCCAAGTAACACTTTTACCACTACCTGTTTTGCCAACAAGCATGGTGGCGTGTCGGGTGTTTTTGGTTCGGTAAAGTTGGATGACTTTGGTCATGGTGAAAGGCGTCACCTGCAAACCACTCCGACGGAGCTCCACCTCCACGGCCTCTTTCAGCTGCAAAACACAAAACGCAATGATGGAAGTCAGTGATTGGTAATATGAATAATATAAACTGGTGCTACTTTTTTAGATGACAATATAAAGGATGTAGTCACGTACATACAGTTGTCTCAAAACCCAACCAATCTATTTGATCCAAGTCAACGGCCTAAAATATTCCTGCAGTCGGCTGTCTATTAAACGCATAAGAAAGAACACATCTGGTTGAGGACAAGCAAACCAAACTAATATTGATTTGAAGGCAAAAAGGATAAAGTGTGGTTCCGATTCCTGAAAGTATGTGCTTATATTACAATTAAATGACTGTATGTGTTGCTACATTGTGCAAAAATAAAAAATACACAGACGCTTCCTGAGGCGTAAACAGACAGATGCAGAGAGTGAGAGACCACTGTGAAAGACAAGGAGTTGGACAACACAGCAAGTGTGAAAGATGTCTGTATTCCTGAAGAAGCTAAAAAAATAAGAAAAGATGCAAATGTTGCAGATGACTGCCATCCATTACTGGGTTATCAAAGGAACATTAGATAACCAAACTGATGAACAACACAGTGAACATTATCATGATGCATCATTGTAGGAATGCTAACATTATCTACTGACCAGACCAATGTTGGCAATCGGTACTTCGACACCAGGGAACAAATCACGGATGATCCCATTGAACAGTGGCAGGTCGACAGAGGTCATCTTAGCGATGTTCATGTCCTTGATAGCCATTAGCAGGATCTGAGGACAAAAACAGAAGAGAATAATTATTCATGTTCCAGGCAGGCAACACACGTCTAGAATAACATTGTAGTTTAGGTGGTTACAGTGACATTCTCATGTTGTTTTCCAATTCCAGTTACAAACACCATTGTCTTACATTTGTGCTCCGTGTTTCCATGGATGAAATAATACACTCATGTTTATCTATGTAAGCAGATATCAGTTTGATGAAGCTTAGCTGTGTTGCTATTTTAAGATTTTAGGAAACAGCACATAAAGTCTTTTATACTATACGAGTACGAATTACTGTGTTTCAAAGGTATTGTGTCATGTATCATCAAACAAAAGGGGAAAAGGACAAAAGGGAAGCAGAGTGGACTGAATACAAATGTGGGTCAAATGAAGGCATCAGAGATCTACAAGCTCACATTGATACAAACAAACTTGAAAATAAAACAAACAAAAATGTATGTATAGATGTTTTGGTGAGGCTCCTTTTTTATGTCACTATTATCACAATGGGAAAAATAACAGGAAGATATTTAATAAAAAATGTATATCTTCAAAAAAAGAGTTATTCAGAACATTATTTCATGTTTGCTATTGATGTAGTTGTCCAGTAAATTTTGAAAAGAGAGAAAAATGTGTGTTATATTGCATTGTTTGTTTGTTATGTGTTTGGATATAAAGAGATATCGTGGTCATGAAATAATTGTGAGCATAGTAAACTTATAAGATATCTTTGTGTATCATTGAAAAAAAGATCTGGAGGAAGTGTAATCAAAATCTGATCACACAGAGAGGCAATCACATTCACACAGGCAATCTACAGTTACCAATTAGCTTCAAATGCATATTTGATGAATGAGACTGAGAAAGTGAGACTTACTCCTTCATCAGGAACCTTGGGCTCACAGCGGCGTTTCCTTCCGGCATAGCGAATCAACAAGGTGAGAGCACGGAGGCCAAAATCGTAGTGGTCCTGTTTCGACAGCTGATGTACCGCCAGCGAGTAAAGGGTGAACACCTTCTTTGCAAGGACCTACGACAGTAGAGACAGAAGTTTCAAGACTTTTGTATAAGTAAGACAAAATGGAAGTAGTTGACATCAATGTGCAAATATAAGAGAATGTGTTTCTAATCGAAATCCATTTCACTGATTTGGAGAAGAAGTATCTTTAAATGTCTTAAAACTGAACCTTGTGTTTCGATTTTCAGAGAAATAGCTTAGATGAAATTCATTAAAAGAACACAGTCATTAATGCAACATACAATAATAACATGCATAACCAGCTTAACCTTGCACAGTTCCTTCATTGCGACACATTTCTGCACAGTGGGAGTTCTACCTTGCAGTTGTTGAAGCCCTCGCACAACAACAGGATCTGAGCTATGAGAGCAGAGTCGGGCATCACCATGGAAATGGGTCTGAACATGAACTTGAGGTTGTCAGGAAGCTCTGTGCAACCAGGATAACCTAATGAAAAGGAGAGAAAAAGGTCAAAAACAGCAGACTGAATGAGTGAAAATGACTATGACAACAGGGTTTGCTTCTCTTCTGCCTCTTCGTGGCTAAAAGGACAATCTCTCCAATAGCATTTGGCATCATAGAATGAAAGTACAGTGCAAGTGCCGTTGTGCTGTCTTACCAGGATTCATAGTGGTAAAGATGCCACATGACCCGACAAGTTGTATGTGCTGTCCTTCAAACCGGAACTTTGACTGTCCGGCTGCCAGCGCAGACAGAATAGAGAGGATCTGCTGGACCACCACCGACAACACCTCGATGTTGATCCGGTTAAAATTATCGAAGCACCCCCACGCTCCAGTCTGGAGCAAACAAAAGCAAACAAAATACAGCACACAGAGAAAAGTGAAAAGTTTTGTGACCGACATACCATTATTGTATTTACCGTTAAAGTCCACATTACATTAATCTCATTGTTAAAGCTCCTTCCTACCTGAGCTAGACCAGAGTACATGCGTCCCATAGATTTATAGTCCAGTCCTCTGGAGCAGTTGATGACAACGACATACATGCCAAGTGCTTTGCCCAAATCCTTCACTGTCTCCGTCTTCCCCGTACCACATGGACCTTTAGGACAGCCTCCTCGATGCAGATAGAGTGCTGTGGTTAGGGTCAAATAACACCTGGAATAAAGTTAAACATTCACATTAATGCTGGAGAAAAAGCATTGGAAGATAAACACATTAAAGGTATACAGAACATTTGAGGGAAGAAAATTGAATGTCATATCCAATAGATTATGAAATAGTCAAATGCTTATGGTGACTTATTTTTCAATTGATCTAATTTACGATATAGAGAAATAGAACAAGAGACTAATAACAGTGTGTGACTGTAATGTTATGGGTCTGGAAACGAACACACACAAAAAAATAATCCAGCGGAAAAATATTGATGGATTGTGACCTGTCAGTTAGTGGAGTGATGACAAGTCGTCCGGAGTTGCCCAGGTACTCGTAGCCATACTTAAAACTTGTGTTGGTCTGTCGGATTATGCAGTCAAACACATTCTGTGGAGGCGACAAACAAACAAAGGTTAAACTGATATTTTGATGACATCTTTTCAGCTAATTCTGGCCCCGTCGGTTTGCAAATCTAGAAAAATTAGGTTGCTTTGGTCTATCACAATGAACCCAAATAAAATACAATGACATCTGTGGTTGTTCAACGTCCCTTGCCTCTCTCAGAGCATACCTTGTCCCAGTACAGTCGCAGCTGACACAGCCAGTCAAAGGCATTGACGTCACTGCAGCCTGCCTTCGCCAGCTTATCAATCACATCCCGAGCATGAACCTCCACTGTAATCAAGGCCACGATCTTCAAGCGCAGGACTTCGGGCAGGTTGTCACGAATCATTTCTGAGTAGGACTGGAGCATGCGCACCTGAGGAAGACATTTTTACTCAAGTTTAATGGAGGCCACATTACATTTCATGCCATAAGATCCTTTATGTTTTAAACACTGCAACTGATGAAAGCTTAAACGTCAATGGCCTTTTACAAGGATTGATAGAGATATCCTGGTACGTTTGCAAAAGATGAGAACAAATAATAGCAAAATGACAAAAATGCATTTAAAAAAAAGTGGCAGAAAATGTAGATTTTTGATAAAAGAAGCCAAACAAACCTGATTCTTCTTCAAGGGCCCAAGAGAAGACTTGTCAGCCCTCTCCTTAATGAGCGCCTTAGTGACATTGGAAGTCCACTTGATCTGACTCGCTGTGATCAAACTCTAAAACAGGAAAAAGAGGAACACTCAGGAAAACCTGAAACGCACTGGTAACTTTGTTAGCGCTTTATTTTAATTTAGCCACAGATATTAGGGTTAAAATGGGATATTCATTAAAAAAAAAAAAAAAAAAAGATTTTGAAGCATTTGACTAATATTGACAACTGATTTCCAAATGGATTCTAATCATCGTAGAGGTCTACACTCTCTCACTGCAGATCTCCCTCCATGACAGACGATGCTTTAACTTTCGTATCATTCACCATGTAAGAAACACCTTTCAGTTTAGATATATTGTAAGCTTTTCATATTCAATGCATTCAATACAACTAATGATTTCACTTTGATCGGCATGAAAGCTGCTTTTAAACATGCTTCATTAATTCAGCACATCGTTTTTGGCTGTTTTCACATTTCTACATTGAGATCATGACTTCATATAAATACCGGAGATGGTGAAACTCTATTTAAGCCTGTTACGATGAAACATAGTGGTCTTTCTGTGTGCTGATCTGATACGCCCTCTCATTGTTTTTCGTTTGAAACTTCCTGTTTGTGTACGTTGGTTAGAGTGAATGAACTGGCCAGCGTGTGGCTTCCTTTAATGTTTGATAAATCAGAGACCAAAAAGAGGTCTGCAGCTTTTCGTTGAGGCCGGAAGGACTTTCTAGCCAAGCTGTTTGAAAGAAGAAGGACATGCAGATGTACCTGTCCTGGCCACTTCTTGACCCATTTGTCTCTTGCTTCGGTTATCTTCTTAAGATCTTCAAGGCAGTTGTTCAGGCTATGCTTCAGGGTAACGCGCATCCCGCTCTCAAGTTCGCACAGCCAAATCTACATGCACACAAAAAGCAAGATATTCTCCATATATATCCTCTTTAAGGCAGCAATTTTTCTAATAATGAAGCCATTCTCATTAACAGGCTTTCTAACTGAGGACAGTCACAGTCATGACTGGTATACCTCCACGGATCGGTCCAGTTGCACTTTTTGGATTAAGGGAATTATCTCCCCATCAGCAGAGCACATTGCTTCTGCACAGGCCTACAAAATGAACACAAAACTCAGCAACAGGACATTTACAAGACAAAACATTTAAGTCACATAGTACAATCGTAATTAAAATGATTAAATTAAAATATAAAAGTTTTCCTGTCATATTCCATCAATGGCCACTGAAGATGTGTGTTTGACTGAGTTCTTGCCTTTTCTATTTGCAGGCTCTTAATGTTATCGAAACACTTCTTCAGGTGAGGCTGCATGGCTTCGGGGTTCTGGGACTGTCCGAGGATCTCCAAGACGTGATCGTTGGACATGAAATAAAATCTTGGGAAAATCTGTCTCTTGGTCTCCAGATACATGTCCAAGGCCTTTAGAATTTCCTCCAGCTTGGAACTAATCTCCAGCAGCTTCTCCGGCAAGCCTAACAGGCAGAGAGAAGTTGATCACAGACTTGAAAATCATTCCTGTTTATATTAAATGACTGAAAATTCCGTCCTACCATCCACTGCTTTCCACATTCAAATGCTTGTTTCAATTACTTCATCACTCACATGCACAGACATCTTGTATTTAGGAATGTAGATGAAATAGGATGTAAAAGTCAAAAGAGTTTCAAACAATACTAGTTCATTGTGGAACTTTAAAAAAACAATTGCGATGGATTTTGTTGGGTTTTTTTTAAAGCATTTTTGGTTCATGAGAACAACTGTGTGAATTCATGTTTACTTTGGAATCCACTATATTATAAAAGACAAAATAAGAGAGAAATGCTGTCATACCGGGGTGGTGCGTTCCCTTCAAGGCATTGGCATCCTGATAGAGGCGGCTCATTATAGTTTTCCAACTGGAACTAACATATTCAAACTCTTTGCACACATGAGGCAACTGCTCTCTGATGTCATTCCCTCGAAAAATATTCTAAAAGAATAGACCAACAGGGAGGGATGTTAGCTCGATAGAGAACAGATTGAAATGACTAATAGCGATAAGGCATAAAAGACAGATAGCTTTCTTCAACATGTTGATATAAATATATACTTTTGAAATGGAAATTCTCATAGACACCAGCGATGTGACCCGTGGTTATTTGGGTGTGTACCTCCAGATAAGTCCAGTGACGCTGCACGGTGAGGATCATTTCAATGACTTCTAGCACCTGGGTCAGCTGGCGCTCCCAACGGTCCAACTCCTGCTGAAAGATTTTGGCAAAGCGAGATGCCTTCATTGTGGACAGGATCACCTGGTTGTCCTCCAGGGCTTGGACAACCTCCTCAGTGCTCCTGGGGGAGACAGGTAGGGGAAAACCTCAGGTGAGGTGAGCGCAAAAGTTCAATCCGATCCAACAGAGGTGCAGAATTTCATTCTGAGAGATAATATCATGGCCAGAAAATGCCGAGTTTACAGCTTTACATACAAGTACAGTTTACGCACTACTAACTAGAAATGAGCACTTTACACATCACAATCGTTGTTAGTAAGTACAGCTTTGAAAATTCTAGTAGTGCAGTCATTTGTCGAGTTACAAAAAGGTGTACTCTGTAAAGTCTCACAGGTAACTATCATAAACCCAATACTCAACACAAGTCAAAACACTTTTAATTCTCTGCACATTTTGTAAAGTAACTATGATTAGAAAACGTCAAGCTTTACAAACTTAGTGACTAAGCAAAGTTTTACAAATAAAGACACATAAATTGTATATTTTTGCAGAGTATTATTTGCTAACTTTGCTTGCCAACACAGAGGAGAGGGGTTAAACTGCCCGCAACATATGTACGTTGAAAAACTAATGGGACCAGTTTTTAAATAACAGTGAAGCTGCTGGATATCAAGTCTGACGTATTATTTTTCTTATCAACACCTAATGGGCCGGTCTGGCATGACCAACGAGCCACACAGTGCCCAGGTTCCCATGAGATGATATAAGTGTACCTTAAATAAAAAGCCTGTAAGTGTGTATATTCTCTGCTGAAGTGCTCACTGTCTCACCTCAGCAGGTAGTGACCTTCATCTTTGTAAGGCTGCACACCCAGAAGTGTTTCCTTCCACGTCTTAGTAATGCCCGCCAGACCCTTTGATATCCAACACAAAGAATATTTGTTTGAATTCCACTTTTGTTTTCACTGTTTGCAGACAAAAACACATTTTCTCTTTGCATTGAAATTAAGAAACAGCAAAATTTTAAAAAAAAAACCACACACTGAGACCATGTAGAGTACACTGAACCTGCTCTATGAAGAGTTCCTTGCTGGAGGTTCCAGAGACCTCAGAAACTTTGCCAGCATGCTTGTCAAGGCCCAGAGACATGATCTTCTCCAGAGTGAATTCGGCACTGGTGGGGTCAAAAGAGCACTGCAGCTCCTCGCAGATCTGTTTCCAGTGCCTGACAGAAAGGAGGCGTTTACAGTACAGTTACTCTCAAGGCAGTCTGCAGGTCAGCTCATGAAAAAAAGTAAGGGGGAAATGTCATACTTTTCACTTCCCCTCACCAATCCAGGAGCCCCTAATATACTACATGTTAAAAGCTCTTCATTTGTGATCCGCTAGTATAGGTTATTACTATATAATTATATTTTAACCTCACACAACTCATTTAAAATTGTTCCCATGGAGGATGTTGCAGTATACCTTTCCAGCCAAATTAAAAACCTACAGAAAGATGATAGACGTCTGAATAGAGACATATGGTGCAGAAAAGAGAACACTAACCAGACCAACGAGAAACTGTGCCAACAAACATTTACGGGCAGTTCTCCTTTGTGACCACAGAAATCGTGCTTTTATTCCAAACCCATGTCACTTAGGTACTTGATATTAACCACAAAGTGATTAGACTCTTCTTCTTTGCCAATTCCATTATAAAATCTTCATTGTCAACCACTTAACTCTTGATTGCTTTTGGCTTCTTCCTGGTTCAAGCTGTGATTTGCTCAAACAATGGAGCCAAACAATAAAATGTCAATGGTTTTTTTTCCCCTCACAATATGCATTAATAACTTTCTAGACAGAATGCAGCAGCGGTCTAGCTACAATGAGAAAAAGGCTTATTCTCTGTGAGACCTTTAAACAAGTTGTGCAAGTTCTCTCCCGTTTGAAAAATATAACGATTAAGGTTATTGGTCTGATCAGACATTATCGTCTCTAACAATAATCTTAAAGTATTGATCACTTGACAGTCATGACGTTTGTGTTCCTCTCATGACGCCTGCAAAACAACCAAAAAGGCACCGACACTACGAGAAATAGTTTTAGTCAATACCTGTCTCTCATAGCTGGGTTCCTCAGTTCAGCAATGAGAGGAATGATCTCCCTAAAGTGTTCAAACTTCTTCATAGAGGAATCCACAATGTCCCAGTCCTTATCCTGCAATGAGATGAACATCACATCCCCACTACTGCAGAGCATAAAGATTACATGAATAAGAAGTTGGTGTATGGTTGGAAGGGTTGCATGGTGGTAAAATATTGCAGTTAAAATGTCTGAATGCATCGCTGCCCGTTATGGCCGAGCTGACCTGGAGATTTGTCTGGAGTTTGTGCAGTTTCTTCAACATGTCCTTTGCTGTGTTCTCCAACACCTGCGTCTGCACTGTAGCGAACCGGTCGCCTTTCCAGCTGTTCCATTTGGAATCCCACTCCTTTGTGATATCCCACACCCGCTGCAGTCGCTCTATGTCCTGCATGATGATATAACCATGGTGAGGTATGCACAAACAAATTTAGCAAACATACATTCTTGATGGATGTCTTCACTTCTTTCGTACCGTGAGCACCACTAACGTAAAACAAATGACCACACCACAAAGTCCTCCTCATAAAGTAAACCTCTCTGGAGTTACCGCGTGTTATAGTTTTGTTTGTGACAGTATCTTGGGAAAACAAGACTGAAGCTATTTCAGACCTTTTCAAGACTGCAAATGCTTTTGGAAGGTGGTTGCTCTATTTTGAATAAAGCCAGCCCATGGAGGATGGTATCTTGTTCCTGTTTCAGGGTCTCCAGTTCTCTTTGATGCTCTGCTATTTGTTGGAAGGCCGACTCAGTGGCCAGTGCACTGTCGAAAGGACCTGGGTATGCAAATACAAAGACAAATTCAAATACACACACACACACACACACACACACACACACACACACACACACACACACACACACACACACACACACACACACACACACACACACACGTCAGTAAGTAATAACCAAGACTAGAAATATCTAATCAGATGAATCAAAACATATGTTCAACACTCCAGTTAATTCTGGTAATATTCCTGTTATAATCCAGCTATAGGTCCATAGTGAATCAACAAGAAAAAGGACAGAGGAGCCGAACGGTACGTAAGCCACGGTGATGAAACACACTGAACGAGTGAATGAGAGGGAGCGTGAGACCTCTGGCTTTGAACTCCTGCATGCTGGTTCCAATCTTCTTCTTGAGCTCTTCGGAAGAGGAGAGGAGGTCGCTCTTGAACCTCTCCTTGTGCTTCTGCAGCATGATGTCACTGTCAATTAATACCTGCTGGAACCACACCCACTCTTCATCCAGCACCTCCAGCATTTTCTGCACCTGCAAAAACAGCAGCAAATGATCAGAATGACAGGAAATACTTCCGCTACCGTTTATGTGTACATTTGCAGTAAATCATAAATGTAAAACATATATGGCCTGTTTTTATTATTATTATTTCAGGGAGGTAAAAAAAAAGAATCCAAGCGTTTTCATCGATTAGAGCGCATACCTTCTTTCTACTCAGTTTCTGTCAACTCTAAATTGTTCTCACAGTTTCAGTGAAGTAATTCACACTGAAACTAATATTTATATGTCTTTTTTCCCCTAAACAACCAGAACAGACCATCCCAAGTGGCCAAATTAGGAGTTGTAATTACATTGATTGAAAACCTGCAGTTTTTACACTATGTAAAGTCTACCCAAGGGCAGGATAGGGCTGGCTGATTTCCCCCCACTGCCCGTATATTTAACACCCACTACCGACAAGCATGGACATTTGTTTAATGATAAGCACAGTACTTACAGTCTGTTCCACTGGGATTTCGTATTTGGCCAGGATAGCAAATTGTTCATGGATGCGAGGAATCTGAGCCTCTGTCTTGGCTGAATTGTCCTGCAGACTTTTCAAGTGCTTCAGGCTCTCACCAAGCTCCACCAGTGTCTGTGGAGGTTGTTGCAGCCTAGACAGAATCCATCAGACACGCACAACAAAGTATCAGACCAATTAAATTTTTGTCACCTCTGTGACGATGATTACATTTACAGGAAGAGTTGATTCATATTTTCAAGGTGTTATGCGACATAAAATTTACTATCACTCACTCATACAAACCACATTTTAATTCCAAAACCTGCAGCATTAGTGGAGCTAATCCCAGCTGCTAAATCTAGACTGGTGAGTGCAACATTTGAGAGCGATGCATTTTACTGTGAACACTGTTTTGATGAGGCCAGTCACCGAGGACAACATTGCCTTTGAAGAAGTTCTCAGAGTCACAAAGTAACAGGGGTATAATGGAAGTACAAGTGCAACCTAATAAATGTATTTCCTCTGCCCCTGAGAAGAAGGTTATTGAACCCGACACCCACCGTTTGGCGTTGTCCTGCAGGGATGTATGGAGTTCCTGGAGGCCAGTTCTGGCCACGTGACTGAGAAGCTGGGTCAACTTGGCTTGCCACTCATTGCAGTGCTGCACCAAACAGGACTTGAGTGGCGAACAGTCGAGCATGATAAATCGAATATTGAATACACTTTCCTCCTGTACTACACTGTCGGCCTCCTCCGTGTACCTGATGTAAATGAGAAGTGAAAATAACAGACATGAGAGGCAGATTCGTGGCGATAGCAACCTTCAACACTGTTATTTACGGACTACGATGTTCTGGACAAATCTGAAGTCATTTATGGCAGGATAAGCAGAAATAATTAGCAGGCAGGTTTCCACCTGACAGCAAACGGGTGTAGCCAGCTTTAATGCATGCTGGCCTGTGCAGCAAAACAATAATTGGAAAATATATATATAATGAAGACAGATTTTTTTCCAATTTTGCACCACACCTGTGGATGTCTGCATCGAAAGAAGACACTGATGGGTTGAGCTTCTGGTAGCGTTGTATAAAAGAGTCCTTGTTGATTTCCCAGATGTTCCTGTATTTGTCCCAGGTCTTCAGATAAGACTGGAGCTGGCTGGTATGAGCTGTCACTCCTGTGCTCACGGCAGCCTGAATCTTCTTTAACTCTTCATCTTGCTCTGTGCGATCAAAGACGAGCAGACGGACAGACATGTTCCCATACAGCTCATCTCAAATAGTGTGAATGAATTTGAAATAAATGGTTGCACCTATGTTGTTGTATATTTCATTCCCCTGAGTCTTCCTGCAGGACAGAAGCTCAGGAAGCCGCTTAAATTCTGAGACGATGTTAATGAGCCGGGGTAAAATGTTGACAATCTGAGGGAGCTTTCCAAGACTTGGGGAGAACTCAAGAGACATCTGTGAATACACACACACACACACACACACAGAAATGTGTCACGTTAAAATAAAGGAGGCTATGACTTCAAAGAAGGTCCCAAGACTTGTTCTTGTCTGGTTTGTATTACTGTGCGGCATATCTTCCCTCATCTCTTTGACTTTCTAGTTTCAGCCATTTTCTCTCCTTGGCTAGAACATTCAGATCACATCATGACCCCGACCTGCTCTCTGGCTATTTGTTTCACTTATAAGTAGCTCTGCTTATATGGACTCTCTCTCTGTGCACTGAGCCCTGTTCTACCCTGAACAACTGCCAAATCCAAATCTGTCTCTGGGTTTTGGTCCTCCACTCAGGCGCCAAAAACACAAACTGGCAACTGATGCGCCTAAGAAGAGCACATATACACATGCTGGGAGTGAAGCGTTGGCAAGACACAGCTGAAACACATCAGGGTGAAAAGAAAAAGAGGACGGAGGACATATGAATTTTTCTGTCCTTCCGTGCCAGGAATTCCCACAAAATACCATCCAATTCTTTAAATTCAAATCTCAGCACAAGCCGAAAAACCAAATTGTTTCTTTAAATTCGGAGAAGACAGCAAGGTATCAGTTTGACAATATATCCCTTTGCCCATAGATAAATAGTGTCACCTTTGGTGTGGTTGGAGAAGATGCCGGGCGCAGTGTGACGTAGACGTTAAACAAGGGGTTTGGTATTGCCCTATTATCTCCATTGATGGCTCTGGAAAGCTTCTTCATGGAGTTCCTGACATTGCACCTCAGAGCCTCCTCTACCATCTGATCCACCTTCTCTGTGTAGCTCATCCAACATTCTTGGACCTAAAAAAAAAAACACAGTAAAAATGGACACACAAAATTGTAACAAAATCCCTGAGCTTACTAATAAATACCAAATGAGCTATTAAACTAATAAGCGATAATCCGTTTTGTTTTATTCAAATCTTATCCTATTTCAATAATCAATCTGAACCTTTTATTTTGCAACTTCACCAACATTTTATTCTTGTTCATTCAGAAACTTGAAAAATGAAGCCGTGAAACAAACACCGTATGATCTCTCCTAAACTTTCAGTCGCGGGAAAGCTTATTTTAAATATGTGCTAAACTTTAATAACATGGAAGATTACATTTCTATTGGTGGGAATAAATTCACCGTTGGTAAATCCTAGCAGTGGCTGATGTGCCTGACACAACAAATAGCAGTGCACATACCTCCTGTCCGTCATTCACAAAGATGCTGTGGATCTGGGTCATAATATCAACGATACTGCTGTGTGCCGAGCGCAGCATTTGCAGACAGCTTTGCTGGTGAGCCTTCTGGTCATCCTCAAATTCCAGGTTCCTAATGTTCAGAAAGGGAATATTGTAAACTGAATGGAAATCCCTCCCAACCCACTTTAACATTTCAATCAGTGTGGGAAACATTAACAGCCTCTTATTTGTTTCATTTACCTACTTTTCATGCATCCTACACAATGAAAAATAGAGCCCATATCACTTGTTACCTGTACACGGTCTTTCCATCCAGGTGAACCAGCAATGTTTCACTCATCTTGCAACAAAGTTTGGTGATTGATAGATGTGATTCTTTGTAGTCATCGACTATCGACTTGACCTACAGTGTTGTGAAAAAAAGAGGAGTGGAGACAAAAGTGAGAATAATCCAGTGTGGCTTTTTCACGGGATGTAAACTATATGTGCCAGAGAAGTAAGCAGAAACTGTGATTCCAGTTGAGTTAATCCTCACAATAACACATCCTGGACCCTAAAGGTCAATGCAGCCAGAAACTTAAGTTTCATGTGATCACATCTTTAAGGGGTGAACTACATGTTACAACCTTGCCAACATGCAGGAGACAGTCGCGGATGAAGACGTCTGACTCTCTTCGAGACAGCCACTGGAACCTCGTCAGGCTTGGCTGAATCTTCCTGTCCATTGAGCGAAATTTCTCCCGAAACAGACCCAGCTCTTCGGGAGACAGCGCATCAATGAGCCTGACACATAAACACACACAAGACAAGGAGATGAAGGGAGTCAGGAATAAGAATAGAAAGTGCAGCATAATCTGGCAGATGCCGTCACTGTTGAAGTGTACTGTATGTCTCAAACCTATTATAGTCTTTGATCAGCAGCAGAACTCGTTCCCTCAGGATTCTCACGTTGTCCTTCATCTGGTAAATGTCGTTAACACACTGAGGGATCTCAAACTTTAGTTGTTCCCAGTAGTAGATCTCAGAGAAAAGACTCAAAAGGGAGCTGGATAAAAAAAGAAAAGAAGAATGCATGGTAGCTCACTAATGACAGGATCCACAGCAGTATACTTTCATGCAATTGCATTGTGGGATTTGTGTTTAACCAACTTGTCAAAGTTGATGCTCAGCTTTGCAGTCCCTTCTCTGCAGCGTGCTATGAGTGGCTGTTCCAGTCTCTTGATGTACTGTCCATCTAGTTTCTGGCTCCACTCTCTGAAGCTCTTCATCACCATCTCCTCCAAAGTCTGGACTGTCTGGTCCAGTTCACTTCTGCCAATGTCGGGCATGAAGTAAGCCTTGTCACTCACCTGGAGGCACAGAAAAAGGCACATAAAGAGATTTTTTTCTTATTTTTTGCACAATTTTTAAATTGTACCATGTACAACATATTCTGGACCAAAGTGGATTTAAATACCTTCATGAGACTCTCTAAGCGATGTTTGAGGACCATTAAATAGTGGGCTTGGCCTGCTATACTTGGCATATGGTCAGGACACTTTGGGTTTGTCATTCCAATCTTCACCAATTTGATCTCATTATCAAGGATGTCTTGCACTCCCTTGACCGCCTCCTCTGCAGCTCGTTTAATGGCCTTTGGGGAATCACATGAGTGGATACAAACAGAGATGTAAAAAGTGAAAGTAGAGGGGACAAAGAGAAAACTGAGAACTCAAAAGTATGTTGGTGTGTAAAAGAGAGACACCTCGCGAGCAGACATAGGCCGAAAAATGTCCACAAGATGAACTCCTTCCTCAAAAGTGTTCGCCGTCTTGAATACTGAGGTCATCAGTTGCTTTGTCTGCATTTCCAAGCCCTTTATTGCTGTACAAAATCTATTAGTACACACACACACACACACACACACACACACACACACACACACACACACACACACACACACACACACACACACACACACACACACACACACACACACACACACACACACACACACACACACACACACACACACACACACACACACACACACACACACACACACACACACACACACACACACACACACACACACCTCTTTATATTTCCATTATGAAGTTTAAAAGAAAAAAGTTAGCGTTATGTAACTAGAGATTTAATCTCATGGCTAAAGTGTTGAATAATTCAACCTGCTGAATTCCTCTTCCCACATGTTGTAAGAATTGACATCGAGGATGTGCTTGTCAACAGAACGCAGCCTGCGCAGGCAACAATAGAAGTTGTGTTCAATCTTCTGGAGGCTCTGGGTGAACGTCTGTCCCAGGTGGCTACCGAAGATGGGCAGAGGTCTCTGCTGCCCGTCCTCCCAACGGGCAAACTGATGCTGACAGTCACACACCTGATAAAAAAAAATAACAACATCCCAAAATGATTGGTCACAGGATTATAATAAGGATTATAATGAGAATGTAGGGGGTGAAAACCCCCCCAAAAATCTAACCTCAATCAGGTCTGTGAGCCTCCGAATGAAAGTATCAACCACCACAAAAAAGCTTGTGTTGTCCAAAACCCAACCTTGTTCAGAATATCTGATGTGAAGGCACACAAAAAGATTATATCATTAGAAAAGCGACAAAGAGGTGGTGGAAGGATACATGAAATGTTTTAGTATTGAAACCTCTCATAGATTGTATAAAACATGATCATTTATCCTTCCTACAGTATTGAATAAACAAAACCAAACGTAAAGAATCGTTTCGAGTGGTGTGTTTGTCTACGTGGAGAAGTATATATTACTCGTGGTGAATTTTTGCAATGTGCAGATAAATTTCCTTCCAGGAAACGCAGCACTGAATACAGTCCTCAAGGATCTGCTTGCTGGAGAAGACGTAGCCCTGAAAGAGTCTGTCCAGAGAGATGGTTTTGGAACACAGGCGGATGATCTCATTAGTCAACTGGAACACAGAAAACAAACCTTTTGTCACGAAATGAAAAGAAAACAAAAAGAAAACTGGACGAAAAAAAGAAAACCCTCAGCAAGTAATATTTGATTCTGTTATCGCCATTAAAGAAGGGCATTTAACAAACTGAGTAGCTATATAAATAAAGAGCATATTTCTTTACATATTCATGGAAGCTCTTGATACAAATAAAATTCAATAAACATCAATTAAATACATCTCTCATGAGTCCACTGATTCCCAACTCTCCCATGGAATAGCATCCTCATACCTGGCTGAAGAGACCAATGATCTTGTCCTTGGTGTTAAAGTAGGGGGAGTCGAGCCAGATGATACGGATGAGATTTACAATGTGCTTCAGCTTTGGGGGAACTTGGCTCGGCTTAAGCTGGGCGAGCTCTTCACAGGGCACCTTCAGTCTGGAGAGGAAGGCCAGGTTTGATTGGGCCTGAAGAGTGCACTCCTGGAAACACACAGAAACAGAGACAGTTCCAGCGTTGATGACAAGGTCAATGTTTGTCAATAAACACAATGTGCAGAAAAGATGCAATAATGAGTGGCACTGGAGAGTAGTGCTCCAGTCAATGTTATTATGTTTAACAACATTTTTACAATCACGCAATAGTTCTCTTTTTGCCAGTCTTGCATGCAAGTAACCATCTTAAATCACGTTTTGTTTTACTGTATGTACTCTTGTAAATTCAAATACAACCATGTTTCAGACTTAGTCTTCATACACTGAAAAATCTCTGCAATAGAGCTATTCATATTTGTTTCCACTGCCGGAAAATTAAAAACAAATAAAAAATGGTAATATATTAACAATGAAATAATAAAACACAACATTGGTATTTCAGTGAATCACGTCTCCATTGGATGATTTCTAAGTGGTGTTACTTATTCTGAAGAGTGATATATACTCTCCGATTGTTAAATAATAGTTTGGGGGTGTTTTTTTCCCTCAGACTGTACCGACCTGTATGTCCCTGGACAGCTCACAAAAGTAGTCCACATACTGACATTTGGCCAGTTGCAGGATGTGCTTGATGTGTTCCACATCTGGCTTTTGCAGCTTCTGCTCCATGTCCAACAGCTTAGACAAGCGATCCTCCCAGAAGGCTATCTCCTGCAATGGGCCACACTTTTCCCACATCTTCACAATGTGGGCATCACGTAGACCCTTGATCCGCCTCGTCCAGTAGATCACAACAGCTACAACAGGCACAAGAAGCAAGACGTGGAATGGAAAATACAAATATGGACAAAGATAATGAAAAAAATATATTGTTTCCAGGACTGGGGTCTGCAACCTGGAGCCACATGTGGCTCTTCGAGGCTAAAAACAGCTAAATATAAGCAAAACAGTCAGAATAGCTGGATTTGCCCCTCAAAAAGGATAAAATACTTGATTGATTAAAAACATTTCAGGAAAAGTGAAATTGGTTAATGAAAAAAAAGGAAAACAAAAGAAAAAATAAAACAATTAGAAAAAAATGAGAAAATGAAAAAAGTGAATAAAGAAGGGGGGGGGGACGAAGAATTTTTGTGTTTTTTCTTCATTGCAGTGAATTTATATGTTTTGCGGCTCCAGACAAATTTTATTTTGTGGAGAATTGAGAAAACGACTCTTTTGGCCATGAAGGTGGCAGGCCCCTGTTCTAGGAGAAACTAAGCATGTTCTGTAATAAATTAAGTATGACCAAATCAATGATTTGCATCGTCATGAATTTAAGAAGAGGAAAAAATTGGGAGGTGAAATCAAAACAAAAGGGTGATGAAATTAGAAAGATTGCAAAGAATAAGACTGAAGAGTCACAGATGTTGCAGGTATGTCCTTTTGATGAAAAAATGTACCCCCTGATAGGAAAATAAATGCCTTTGTATATACAGTATTTAAATATTGAGCTTACTTTCCATTCTCTCGACCAGATTCTTGTCCTTCGCAGCTTCTTCGGGACTGTACTGGGAAGCTTCCACGGGGATGTACAGGACTGGATTCCCAGATTGTTTACATACTTCATCTGATAAAGAATTGAGTTAATGGAAAATGAAGCAACATTCAGTGAGCCATGAGGCACCAACTGTTGAATACACGTGCTTTGTGCAACAATCATAGCAGAGACTGCAAACTTGCAGCGCCACAGCCATGGGTTCACCTGTGAGGCTGGTGAGGAAGCAGTGCATCTCGTTCATCAGGCTGTGCTCGAGGTGTTTCTCCTTGAAGGAGCAGTGGGCGATGGCCGGGGCCCACACACAGGGCGTGTCACCGAGCAGCCTCTGGATGGGGTTGCCCCGCAGGGTGCCAAACTGGACGGCCGAGTCAAACGTCTCCGCGGTGATCGCGGCTCCGGGCTTGCGGAGGAAGTAGCACAGCGGCCCCACGGCTTCTCCCTTTTCAAATGTGGAGACGTAACGGAGTGAGGTGGCTTGGGATTCACAAGTAAACAAATGACACACACCGACTTCATACACCGAGGTGGAGAGAGTTCGCCGCCCGTACCGTTGACGGCACGGAGAACTCCACCCGCAGCCCGCCGGTGCCCATGAAGACCAGCAGGGTTCTGACAGAAGTGTCCACGATAAACTGGTCTAAAGTCGTCCTGGTCTCCTCCGTCCATGACTCTTCCGTCACACCGCCAACGCGCACATTACGGATGAACAACTGCAGGTAGAAGGAGAGAAGGAAGCCGAGAACCTGCTGGTCAATCAATGGGACGATCGCGGGGCACGTGTCGGATTTGAGTTTAACGATTTCACTTTACCGAACGAATTGCCTCGGTGTCGTCCTCCGCCATCGGATTGGAGGGGTACCGATCTCCCACAAGGAGCGTCACGTGAACTTATTAACGGAAGAAAGTCTTCGTTTTTATTTTTGTCATTGTTTTTTTTTTTTCTTCAATTGGCTGATTGAATTAACGCCTATCTAAAGCAACAAAGCTGCAGGAATGATAAATGTCCGTTAACCGACAATAACAGTACCACTGAACGCATAGCACGTAACCATGGCAACACGTAAACAAAGTCCCGGAAATGCGTCCCCTGACTTTGTTTAGCCGTTGCCCTGGTTATATTTCGTACCCGTCTTTCGTTTCTGTCGTTCCATTGCTGCTAGTTGTTATACCTTGCCGTTCTTGTGTCTCTGTGGGTTTTATCTGAATGCAAATGTTTTTGTCTCTTTTCACACATTTTCACAGAGTTGTGTGAACGCTGGAAAAAACAGCAGAATTACTTTCCAGTCCTCTCTGTCTTTTTTCCCGTCCTGTCAGAGGAGGTGTTGGAGCTGTTTGTATTTTGTTTAATTTAGGCTTAAGTTTAGTCACAGCCTAATTTCTTCCTTTTATGCTAAAGTTACTTTGTTTTATTTTGCATTTATGCTAATTATTTTTCTTGTTTACTATTTTACTCTAGTATATTGACCATTTATTTCAGGCATGGCACATTTCAAACATTTTGTGCAATTACATACATAACCAATATACAGCCCCACACGCACACAGATACTTTCCAAAAATAAAGACAGATAATAGATGATTAAATTCCAGTTTATGAAAACATATTTATCTAAAATATATAATCTTTGTTTAAGTATAGCCACACATACTTGTCAACAGACATGTGCACACACACACACACCTCATATATCTGAGTAACATGCCTGAAAAGGGGTAGGAAGAAGTAAAGATTAATAATCTCTTTTACAAGGCTGTCCTGGCAGTAGTACATAGAACAAGTTTACAGTGTCAATATAATACTAAAATGACATTAAAAATAATAAAAAGCCGAGAAGACAAGTACATGAAAAACAATAAAAAGTACAGTCAGAGCAAGAGCATTAGATGGATGGATGGATGGATGGATGGATGGATGGATGGATGGATGGATGGATGGATGGATGGATGGATGGATGGATGGATGGATGGATGGATGGATGGATGGATGGATGGATGGATGGATGGATGGATGGATGGATGGATGGATGGATGGATGGATGGATGGATGGATGGATAGATAGATAGATAGATAGATAGATAGATAGATAGATAGATAGATAGATAGATATTGACATGCCTGGAACAAATTTGGGGTCATTAGTAGCCTGTGTGGGCATAGTTCCTGTTCCCATTTGCTAATTGCTGCTATAATGATCATTTAATCATTGGCCAAGCTTCCTGAATAGAAGGGAAGTGATAACAGTGAACAAACACACAGTTTGGTTCGGGCTGGGTAGGGCATCAGTGAGGGAGTGGCCTCAAGAGCCACGGTCAAGTCATTTCCTCTGTCTAGCACATGAGGCAAGATCACCAGAAGCAACAGCTGAGGCAGCATCGCAGTGAGGAGGTAGCCCAGAACAATAGGAAAGTGAGGAAACCAACCGTCTGTAAACTGACCACAGGACTGCAATCATCATGGTCACGCTGGACCTCCCAACCCTGGCTGCCCCGGTAGGCATCATCCGTGTTCTACAGATCATCATCACCTGCATCTCCTTCAGCCTGGTGGCGTCGGTGGGACATTTCGGTCACTCCTTCTGGACGTGGTGCATGTTCTGCTGGTGCTTCTGCTTCTGTGTCACCATCCTCATAGTCCTGCTGGAGTTCTTCAGTGTCAGTGCAAAGTTGCCAATCTCTTGGAATGATTTCACAACAGCTTTTGCCATGTTGGCTACCCTGATGGTGTGTACAATTTTAATAATTCCTATGTGTATGAAAAAAAAGAAAAAAAGTGTATAAACTTGTACAGAATTGGCTGTTAATCTAAGCTTTAAAAACCTGTATTCTCTTTATCTGAGAGCAACATTGATGCAATCTCATCGTTGGCATTTTCCTCCTGCAGTTGCTGACAACATCCATCATCTATCCCAGAATTTTCACCTGCCCTACATGCAGTAGAGAGATCGGTGCCTCTGTCACATCCTGGATCGCCTTCATCCTATATGCTGTTGAGGTCGGGTTAACTCGGGCCAGACCTGGTGAGATCAGTGGATTTCTTTCCACGGTGCCAGGTCTGCTCAAGGTCCTGGAGGCTTTTGTAGCCTGTATCATTTTCATCTGTTTGGACTACATCCAATATAAGTTGTTTGCAGGACTTCAGTGGTGTGTTGCTGTCTACTCCATTTGCTTCATTTTTGCGATCCTTGTCATCATCTTTACCATCTGCCGCCTGCTGTCTCTCTTCCCCGCGCCCTTTGACAAAGTCCTGACGGTCTGCAATGTCCTGGCAGTGTTGATGTATATCACAGCCATGGTCATCTGGCCATTTTACAGCTTCAGGGACAATCCCAGACCGAACATCTGCTCATCAAACAAGTATTTTTGTGCATGGGATATGCTGGTTGTTATCACTATAATGACCTTTATCAACCTTGTTGCCTATATTGTAGATACAGTTTATTCATTCAGGCTGGTGTTCTTCGTCAGCAGAACATAGAATGCGAAAGAATTTTTTTTAAAGTTTTTCTGTGATGTCGTGGTTTATTTTTTTTTGCATCTTAAAACATGTCATGTGATAAATTAACAAAGCCTTCCTTCGAATTAAGGCTTCTTTTTTTTGGGACAAACATAATCACGTTTGAGTTGCAATCTGTGCCACATTTATTAAGTGTACATTGTTACTGATGTGATCATGTGAAATATCAAGAAAGGTAATAAAGACAACATAGGTTTCTGCCGCTATACATTTCTATTGCTATTACAAGTTTTTGGTTTTGGAATGTTGTTAGTCCTGAAAGAATGGATGCTAAATCAGCTTAATGATTCAAAGAGGTGTCCGTATGATGTTTGCAAAGGTGTGTCAAGGTGTGCATACTGTGAGGCACAAGGCAGCTAATGACTTCACAGTTCCACTCCCTTTTTCTAGATTAAATGTTGCTCATAGTAAGAGAGGTGTCATTGTATACCTTCAACTTAAGTACATATCGGGGAGAAACTAAACCAATAGTGAAACAGGGAGTGACTGCTGGGTCCTCGCTGTTATTGAAAGTATATGCTCAGGGTTTGAGATGTGTAACAATTCAAGAAATTATGGCTGTAAATGTGACATATTTTGATCTCTCAAAGAAATTATTGATCATAATTGATCATTCTAACGGCCCACAAGCTTCAGGGACTACGGCAAGGGAAGACATGTAAATTGGTATTTGCAGCACCGAAGGAGGAAATGTTGTCTTCATGTGTGGATTTAAAAGGTTTTGAAGACGCCGATTTTAGCGCATTGAAAAATACTTGGTGCAGAGTTAAAAGAACCCTGGTTATATGAACTCATTTTGACAGTATCAACCAAAATACATTGCTCTAATCACATCAAAATGTCTATACCTGTTGCTATCCTGTGATTTTAGTATATCTTTAAACTCAGAAATACAATATGTTGATATCATCTGACACCTTACCTACAGACTACTATTTATTGTTTTATTTAGGTTGATAGCTGGGAAAATATCAAGTAGCCAAAATGTCACACTGAACTGTGTTCGGCTGTAACTTAGAGTCACTCTTGTGCTCACGCAGCAAAAATCCACAATTTGCAAGTTAATAAAGCAACAATGTAATGAATATTTTTCACAAAAACAAAAAGAGAATATCCGCCTTACATAATTATCTCAAACAGTGCAGTAATTCACACACTGGAAATCAAAGCATTTAATGCACTTTTAATAAAACATCCATAAAGATTACTTTATTGACAGAGTTTGGGCTCATGAAATGTATTTAGTCCTCTATTATTCTATATGTAGCTATGTTTGGAAAATCAACGGAACAAAGGTGGGGGTTTAGCTATACATTTGTTGGCTTTGTAAGTACTATATCATCAATATTTACTCCTGGTTTGCTTATCTTGTAAGTAATAACCCTGGGCATACTTGACTGTTGCACAACCTTAGATCTGTCATGAAAGAATTTCCTTTCACAAGGTCATAATGGGATGGAACAAGAGTAAATAATAACTCTGCAATCAAAAGAGAAAAATTGAGAGGTTGCAAAAGTTTAAGATAAATTAAAAAGACTAAGGAGATATTGTAAAGGATTAAAAAAAAAGAAAATAATTGAACTTAATGTACTCTATTTCCTTCAGTGAAAAGTTCTCAAGCTTCTCCATTTTCTAAAGCCAGGAAAAAGAAATCACCTGAACACTCAGTCAGATTGAGAGCAATTTCCTCCCTTATATGACAACACCTGATCACGCTGTGAGGACCAGAGTCCAATGTCATTACACAGGGAGATGGTAAAGTTTAACTTGTGTCCAATCAGAGCTTGAATCCGAGGCCATAAACAGCGCAGATAAGCCCAGGATGCTGTGCTTGAGTATACATCACCACACCTAAGTTTCAGTTTGAAAGAGCACTCCGCTTTGGTGCTTTCTGTCCACATGGATTTCTTCGACAGGGTGTGGGTCAAGCCCTTGCTTCATGGAAAGATACACTGAATACGGCAAAGTGACTTGGAAACGACGCTGTGCACTTTTTTAATTAGATCAAAGGGACTCATCCTGCTCAGCCATGGTCAGTGTGGATTTTCGAGTGCTCACCCAGCCTGTGGGCATCATGCGATTAATGGCGACCATCACGACATGTCTTTGCTTCGTCCTGGTGGCAACAGTGGGACACAATGGATCCCCCTACTGGGCGTGGTGCATGTTCACCTGGTCCTTCTGTTTCTTCTTCACGCTTCTCATTCTCATCCTGGAGTTCACCACAGTCAGCCGGAAGCTGCCATTCGCCTGGGATGACTTCACCGCCGCTTTTGCCATGTTGGCGTGCCTCCTGTGCCTGTCTACCTCCATCATGTACCCCACCTTCTTCACCTGCATGAACTGCCACCGGCAGATTGGTGCCTCCGTGGTTTCCTGGGTGTGTTTAGGCATTTATGTCGGAGAAGTGGTCTTCACGCGCCTCCGTCCCCGAGGGGAGATCATAGGCTTTCTCTCCACGCTGCCAGGCATAATGAAGATGCTGGAGACCTTCCTGGCATGCCTCATATTTATGTCCCTGGAAACCGGACGGTACACAATATATTCCGAACTGCAGTGGTGCGTGGCTGTGTACTCCTTGTGTTTCATCTTTGCCATCCTCATAATCCTACTAACGCTCGGACAACTGACCACTCGCCTTCCATTCCCCTTTGAGATACTTGTCATTGTCTATAACATTTTAGCTGCAGTGATGTATGCAACAGCCATGGTCATGTGGCCACTGTATGGCTTCAAAAACGTGAAAAGACCAGGTGACTGTGGCCATCTTTGTTGGTGGGACAAACTGGTGATGGTCACCGTCATGACAATATTCAACTTCCTCGTCTACACCGTGGACTCGGGCTACTCTATTTATCTTGTGTCCATTCAGAATACCCAATGAGCAGCTGCTCATGAACACATAAACTGAAAACAACATTTTATTGTGGATCTGAATCACTTTGAACTAAAATAACCGTTTCATACTGTGATCAAGAAAGATATTTTTTGTTGTTTATATTTTAGACAGTATATTCTGATTCCAAATACAATACTGTCGGAAATACGTCCACATAATAGATCAGAAATCCTCGCACTGCAAGTGGGAGGACAGAAAGGAAGTTTGCTAATGATTAAAGTGGTTGTTGGAAGATTATACAATAGCCACACAGAACTTTGAATCCTCAAGTATATAACATTGACATCATACTTCATTTTATTGCTGTGGGTCATGATCAAATTGATCTACGGTGAATGGATCGCTGAAAAAATGAAAATAGTTGCCTGAGATGCCTAATAAAATTGAATATTTTAACATTTGTGGTAAAACACTGATTATTTTCAAACAATAACACATGTACCGATAAACTAAAGTGAAACGTCTTTCGATTTTCTGCTGTCCTGTTTTTACTCTTTCATCTTGTAGTATAACATTTAAAACCTTGGCATCGAGCCTTGGAAAGGCGGAGTCTTGTTGGCACTGTCTCCTCACAAATGAAGAAGCGGGTTTGATTCTGGTTCTGGGAATTTGCACGTGATGTCTGTGTGTTCGTCCTCGTGGCTGTGTGGGTTTACAACACTGCTTCTTCTCTCAACATAATAAACACATGCATTTCAGGTGAATCAGTGGCTGAATTAGCTATAGCAGTGTGAGAGTGCTTGTACATGACGGTCTCTCTCTCTCGCTCTCTCTGCGATTGCCCAGTAGTGGACTTTGAACCTCCCAGGATTTACCTTTTGTCAGATGAAAGTTGAAACCATATGGACTGAGTAGTAGTGAATAAAATTAAATGCTTAAGAAGCAAAATCACATATTACTGAAGTTAAGGAGGTTAACAGACTGCTGGGGCTTCATCAACTCACCAGTCATCCATTCCCAATGCCTGTTCACGAGAGTTCGACTCTTAATGACTGTGATTCGCTTTGTTGATGTAACAGTCGCAGTAGAATAGCAGCTGTTCTAATGAAGAATCTCGAAAGAGTAACTCATACATAGAATGTTTCTAGCTGAGGATGAGTGCATAGAGAAAAGCTATTAAAGCATTCGACATGTTTACCTGGGCCTATATTTGACTGGAGGATGTGCAGGGCTCACATGCGATAATAAGCTCAGTTGCACTCCCAGGAGTGTAAACTAAACACGTTGGAGTGCCTAAACAAGATATTTACATTTTGCTTTTTTTTCCCCCACTCACTTTTAAACAGATTCAATTAAATATTCCATCATTCTTTCAGGATGTATTCAGTTTGGTTTTCTTCATGCACTAGTGGAATGAATATTTCCCCATTACCTACGTTTAAACAAATCCAAGCAAAGCATTGGCTGTCGCAACTTTAAATTTAGATACAAGTCTCTTTGTATTCAGGCCACATCTGATGGAATGAGATTATTAGTATTGCAGTGGGGATAGTAAAATATTTTTCTAACATTTGCTGTTAAGAAGAAAAGGCAGAGATGTGATGGGGGGGGGGGGGGGGGGGGGGGGAAATAACAAAGAAATGAAAGAGATGAGAATTGATAAGAAAGACAGTAAGAAATGTCAGCCTTCCGAGGGCAGTGTGGGAAAAGTGGAAAGGATCATCAGCAACCATCAACAGCGCAGACAATTGGATTTGGCGCATGGTGTTTTCTTTCCTTCCTCTCCTTTCGCGTCCTTTCTTCCTCAGGTCATGAGAGGGTCAAGGACATTCGTAGAAAGCTAGATAGTATAACTTTAATTAACTTCTTTTCTTTTTTTTTTGCCAGTTGGGATCTTTGAAAGACGTCACCGGGATCTCTGGGGTAATTTTACCGCCATTGTTCACCTTTGCAGAGTAATCTGTGTGAGTGAGTGAGGATCAAATGGAGCAACCAAAGCGTGCAGAGTTTGCTTTTCTTCTCGCGTCATCCTGTCAGACACAGATTACATCTGAGTCAATGGACTAGGAGATGTATGTCAGACATGACAGACTCCGCAAACAAAAGCTTATATATTCCACATTGTCATCTGTAAATCAGGAGAACCCATTGTGCTGTATACTGTGTCGCATGCAGCAGGAAAGGTGAACATGGATTTTCACGTGACACACCACTGTTAAAATCCTGAGGGCTTATATCCACTGTCTGAGCAATTTAGCGTGCATGTTTTGAAATTTCATTTGGACTTTGTACAGGTGGGAAATGGTGTCAGTGGAAAGCTGATCGTTCTGTTATCTGTTATCATTCAAACCCATCGTGTTTGCTAATGATTCACTGCAATTAGAGTAAAATGTAGTGGTGAAATGAAACATTTTGTCATGAAATATGTAAGTATTTAATGGGAATACCCAATAGAAAACACAAATATATCTTATTTAGCATTTTTGTTCTCAATTAATCCAAATACTCATATTATGATTCACACATTGTTGTGGGCAGGGTTTTCTCTGTCAATACAAACCTTCACTATTTCAATACAGGATCATTTGACTAAAATTTTATATTTTTTGGAAAATTTATGAATAAGTTGGGTGACTCAATGCTGTAGTGGTTTGACAAATTCTTCAATTACAAACGAATGTTGAAATTCATCGGGGGTAAACTGTAATTAAATGATCTCCATGATCACTTTAATCACAAATATTGTGCGTTAGATTTTTCCTTTTGTTAGAATAACAGTGAATGCAAAGTGCTATGAGGCTCTATATCCAGATCCAGCATAACTGAAATAGATAGATATGTGCACCATAATCCACAATAATTTATTTTCGGATATTTCAAAAGTAAGCTTACTAGACCTGTTGATTATCAAGCCAAGACACTGCTTTACATTAATGAGATTCCTGCTTGTTTTTAAAGGTATTTCAGTGTGTGTTCACTCTCAAACTGGTGCAAAGTCTTTCGTTACCTTTATCATTCTCGATTGATCGTTGGCCTCCAGCTGTTATCCACTGAAGTGAGCCTAACAGATAACTGTGGCTATAATCCTGGCAGCGTGTGAGTCATCCGCACTCACTAATTCTGTCCTTTTTGTGGGCATTATCTTCTCCTCTGATTAGCGGCCTTTGACTCAGCTGTGTTGCAATCAGTGAGGCTCCACCCCTGGTGGGGCCGGAGGAGGAAGATGTCGTGAAAAGGAATCATCACAAATTAGCCGGCACGACTGGTGGAGTCTCAAGAGGAGAAATTCACCCAGTCCAACATGGCGGGAACATGTAGCCCAGGGAGAGGAAGCTATGAGCATGATGAGGACCACAAACCTTCATCCTCCATACCAGAATGTCAATTTGTGACAGATCGTATAACTGTGCACGAGTTAGAGATACCGATTTAACGTAAAAAGACCAAATAGCTGCAAATGAAGCTGAGTGAATCAACGTGCATTGATTTGACCATTCCCATAATTATCTTTACAATATTTAAGCGCTGATTATAACTGATACTGGTTTCATGTGGAAATAGAATTATCTGGTAGACTGCAAACAAAAAAAAACGGTGTACACATTTTAGCTTTATAACTTCTATATTTAAATTCTTGTTGCAATCTTTTTCTTGCCTATATTCTCCATTTTCTTATTTTTACTCTATTTTGGGTGATATATTTTTTCTATGTTCTCTTTTATTTAATTTGGTTCAATGTCTAAACCGTAGCAGGTCAACCGTGATGAAATTTGTGTGTCTTGTATATATATATATATATATATATATATATATATATATATATATATATATATATATATATACAGCAGAAATGACAGTAAAACGGCCACTGAACTTCACCCATAGGGCATTTTACCACTTCAGCAGCCTCAACATGCTTTACACAATCCATCACATTTATCTATTCACTCACACATTCACACAAATGATCTTAATGAGCGAAAAACCTGCGAAAGAGAAGGTGGGTTCGGCTTGAAGAAACAGAAAAGGCTGCACAGGAAATAAATTAAAGCTCAGCTATGACACATCGACACTGTTTATCGAAGACATAATTTTTCCAAAAATACACTCATTCTTTAGGAATAAATGTTCAACAACTGCACCAAATAAAAATACCTTCGATGCAATCGTAGTCAGACCCCTCGTACTAGAAATTATGAAGCTGTACCTGGTAGCGGTGAGCGCAGCTCATAAATATGTAGAATGTATATAAGCTGTGAGACTGAACCAACCACTCTCTTGTAGATGTGGATTCCCTCAAGGCTCTGAATCACTTAATAGTGATTTATTCAGCACAACGCTCACCTTTACCCACTTAAACCGCCGTATGATGGCCCGTTTCACGTCCTGGAGGCTGGGCCATAGAACTTTGTGGTGGACATGGGGGTAAGCATGTCCAGGTTTCAGTGGACCGTCTAAAACCTGCCCATGTCATGCCGGAGAAGCCAGTGAAGGTGGCACAGCCTCTGAGACGTAGGCATCCCCCCAAGTCGTCAGCTGCCACAGGGTCCCCTACACCTGCATTAACCCCAGTGCTGGTACTGGCACCGACTCCTGTGGTGGTGTAACGCAGTCGCTATGGTCGGGTGTGCAGACCTCCCAAATGGGACTAAAAATTCTTTTTAGTTGTTGTTTAGTAGTGCCATTGTGATTGTTTGGGGGGGGGGGGGGGGGCGACGACGACATGGGAGGTGTTAAAAGGGGAAGTGCGGTGACGCATGGGGAGAAATATTTGACAGGTGAACTGTCATGCTGTTGGAGGCAATAAAGAAAGCCGATTCAACTCCTACATCCTTCTCAGCCTCCACAATAGAATAATACACAATTACCCCCCCTCCCCCCTCTTCTCTCTCTCTCTCTCTCTCTCTCTCTCAATCTATCTCTGACAGTGGAGCTGGAAGGTTGTTCCATTAGCCTCTTCCTGTTCCCATCACGTCTGCAGCAAGTGGTTTTAGAGCAATCCATTGCTTTTTGCTGTCTGTCTCTATCCTGTACTCACTTTCTATCTCTGCCCTCAGCCCAAACAACGGAAAGCCTCTGAGCCTGGTTTTTCCAGGTTTCTTCTATGAAGGGAGTTTTTACTTTCCTGTGCTTGCTCATGTAGATTTGTTTGTTTTTTTTCTTCTGTCAAAGTGGCGTGAAATGACTGTTGCGTTTGGCATTATACGAATATAATTGAAGTGAATTGAGTTGAGCTGAGTTGAGCAGTGGTACCCCCAGAGGTTAGAGAAGCAGACTTGTGGTTTGAGTGCCGTTGGTTCAATTCCCACAGCCTATCGGTCATCACTGTGATGGGTCAAATGCGGAGGAAATCGCATCCAATGATTTGCTCATTTAGGGTGTTAACTTCATATGTTGTTCTACTCAGATAAGATTCAATCTGCTATGACAACTTCATTTCATTTTTACTCCATTAAAAATGTTTTGCTGGTGAATTCAATTTCAAACTCACCAAATAGCTTAAAACAGATATTCCAAATGTACCCCGCCGTTCTTCCTATCATATTTCCAACGAGCAACCAACACTTCTGCTGGTGGTGACAGACTGGTTGCTCAAACTGTGGTCTCAGGACACAGAGTTACCCCCCCCCCCCCCCCACCCTGCAAAAAAAGATACATCCAAAAGCAAAATCTTTCCAACACAATCAGAGGCTTTTTGCATAATAAAGAATTAAAATTTGGAGGCATTGTGTGATGACACAATGTGCCCAGCTGTTTCAGCCCGCTAAAGTCAACAGTCCCATCTGGAGTCTGTGCCTGGACCAACAAAAGAGTTTATCAAAATATCATATGCTGTTGGAATAAAATCTGAGCACAACCATGAAAGGATTTCATACAGTGTGTTTGTGTCGTTAAATAGCTTTGTGCCTCAGTCTAATAGCAGATTCACCCAGATCAGCTGGAGTTGTGTCAATTAGCTGGAAGTCTCCTTTCAGTCATTTTCAGTACTGATGTAAACTATGTCTCGGAGGAAGAAATAACCTCTATTTGACACGTCAACCAAAATCACAGCATTGTGTCTTTCTTTTTCAGTCTCTTCTTTCTAACCTTTTTCCACATACCCCTTTGTCCTTATAATCAACGGCATAATATTGATCCAGCTGGGCTGAGTGATCCTGTGGTCTGCAAGCACAGAAGCGGTGCTTCATTTACCTTGAGAGAGTTCTTAAATTGATTTCTGCCCATTTTATGTCATCAGCCAGCCAGAGTCAGTGACTGACATCACCCTGATACGATCTCGGCACCTGTGGGGAGGAAGCTTGATAGTGACCAGCCAAACGTCCAAATGATGTTATGAGCAAGACGAAGAGCAAAGAGAAAGTAATAGCAGAGAAAGAAAATGCATGGAGTCTAAATAGATTCAAAGTGTTCTTTTGTTTCTGCATTAAAACCAAACTGTAAATGTATACTATATTTGTCGCACCACTTGTCATCCAACAATAGTCACTGCCCTATAAGAAATAGTGGAAGTAGTTCAGTATAGTGGTCAGCAGTCCCGCCTCACAGAGAAGATGTTCCAGGTTTGAATCCCAAAAAATGTGGGAGCGAATTGGTCCTTTTAAATCAATATAGCTGTGTGTGGCTATCCGTCGCTTTGTGTTTCTCCTGCAATGCCTGGAAAGACAGTATGCTGCCATCACCTATAAGAAGGGACTCTAGCATTCAAAGACATTAAGCTGGTTAAAGCAGTTGAAAGAGAAAAAAAATGGATGAAGGATTTTATTTTATTTTTTTAATTTTCTAATTCCTGAAAAAGATAAACGTGAGGAAATACAATTACAGACTGGTTAGGCCATCATTAGATATCTGCTGCAAGCCATTTCAATAAAGCATTTTTAGCTGAGCTCGCCTAGAAATGGATTTGTAAAATTTGGAAGATGTGCAAAGTCTCCATGGAACAGTGGAGTTTAGAGTTTGGCCCTCCACTTATCCTGTTACCGTAGTTTCTTCTAAAAATCAAAAGGAAAACAAATCATCCCTTTCATGCGTCACGTACTACACTTTGAAAAGTCCCTGCTGTATGCGAGTGTGTGGGACAGTCCTCACACAAATCCTGAGTTCAGTATGAATCGGAAACTCAATCTGCTTACATTTCATATTTTTGCCTCCCTCAGACTTATAACGTTGTGCGATGCCAACATCCATTGCAGACCGTTTTCGTTTTCTAAAGTACATGTTTGTTTGTACAATTGCTCAGACGCAGGTAAATCTGCCCACACAAGTGAAAAAAAAAACCAGTGCAAATGAGCCATGTCAGTATATCCTGGCATGCTGAGCACCACTCCAGCGACCTGTCCCCTCGGGGCAAACCGCCATGCACAGCTGTGTGAGACTGTTTACCTGTACACTCACCGGCCTCATAAACCTGCCCCATTTAGTCCGGTTAGAACCGGAGTGACTCTCAGGTGTCACCAAACTTCTTTGAAAATGTTATAGATGATGACAATGACACCCAACATGAATGTGCATTGTTTTATGTGACTACACTGCGGCCTGCTGTGAAAGGTATACACTAATCTGGATGACAACAACGTGGAAGTAATGGATTTAAAGTTAACATCAAATATCTCCTTTATAGTTCAGTTTCATCCTTCTTTCATTCTCTCTTTTGTTTTTTTTTTCCAAGTCAGGCTCATTTCTCACCCTGTCTCAGACGCCTTTAGCCACCATCAAGGTAATTTATTATTCCCCCGTGTTTGAGCTGACATATCTGAGTGACTGGAAGGCTGCCTCAGATAGTGCATTGCACTCGAAAAAGGAAAAAAATAAAAAAAAAAGCGCAGTGGATGCTTTCACACCTATTGGTCTTGGCTGGTGGTTGATCCCAGCTGGTAGGTGTTTCACATCGAAAAAGGCGGAGTAACATCTCCCTCATATATAGCATGGTGCGTCCGTGCGCTGCGTGACCCACTGATGCATTTTCTGCGCAACTTCATGCGTATAAAACTGCGTGAATTGAACCATGGCGTCGGTTCCGGAGCACCGGAGTTTGGAGATTTTGGCGCACTGACACCGGCAGAATGCCTCAACATGAGAAGTGGAGCGGGAGGCGGGTTTCATTTCAGGCAACTGGAGAAAGGAGCCGGGAAAGTGGACATTTGGTGAACAGTCCTGGAGACGCGCATCATCACTTCACTGGATAGTGAAGAGGCGCGCAGGAGCGCACAGGTAGGATCGCATCATTCAGTGGGGGGGGGGGGGGACAAACTAAAATCTCACATATTTCCCCTGACTTTAAGAAAGATTTAAAGTAGATAAACCGTTTGTGTTGCTTGTTTTCTTACTGGGGATCTGCACACTGCCTCTAAGATGTTTTTATTTCTTAATCCTCATTAAATTGCTTGTGAAGGCTTGAATTAGTTTAAAAAACAACAACAACAACAACAACAAAACATTAGAGATTATACGTTATAGAGTGATGGAGGAAAATGTCAAGCCTCGTGCGGTCTGAAGGGGACATGGGTTTCGACTATTTGTTTTCCCAACAAGAAGCTGCGGGACGCGCGTCACTCCCGTGTTTGTGGAGCACGCTTCAATGGAACTCTACGTCAAAGTATTTATTTGTGCAACACCTTTTCACAGCCGCAGGTTGGAGATGTCTGACAAATGGCAGTTGGGATTGTTCTTATAATTTTAGGTGACCTGTGACGCATCGAGTGAGGTATCTGTCTCTGCAGAGATGGGAGGCTTTTTTTGCAGCGATTCATTTTTACATGAACGTTTCAAGCTGAACTAAAATAACAACGTTTTGATTATTAGATGTGTTTGACCATATTTGATTGTATTGTCCATTGCTGAAAATCAATAAAAGGTACTTCTATATATTCCAAGCAGATTTCTCAAACAAAATGGGGGAGTTTTCTAAACGAAATAAATCTTTTTTTTTTGTGTGTGTTAAAATTATAAGTGCAATGCAAACCAAAAGGTTTGGACAATATTCCAGATTGTGAGCATACTCAGAAACGACTTGATATTTCAAATATAGCAAATTAGATCAAATTGTGTGTAAGTATGAGGAAGATACAGAGTTCTATATTAAAGTGTACAAGCACCCAATAGCATTTATTGACAGGATGTGAGTAAATGTGATGTTACTTCCACCTTTGTATTTCACTTTCATACAAACCAATATGCATTTAACACCATTAAATTTGGATCAAAACGCCATTTTCTTACTTTTGTGTCAATGCAATTTGAGATTACTTCATCCTGATGCCTTCATTGTGGAATGAGGAGAACATGTCTCCTCTCTCCAACAAGGAGGTCTGTCAGTTAACCCAAAGCCACAGTGGATGCTGCCTGCTGGGTTACTTCATTGAATGCTGCAATGAAAAGTAAGAAAAGTGTAATAAAACTGAACCCAAGCCACTTTGGTATAAATATCTTTACATTTTTAGCAAAAGTTTGCTGCAGTCTCAAGCTTGAACGCATGCGGCGTAATCGTTACACTCATGCAGTGTGTCTTTGCATTAATTTCTCCTCCTGCTCAATTTCTTCATCTGTGTTAATGTTTTCCTGAAGTAGCTGTTGACAAAGTAGTGATTTAGACTCCAGGCTTCTTGCCACTTGATTGTTTTTCCTCTCTTTCCCTTCATTGTGGACATTAAGTCCACATTTAGTATGGCAGAAACAATACCTGAAACTGCCTCAGGCAATGCCATCCTCGGCGAAACTGCAATTTTCCATTAAGAGAAATGGCGCGTTGGCTTCTTGCCTGGACAGTTCAGTTTCCACCTTCACCTGGTACATTTTGGCACTTTGCCCAGAGAGCAGCGTTGTGGCGTTGAGCGTGTAATGCGTGAAAAGGTGGACGAAATATGAACTACTTCGTGCAAAAGTTGATTCTATTTGAATGCTAACATATCGTTTTCAGTATCTCCTATAGTAAGTGTGAATTTCTGTCTCTTTTCTTTTCAGGAAAATTTCCTACAATACCCCCCTGGAACGCCAGTACTCCCTCTTCAAACATGGATACAAGCAATTGGATATCTGAGAACAACAGCTGGCCTTCACCTCAGTTCTACCCGACGTCAACTAGCAATGGCTCTGGCACACCCACACCGACGCTCTACAGCGAGGTCACTCCAGTCATCTACACCATCGTCTTTATTGTGGGTTTTCTGGGCAACACATTGGCCATCTATGTGGTAGTTCGCTACGCCAAGACGAAGACAGTCACTAACTTGTACATCCTCAATTTAGCTGTGGCAGATGAACTCTACATCTTGGGAATTCCCTTCCTGGGGACCAACAGTGCTCTTTCTTACTGGCCCTATGGGGATTTCTTCTGTAAGTTGTGCATGACCGTTGATGGCATGAGCCAGTTTGCCTCCAACTTTTGCCTGACCCTCATGAGCATCGATCGCTTCCTCGTCGTGGTTTATCCCATGCGTAGCGCCAAGTGGCGGAAGCCACAGAGGGCCAAGATTTTTAGCGCCATGGTGTGGGTTGTGTCCTTTCTGATCGTGCTGCCAGTTCCAATCTACTCACATGTACAAGAAGATCTCAACACCTGCAACATAACCTGGCCCGAGCCTAACGATCTGTGGTCCCTAGTCTTCATCCTCTACACATCTATCCTCGGCTTTTTTGGTCCCCTGGTGGTCATTTCCCTCTGTTACCTTCTCATTGTGATTAAGGTAAAAAGGCAAATTCACTTGACGTCTAGTTAAAGTTACTGGGACCTTGCTTTTATGTTTTCAGATAACCTTTCTAACTCAGCCATCTTACTTCCAGGTGAGGTCGGCAGGTGTGCGTGCAGGCGTGACCAAGCGGCGTAGATCGGAGCGTAAGGTGACGCGCATGGTGGTGATCATTGTGTTGGTGTTTGTCTTCTGTTGGCTGCCCTTCTTCACGACCAACATCGTCAACCTGGTCTATATCATTCCCGAGAACAAAACCATGGCTGCGATCTACTTTTCCCTGGTCATCCTGACCTACGTCAACTCCTGTGCCAACCCGATTCTTTACGGCTTCCTCTCTGATAACCTCAGACAGAGCTTCCAGAAGGCACTCTGCTTCCACAAATCAAATGGCGTTCGCACTGCAGACCAAGCCAGAGGGAGACAGGATCCTGCCAAGGTAATCTACATATACGTTCCTCTTTTTTTTTTTATTGGATTTTTATAGCAGTTTTTCCATGCATGTCAATTTGGTATAGTTGAAAACTTTTGGATCCATTTCATTTATTAGACTAGTTTTTGTTTTCAATCAAGCTCTGCAATCAGCAACTCCACTGCAGAGTGCTAAATTGTTCCCCTGATATGTTTTTTTTGTTGTTGTGCACTCTGAGAAATGGAAAGTCATTTTGAGAACCAATTTTCAAATCATTGGAACTCTCAACAACAGCTCGTGTCTATGTTTCTTTGTTGTTGTTGTTGTTTTTGTTGTTGCCCTTCATGCCTAATCTGTTTCCATGTCGTTTTTCCACAGTTTGTCCAGATGGAGGTCGCGAGTAACACCAACATGTCTTCAGAAAGAATGGTGAACGGCCAATGATGGCTGAGTTTTTGTGTCGACCTGTTGTGTGCTGCGGCACGGAACCTGAAACATTCATCCCCGGGGTTTTAATCGACCTTAATGTGGCTGAAACAATGTCGGAGATGAACATAGAATAAATATTTCTACAGCGAGTTCGTCACAGAGCTGCGCACCTTTTTAGTGTCTCCATCCGAGTTGCCCGAGTGCTGTTCATTTATGTGATTACACTGTATTCTGAAATGTAGAAATGTTGTAAGTTTTCAGATGGCTGTCTTTATTTTTTAGCCAGGGGTGTCAAACATGTAATCCGTGGGCCTCAAGATTGTCCAATCTGGTGAGAAGGACGTCCTTTCAAAGAGTAGAAATAACAAAGAAAACATGGGAATTATTGGTAGTTCTTGGCAGATTTGTTTAAAAGTGCATTAGATGTGAACATTGGCTGGATGTACAAACATGTTCTCGTTCTAAAACTAGAGTAAAATGTGTAAGTTATGAGTATTTATAGTTTGCTGTGCCCCATCGAGATCAAACTGGGCTGCAGCTTTCCCTTGAAATAAAATGAGTTTGACACTCCAGCCTTAGGCCTACATTGTAATTTATTTTTATTGTTGAACACAGAACAATACAAGGTCATGTTTTCTTGTTTGTTTTTAAGGTTTATTTTGTGCTGATTCTTTTTAATATTGATATTTATTTGGCAACATTTATTCCACAGCACCGAGAAACATGTTTGGCAGGAAACAACTGATTTAGTTTATTGTCTAACTGTAATCAAGCATTTGCTGTTAATATCACTGCGACTTTAATGGAGAACTATGACGATGGAATAGATTTTAAAATACATTCAATGGAATTAATTCAGGAAAAAATGTATTTCTTTAAAGCAGAGATATCAATCAAACCACTGGATGCCCTTGTTGCCTACAACTGATCAGTTCTGTAGACAAATATACTTTATGCTGCCTTTATTCCCTTCAGGCGGTTTTTAATCAGGTATATTTTTGAACCCCCAACCGTTGTTTTCCTGCTTCATTTCATTGTTCGTGCTCCAAGTTACAGTATTTATTAACAAATTGTGATGTCTGTTTTGTGCTGTTTGAAATAGTATTGCTGGTTGTGGATATCATATATAATTTGGCCTGGCTGGTTTCTGAAAGGCTTTTCATGACATTTTAGCATCAACGTTACAAAGCTGTGAAAAAGTTCTGATATGAACACGGATGAGTTGCAATGTGGTTTTTATTTCGTCTCGGTCACGTTTCTAGGAATTTGGAGTTGACCACTTTGGAAGGTAAAGGAGCACATCAAGACCACACGAACATGTTTTATGAAAACTTTGACTAGTCTGTATATTCTTTTTGTTTTGTTTTTAAAAGAAAAATCTCATAAACACTGTGACTTTTGGAATTAGGGGTACATTTGACTTTACTTCTTTATACATATACTCATCGTTGTGTTTTTTATGACTCCTATTAAACATTAAATGTGGTGACCCTGCATCAAGCCTGTAATATGTCGTTGGGCTGCTGTAATGCGTCTATTTCATCAACAGAGATTTTACGTTTGTTGTCACTGTAATTCGTCCACAAAAATACACATTTATATTTCAGACTTGAAGCACTTTGGTGTTTTTGTTTTAACAGTGATAGATGTTTATCAGCTTCAACATTGAAGGCCAGTTGAGTCATTGGCTATGTTCTGCACTATAGCACTATAATGCTTTAACATATCTTAACTTCATGAACGATGTTCTTCACTTGATATTTCATCAACTTGTTGCTGCCAATCAAGAAATAACAGATTTAGATCGTTTAGGTTTTGTAATTTATCTTATATCAAGCAGGAAAAAAACCAACAGGAAACAAATATTCTCCCGAGAGCGGACCACTGGAAAATGCTGATGCATAAAATTTGAAAGTTTAATGTAAATATCATTAAAACAAGACAGTTCAAAGTCTTCTTGTGAGCTCGCATTGTATTTTTCCCCTCAAAGCGATGGGGTTTATTTGTTTTCTAAACAACCCGCACAGTCATCGAAGGGCAAAATGTAAATTGTTTCGAGATTCACATCTTGAAACATCAATGAAAACACTCAAATATAAATCCTTGTGTGTGTGCAGCTGTTTTTAAAACGTTGTGAAATTTGAAAAGCAAACTTGATTCATGCTTCTTATTCAGTTTAGTCTTAGTTGCAAAATCAAAACAGGCTATGTCGAAGTGATGAAGATAAATACATTATGAAACAGACACAATCACAACTGTGTTTGTGTCATCGAGCGATTGTACAATCTCTCTCTGTGAGGCAGCACGGGTCTTCTTGATTTTGGCATTTGTTTGTCAGGCTGCTTCCTTTCTTTCACACTTCCCCTCGGTACACTCTCCATCCTCCAGCTTTCTGCACGTTCCTGCTCAGCCCTTATTGTGGAGAATATTTACTGACAAACTGTTTGTGTGGGGATTTGTGGTGGTGGTGGTGAAAACACACTCCCGTCTGCAGCTTCAGGTTACCCGTTTGCTTTCAGGCTACTTTCCTTCCATCGACTTTGATATGATATGACAAATATGCTCACTATCATGGAAAGAGGGGGAGGGGCACCCTTTATTTTGACCTTGAACCGAACCTTGACCCAGTTGCTCTGCTCTAGAATCTCACGTTCACGCTTTAAAACGTGCAAAATATATGTTTTTATCTGGGGGTGGGGGGCATAGTGCTGGCAGGTAGTGCAGCGACAATGTCCCTCATACAAAATCAGTGTATTTCTTTTTTGAGAGGACGGCCTTTTATTGTACCAATAATTTATAGTGTAATTCTGAATCATCCTAAAAACTTGAAAAAACTGTAAATAAACAACCCCACTTCATCATCATGGTCTGTGCTCAGTGCCGAACCCAGGAAATCGCTTGACCTCCCTTCAAACGGGCGAATCGAAATAAGTGTGAGATACATTTCATCATCAATATTCGAGTGCGCCGTGGGAGACGATGAATCAGACACCAGGAAACTGACCACACCTGATTTTAGTTTGTCGGCACAGTGAGATCAATAGTGTGTCACTGAGGTAGAAGGACGAGGAGGACGAGGAGGACGAGGAGGACGAGGAGGACGAGGAGGAGCAGACCTGTGTGCTCTGCTTTCAGATTCCCCCAAATTCTGAATCTGAAAACTTGTATAGTCACTGTGCAACAAAAAAATCCAGATATAGATTTTCTGATATCTGAATGCTCAACACAACCCTAAAATTGCCGATAGTGGCGAGTCTGTGTGTGAGAACGTCTGTCTCTCTGTTTTTGCCCTTTGAGCGACTCTGCCTTCACCTTTCGACTCGGCTCCAGCCTCCCATGACTCACTTCAGTTGCACTGAAATGTCATCTTAAGGTGATGTGACATTGACGTCGTCTATAAAGAAAAACCTTAAACCTTATATTAGAAAAAGAGGTTGAAATCAATTAACTCTTCCTCTTGCAGGTTGCAGAGTGAAAGACCACCGAAGGACCAGGGAAAGAGGAGGATGAATAATGTGTATAAAGTGCCCCGTGTGGTTGATTGAAGCTGAGAGCTGTGCCCTTCTACACCCCACAGTGTCTTTTCCTCACTCTGCCCGGGGGGAGAGGCAGGACGCCTCAGTCCATTTAAATAATGCATGAGAGATAACAGCTCCGGAAGAAAATAAATAAATAAATAAATCCCCCAAAAGGTGCGAAGTGCCATCCATTATAGTGCAATTACAAACTAAAAAAAAACCCAAAAACATTTCCTCTGTCAAAGTGTTATGAATATGATGTGACGCAGGAGGACAGCAGACTTATGCCGACAAGATGATGAGAATGACGATGAACCGAGACTTTCCAACTGGGATTAATGAAATATTATATTCAAAGATGATGATGATTCAAAAGGGTATTTAACAGTAAAAAGCACTCACAAAGGTTTCTCTTTTTATATAGATTTTTTTTTTTTTTTTTTTTTATGCCTCCCTGGAAAAAATAATAGAGCAGAATGTGAAGAGATGTGCTGCAGGGAGGTCCTAATGTGTCAGGAGCAATTAAACCAGGTCTGAGTTGTGCGGCGGAGAGCCTGTTTGTGTTCTTTGTTTCACCCTTTACCAAACTACTCGATTTTACTGAGAGGTTTCAGCCTTGACAAACAAATCCAACAATGAAAAATAATGTTTTATAAGCTGTTTTGGTTTTTTTTTTTTGGGGGGGGGGGGGGGGGGGGGTGCAATTTATTGGGCCATCCGCTCAAATAACCAGGAGCGCAGCCTGTTGTGGGTATTGTGCGCGTTTTATGTGTCCGTCGACTGGTGGAGCCAGTTAGGTGAAGCTGTGACGGCCGTGGCAAAGACTAAATTTGGACTTTTCCCCCCCCAGCAGTTCTCCAGTGGCTCCAACTGTCTTCTTTAATATGCGCACCATTGTTGTGAGCGCCTCGAGCTGTTTACACTGTTGAATCACGTAGAAAACAACAAGTCTACATTTTCAAAAGCAAAGGATTTTTTTTTGAACAGAGATGAAGGAAACTTCTGTCACAGAAGTTTCCTCAAAGTTTCGCTGATATCACCTCCAACAGGAAGCATCTCCTTTGAATTGATTGTAGAGTCAATTGATCGAAGGGGAAGACAGAAAAGAGAAGACCACTGAAACTCTGACATCCATTTCTGTAATGTGCCGTTTCCCTATTTACTATTACAAGTCATAGCGGTTTTAGGAGGCGGTGGATTTTCCTGATTAACAGTTTTTATTAATACCTGAACTCTCCCATGAATAACCTCCCCAGAATTTGTAAAATTTGATTTTAGTAGATGTGTATGGGTGGCAACATGAACCGGCAAACCTCACATCATTTTGAGGAATTCATTTATGTTTATTGGCTATGAGAAAAAATTTTACCTTATTTTAGTAATTTGTGGAAAGAAACATCTGTATGGCAATTTCATTGAAATAGACGGATTGGGAAGAGAGCAGATAAATCTAAACATGGGGAAAGTCTGGGATTTTTTGCAGCCCTTTATGAATATGATGTAATCAGAGAAAAAATAATCATTATTTATAGATTATCAAAGCGTGAGCTTGCGTTTGAAGTGTTCTTGTGGATGTCTGTCTGGGTTTTGAACTCAGACAAGCCGTCATCCATCCGCCATCTCGCTTCATCCAACTTAGCCAAGTTTTCTCATGGCTAAAATGGCTTTGAGTCATCTGACCTGCTACTATCTTTATTTGGAAAAGAAAAATCTTTGTTATCAAAGTTGTTCCAGTCGACATTTCTAATCCACGACATCTCACAGCGTATGAGCCGATGGTTCATTTTAGGGTGCCAGATTCCCGGTAAAATATAAAGACGGTTTTTATCACATTAATCCGACAAAAAGAGACGTGTTTGATCCTCAGGACATGCTACCACAACTCTAAAAATAAAGTCAACCTCCAAGCAGAAAGAAGATGAAACAGAGCTCCCACTTTAATTTTGAGAGGAAACTCATGTTAAAAAAAAAAAAAAAAAAGGGAATAGTTATCGATATTAGATGATACATCAGCAAGTGGGTGTACACTTGAGAAAATACTAAGAAAGTAAAGACATTCAGAACAGAGAGAAAAAAAACAAAACAGATTGACTTCTGTTTTCAGAGGATGTGACAAAAATTTTTTTTAAAGTTTCTGATCCCCTGAACACCCTCATAAAGCACCGGCGCAAGTGAGATGTGGCGACAACCAGATATTTGAGCATCTAAAAGCACAAGACCTGGGTTCAGCTCTGGCATATTGCCGGAGGGAGGAAGCTGCCAATCAGAACAGGAGCTCAAACAGCAAAACATATACTGATACATCATTTACTTCTGAGGAAGTTAATCTTTTATATCATGATTAGGTTTTATAGGCTGCAGTCATGAAGTGGTTACCACCGTCACTTCATAACAAGGTCATAAATTCCATGTCTGCACTATGCCTTTGTTTGGCGTTGCATGTTATCCCTATGCATGTGTTGGTTTTCTCCAGGTACTCTGGTTTTCTTACAGTGCGTTTATGTGTTTTGGGTGAATTGGTCCTCATAAATGGCTGAAAGCCCCGAGTGTGTGGCTGGCTCGTCCTGCACGTGGATTTTCAATCTTCTGGAACTTCAATCTTGAACGGACTGAACGATAAGCAAGAACAACAAAAATCCGTCTTTATCCTGATGTCTCAGCATTTTTATTTGTCAAAACATCTAAAAATTCTAAATTTTGCAAAAGTAAACAAAACATTTGTAGATTTCAATGGAGTCCAAACTCTGCCACAACATCAATACCAAGTAATCCGTTTAGAATCTACTTAGCACCAAAAATTAAAACAAGAAGAACATTTGCACGTTAAGAAAAAAACAACAACATGCTTGCTTCCTACATATAAGACAAATGTTTTGTTCGCTACCGTACAGCTGACATTTATGAGTCCAAGAAGTCTGGGAAAGCAAGAGGTAAAGGTGACTCAGAGTCCACGTGGTGTCTGGATCTGGCAGATACCTTTATCGGGAGGAGTTGGAGCTGGAACGAGAGCGGTGACGCCTGCGGCCAGGAGACCTGGAGCGAGAGCGGCGGCGTACCGGGGAGCGTCTCCTTGGGGAGCGGGACCTGGACGAAAACACACCGGTTGAAAATAAATCGGGTTGGGACATCAGAACGGACTCACCAGAGCTAAAGGTCAAAATCAAAGAGGATTGAAGTGTTGAAAGTATGGAAGGTATCCGCAGTACCTTCTCCTCATGCGCGGTGGGCTGCGGCGCCACATGGGTGGTGGCGGGGGCATCCTGCGAGGTGGAGACGGGCGGCGAGGTGGTGGTGGACGGATTCGCTGCGTCAGCACAGCAGCTGCAGTGATTTCTTGACCATCAATCTGGCCTAATATTAACAATCATGAGAAAAAAGACAAAAATAAATTAGTCAGCAACAAAATGACTCCTCCGCCCAGACCAAACCTGTGATCGTTCTCACAGACCTCCGTCCATGTGTTTGAGAGCCTTCTGGGCTTCTTCGGGGGTCTCAAACTCCACATAAGCATAGCCCCTTGGCAAATGTGGGTGGACCCTATCCATCGGAAGGTCGACCATTTTGATTTTACCATATGTGGAAAAGATCTCCTGGATGTGCTCCTGGGAAACAAGACAATGTTGTCGTTTGTCAAGATTTCAGACCATTTTATGCTTTTTCTTTGAAGGAATGTTGTTATTGTTAATGCACATATCGTCTGAACTGCCTACACATAGAAATGACAACTAAAAGTAAAACTAAGCAGAGGAATGTCCTCCTACATTGGCTATAAACATGTGATATCATGCTTCTTTTTTTCTTTTCTTTTTCTATCATTTCTCAGCTGACCTTGGTTACGTTCTTGGTAAGGCGCCCTAAGTGAACCTTAGTTGGTTTGGGGCTTGGACTTCTTTTCCTGCGATCCTTATCTTCTCCTCTCTTCTGTGTTTTGGAGCTTTAAAAAAAAAAAAAAAAAAACAGAAATGCAGAAAAACGTAAAGATAAGAAAAACAAACATTATAATGTTTAAATGACACAAATCAGATGAAAGGGCATTGGACATACGCAGAGCGGGAACGTCTGCGGTTGTCATGGCGTCTGCGACTGGGGCTGGGAGAGCCCGAGGAACTGGAAGATGAGGAGGATCGAGAGCTTGAAGAACCAGAACGGCTGGAGCCAGATGAGCTGGAGCCACTTGAGGAACCGGAGCTGGAACCAGAGCTGCTGCTGGAAGTAGAGCTGGATCTGGACCTGGTCACAACAAAGACAAATAGATCATATTCCCGACAAATTCCCCAAAATACGACTTTATCTCTCCAACATAATCTTATGAAATGTTTCCTGAGAAACAAACCTGCTGCTGCTGCTGCCAGTGGATGCACTGCGACGTTTCCTGACTTTCTCCCGGCCCCTGTCTTTGTCTCCTTCCTTGGTGGTGGCCTTGTCTTTGCCTCTGTCTTTAGTTTTTTCCTCCTCCTTCCGTTTTGTAGGTGATGGTGCCCTAAGGTCAGGTAGAAATCAGTGTTGATTTAGAAAAACTAGGACAAAAATGACTACAGTCACTTGAATAGAATGACTCCAATCACTTATTTTAGAATAACTGACAGTTAGATTTCGATTTATCAAGCTTCTATGGCCACTTTCTTCTTTTAAGCAAGTGAATAACGTCACAATTTCAATTACAAAATATTATGTTCGTTATGTACAAAATAAACCATAAACTGTAGTCCGATGTGCCGCAATTCCAATTCATTCTCATAAGTCCCTTTGCCTGAACAGCTATTGAAAGACTGATGATGAATAAATCATGATGATATAACACATTCTTCAGAGCAGCATTAGTAAAGTATGCTCGCAGCCTGTTCCCGAACTTGTTAAGTGACTGTAATCAGCCTGTTCAAAGGCAGTTCGCAGCCTGTTGGGCGCCAGTTAGGAGCCTGTCTAGTCTGCTGGGAGCCTGTTAGAACTGTGATGGGAACCTACATGGAGAATGTTAAGACCCTGTTTGGAGCCTTTTTAGATCCTAATTTGGTGCATGTGATGCTAATGCTAACAGCCGCGTTCATTGTGAAATGCGCGGCCATTGAAAAGGGGATCACAATAATCTACCGCAAGCAAAATTAAAAAATCGCCCGCCACTTTCCTGCATCTGTTTTAAAACATACGGGAATTGAAAAACATATCAACTGAACTGTGTGAAAATTGATAAAAACTCACATTTCCTTTAAAAGACTCTATCCACTTCGAGCACGGGCGGCGCGAGGGAACGTCGCTCGGTGATGACGTCTGCTACAGTGACGCAAAAGCACTGAGCCGTTTTTAATTTTAATTTTAATAAATTTTTTTGAATTACCCTATAATAAGGAATAAATGTAAGAATAGACTTTAATCTCGGACTCATGATAATATACAATTAAGAACGAGAAATAATAGTGAGCATTTCTTTTTAAAACCTGTAGTTTCTTTTTATTCTACTCCAGTCCTTTAAGTGGCGCTAGTACGCTGGTTGGTAAACCTACAGTAAAAGGAAGAAAGGGAAGCAAGCGACTCAGACCCTCTACCTCTTGAGCATAAACATGTTCATTTAGACATATTCATTTATATTTCAGTAGTTCTACGTTGCCTATACAAAGACAGAATGCTTTACGCTGGTGAATGCTGATTAGAAACTCCTTTTGTTGTCGAGGTGAGTCACTTTGTGACGGAGCAGAGCTAGCTGCTCTCTTCGCTCAGCTAACTGCTGTTTACTCACATCCCACTAACTACACTTGTCTCGTTGCATTAACAACCTACTAAACATGAGTCAGTAAGGAGCAGTTTTTGTTCGTCGCCAGTTGCATTTATATTATAACATCGTCGATGTTTGCATCCTGTGTTTGTATTGAAATTAAATTAATAACACGTGGGAATCTTGATGAATATCAGGTAATTATAACACAACATACCTACAATATAGGTATTTTTACATTGATGTTGAAGTACGCGGCAAAATGTAATGTATTACGTGGGTAATGTGATGGTAATATAATAAACAGAAGTAAACCATGCTTGAATCAAAGTTCTGTACATGACTAGTACGATTTGAAGTATATGCCATAAAACAAAATAAGAAATTAGACTATAAAATACAACTAAAACAGGAACAAAAAATAAATAAATCAGTTCAATGTCTTATGCTGGGTCAAAAGCCAGAGAGTAATTTGTGTTTCTGTTTGAATCCCCTTGAAATCAGCAGCCAAACATCAAGGGTGGCTCTAGACTGAGAGATCATGGGTCGGCTGGATAATGTTGCCAAACACAAAGTGGTGGAGCTGCGAAAGGCTGGTCTCAGTTTCCGTAAGATCAAAGCTGTGCTGGAGCTGGAGGACATCAAGGTCTCTGCCCAGGCCATCTACCTGTTCCTGAGGGAGTTTGAGGGGAGGCCGATGGTGAGAGTCAAACCTGCTGAGGCTGGAAGCAGCACAACCTCATCACAAGCGTTGGCTCGAACTAGATCAGTAAGGCCAGTACAGGAGAACTGGAGCAACATCCACCTGCAAAACCTACTACGAGAGACAACGCACCCGTCTGGATTCACTGCGGCTTCAGATTTCGCCGAACAAACTGTTACAAATTCAGAGGCAGCTTCGAACTCATCTGGATCTGGGGAGACCAGTGGAGGCAGCAGACCAGAACAGCAATACAACGGAGATAAGGATGAAAATGACATCCAGATTGTTAGTGTCACATCACTTGCACAGCAAAGCCAACCCAGGGGTCCACAGTCCACTGTAACAAGAACAGACACGGGCTCTGTGTCCGGTGCTTCGGCGCTGATGAGGAGGAGAGTCACGCCTTCCCCAGCCAGTAGTTCGATGCTCGCAGCTCGAAAGAGACTTCTGGATAAAGCGTTGTCACAAAGGATGAAGGTATCGTCTTGTCCATTTATGACAGTGGTGTTTTTTGGTTTGGTTTTTTTGTATAATGATTGTGCAACTTCCTAAACTTGATGCTCAGCGTTATATCTGCCAGACGTCGTTTTTAAACAGTCTTTCCATCAGGTGGCGTCATTGTTGAGGAGAGATCCCACAAGTGTCCAAGAGGCTGATCTAAGGAGTTCTCTACAGCAGCCACGTGAAACCTACGATCTGACCACTGAAAAGGTGAGAGCAGAGCAGAGCAGAATGTTTATGGTTGACTCGACCGACCAACGTCAACAAAAACTATTGCAGGTCCAAGTTAACTGACCAAACACCTCAGATCTCTCCGGAGAATTGCCACAACAAAACTCACTTCGGAGACTTTGATTCACTGGCCACAAACTGGAGACCAACACCACCGTTCCCACTGAAGTGGAACGTTTTGGGCTTTGCTGCTTGTTAAAGGACAAAACATTTTATGTAATGGCTTTGACTTACCATTTAGATGAGTTGGCACAAATTCTCCATCTAACCGTTCCTGGCCCAGCAACTCTTGTCAAAGTTTCAAACTGATTGTGGTCTGCGATTCAAAAAGTTTGCCCACCCCTGTTTTTGGCTTTTGTTGGAATGTAAGATTTCAATTGAGCTGTAGCAAATTCTTAATCTGAGGTAAAGAAACTACGATGTTTTGATTGTTGCAGACTGTTTTGGACAGTCAACCTGGAAGCGGCAGCACCCCAAGACGCTTCCTCACACAGAGACCTGGGCCATCTCTTCGCTCCCTTCAGTCCCTTCCTCGTGTTGGGATCCGCCTTCCCAGCCGCCCTCTTCCACCTGTTACATCCTCGGTTCCAGGGGCCGCTGTTATCCGGCTACAGACACCCGCAAGTCAGGGTGCGCTTCGCAGTGAGGGGAATCCAAGTCAGCAGCAGGACGCCGCTGTGAGAAGTGCTTTACCGGATCAGATTAAGACTCTGAGCTCAGAGATGCGCAGCTTGGGCTTCGCGGTGAAGATGCTGGTGGAGCAGCAGTGCCGCCTGGAAAGGGAGCAGGCCCAGCAGACCCAGATCCAGAAGGAGATCCTCAGCACTCTCCAGACCCTCACCTCCAAAGTGGGATGTTGCAGCCGCGTCCAACAACGGCACAACAAAACGCCATCCCCCTCGGCGCTGCCGACAGCTTCAGCCTCTACCTCCTTCAGCCAGGACACCTTCAACTTTAGTCAGAACACTTTCCCCCAGTGCAGCCAAACACAGCCGAGCTTCAACTCTTTGCAAAGTTTACACAATGTCGATGCCTTTAAACTGCCAGAACTGGGCTCCACGAGCATGAACGGGTTCCCCCCATGTAGCAACGCCGAGAGCCTCCCTCTCACCCACACCCCCCCACAGACGCAGCCGTTTTTGGCTCCGTATTCAGAGCCAAGCAGTCAAGCGCTCATGTCACCATACACACAGTCCTACATCTCCACGTACAGTCAGTCGCTTCCCGGGACTTTCGGAGTGTCGGAGAGTAAAGCGGCAGATTTCCACAGCAGTTGTGCGGCGAGGACCTTCCAGAACGGCAGCATGTCCACTCAGACAGCAATGAACTCGTCACAGAACCTGCACGTCAGCAACATAAAAGTGGAAGCACCTTGACGCCTATGAATTACTCGTACTGTATCTGAAGGGCTTTGATGAACTTTGATATTCCAATTTTATTATTCTTGTTCTTATTATGGTTGCACGATACCAAGTGAACCTGCGATAATGCTGTTGAATATCTTTTCATAACACTATGACTTGCGACAAATACAAACATAATTGTATTATGTTTTTTTATGTTTGTGATTTGAAATGTATTCTTCCAAATAACTTTTTTTTATTTCTATCACGGTTCAGAAGTTCCCACCAGCAGAGTTTCATAAGCAGTTGTTTTTTTTGTTCTTGTTGTTCTTCGTTTATGTGCTTCTGAGTTCCATTTTATTTAAAAAAAAAAAAAAAAAAGCTTTTAACTAGATAATAGCACAGTCATGACTTTTCTCTCACATTTAAAATCCTGACATTTTGAAGCCACACACGGTAAATCCACAGTGCATGTCCACAATGTAGAACGGCATTCTTCAGTTCTTTTGCAACATTTGTACTTTTTTATATTGCGGTTTCGATAAATCTGTGATATATTGTGCGGCCTTAATCCCTATTTAAAATATGTGTAGAAAGAACAAATACTGTAGCTTTATCAGAAGTACTTTGTGTCCATGGTATTTACTAATAGCAATAGAATACATGGATTACAATGCTTTACTATGGTGAATAATGGGCAACGACTACATTATGAAACCTTTTCAAGCATTCTGTGTGAGAATACTTGTTTTTTTTACTAATTTGCCTGTTGCCACAAGAAATACGTACGGTGTGTGTGTGTGTGTGTGTGTGTGTGTGTGTGTGTGTGTGGGAGGGAGGGAGGGAGGGTTCTATGTGTAATTTTCATATTGGTCAATGTTTGAAAACAGTGTTTCTGTTGCGAGCTCATCGGTAGATGGAGCTGTGTGCACCTACACACTGACTATCGGAGACAAACTCTTTACAACCATGTATTTTCATATATTTTTAAACAGATGGACTTAAAACATGGAACACAGCAAAAGCAATCGTTCAAAACCATCATTGGGGTGTGTGGGGTAAAGGCTTCTCTGTTTTAAGTAACAGTTCAGTCACTCCTTTGTTTTCTTCATGTAAATGAGCCATTTGTCGTCCAACCCCCCCCCCCCCCCCCCCCCCAAAAAACAATTCACTGAATGTGTACTTTCCCAGAACGCTTGGGACCAAAATATATGTGTGTTTTGGTTGTATGTGCTGCATGGTCTCCCAACACTGTTGTTGAGCTTTGTTTGCTTTGAATTTGAGGTGGAATAAAATATCAGATCTGATTTTTCTCTTATATTTCTGTGGCTGCGTTGTACTTTTGTTTTCCACATGTCTGTGGGAGGAATTTTCTTTTTATCTTTGATGTCTTTTTCAAATTTTGTTTCATTTGATATCAATACTGCTCCTCCTGTCCTTGTATTTTGCTGTAAAAAGTCATTTTAAATCCCAAATGTTCCATCATTTTGGTCACATTGTCGCACTTTGTCCAACAAGCCTCCCATTGAACTTTTGCCAACATATAGAAATGAACAAATGTAACATACAGAAGAAAAAAAAATCATGACTAACAATTCCTGTAATTTGATTGTTTTACAATAGATGTGCCTATAACCATACAAAACCTCAAAAGACACTAATTGAACATCATTTACAAACTTTGCTTACAATCATTTTAGATGATCAGCTGTTATCGGACACATTATATCCTCATCCTCATTTAAACACCACACTGCAGCTCTTTCCCTCACTGGCGATTCACGGCACAAAGTTCATGGGGTAAAGGGTTGAGGGTGAAGCCGACAGCCGGAGTCAGATCCAGTTCACTGTGGAGAACCCCAGGTGGAGGAGTGAAACGAAAACGCTGTAGCAGGGAGGTGAAGAAGAGGAAGAGCTCCATCTTAGCCAGACTCTCACCAAGACACGCTCTGCGACCTGCAAGAACAAGAAGTTGAATAAAATGCTTGATGAAGAAATGAGTAATCTCATGGGAAAAAAAGATCAAATGTTGACATACCTGCAGAAAAGGGGAGGAAAGCGTCCCTCATAATGAATTTACCCTCTTCATCCAGGAAATGAGAAGGGTTAAACATGTGTGGGCTCTCCCATTTACTCTCATCATACAGGACAGAAGTAAGGAGAGGAAACACAGTCGTGTCCTGGTGGCAAAAGAAGACAAGCCCATCAGGAACCGGTTCATATTTAGGTGGAATCAGGTGAGTCAGAACTGAAAACTTGAGGAAACAGCTGACTTTTTTGATGAAGAATCCCTGGAAGGTGACGTCTCGGCTGGTTTTGTGAGGAAGGGACATGGGGATGAGGTTTGCCACTCTCTGTGTCTCATGGATGACAGCGTCGGTGTACGGCAGGTTTTTCCGATCATCCACTCGCACCTGACGGCTTCCTACCACCCTGCTCAGTTCCTCCTGAACCTTGTCTACACCACACAGGAAACAACAGTTCACTTTAACAAGACTAAAAATATGAACAAAATATTCATCATTGCACAATAAAATGGGACACAGAGGCCCCCAGCAGTGTCTTGGTTAGTGTTTTGTTTTCCGGGCACAGGTTCAGGACTTTGAATCTGTGCCTCTGTTTACTAAATGGTGAATGGCAGAACACTGACCCCTGGTCTTGTTTGTCTGTGGCACTTGACCAAGTATCTGCCTGTTTGGATTGTTGTGTATATGTTTTGGCATGCCAAATGCAAACGCAAATCTGCAAAGAAAATCTACCCATGGTGAGAACCCGTCCTCAGACAGTCTAGTTTGATATTCAAAGTTCAAGGTTGTTAGTAACCATGGGAAGATTTTCTTTGCAGATTTGCGATTGCGATTGCATTTGCGATTTGCGCTTTTGACTCGTCCACCAACTTCACAGTGGAGTTGTTGGTGGGTGGAGGAAATGATTTGACATGTGACATGTGGGTTGTCTGTCTTTATGTCATGGATTGTGTCCAAAATACTCATGATGGAACAAAGTGCAGATGAACATGATAAACTTGTTGGTCGATCACCACTCAGTTTCTTACAAATTCATGTCAAGTCAACCAAGTCTCATGTTTGAGTCCTTACCCTGTATATGTGGATATTTGGCCATAAGAAGTAGACCCCATCTCAGTGTAGTTGCTGTCGTATCGGTACCAGCAACAAACAAGTTGCTCACTGTGAAAATCAAGTTCTCCTCAGTGTAGTGAGAGTTCTCAACACCGGAGTCCTAACATGAAAAAAACAATATAAAATTGGTTTGATCAACAAGAAACAACAAGAGTGTTTTGGTTTTTTTGTTTTTTGTTTTTTTTACTTCTTCTTTCTGCTTCCGGATCAGAAAACAGTCCACCAGCCCTCTGAATGAGTGAGGGATCAGGGTCTCTTTCAGACGTTTGATTAAATCCTTCGTATACACGACAGTCAGCTTTCGATTTATCAATATCTGATGTCGATTCTTTACCCAACTAACCAGCCTTGGAAACATGTTGTAAAGCTGTGAAATATAAAACACACAAAGATAAATTGAGTCATGCAATCCACCACATTAATACTTTTCATTCAAACAGACTAAATAGAATTTGATTTTTATTTCATTTCTTTATTTGAACTGAACAGTGCATCTTAATGTACAAGACATCTCTTTACGGGGTTATTGTGAATATGCTGGATTTAGCACAAAGTTTATTTCCATCAAATTATGAGGAAATGTTGCAATTCATTCTCTAGCTTGTATCATTTGCAATGACAAACATATTTAAAGTCCTACATTGTTACTTTCCAACACTTTATAGTTGATATAAAACACAGGGACACACACACACACACACACACACACACACACACACACACACAAACACACACACACACACACACACACACACACACACACACACACACACAAGTAATATATTTTCAAAACAGTTTAACCACCAGCATTTGTTGTCTGAACCATTTTGAACAGGAATACAAGTGGGATATTGAGCAGGTGCAATCTACCATCCCACCACTAGTTGTCATTAAACACCACACTTTGGTGATTTCATTGACGTGAAAACAGATTTAGGCCAAAAAGCAAAGAAAAAACCTACCAGGATTGATGGAGAACCTGAAAGACGTAATGTCTGACGGGATCGAGCAACCTGATCTTTGAATTGAGAATCGTTGTGTTCAAATCTGCTTCCGTACACAATGGAAGAAACAACATTAGCTGTTGCAAAAGTCAGAGGAGATTCTGTGTCAAATGGTTTCCCTGTCAAATGAAAACAGTAAAATGATAGTTTTGAGTGATGGAAACAATCCTACCCACAACATACACTGTCTACCAAAGCGTCTTTATAAAACAACCTGTAATAATGTAGTAATAAAGGTAATGCATTTAAAAAGAGCAACCATTTGAAAAACTGGACCCGACCTGTGGAGGAGACACACACACACACACACACACACACACACACACACACACACACACACACACACACACACACACACACACACACACACACACACACACACACACACACACACACACACACACACACACACAGTCTGTTAATCCCTTACCTTGGTGGTTTTCAAACACCTGGATCAGGTGGTCACACTCTTCTAAAATTTTAGACTCAGCAGTTCTTTTGCCCATCCCAAAGTCTCTCAGGGTAGAAAGGGCAAAACGTCTCATCTCTGTCCACGAGTCTCCGTTTGCAAACAGTATTCCTGCAAAACATCACTCCAACTTGAAAACAGATTTGGTCTCACAACAGTTGTTATAGACTTCAGGCATTACTAAATAATCAACGAATAACATTTTGTCTGGAAATCCTCCATCATTGAATAAGTTTAGATTATTTAGTATTTTCATCTTTGTCTCCAACCCTGATTCAGTCGAGTTTTCACCCTGCGAGTTTGAAAAAAACCTGTTCGTTCTCATAATACGTTGCAAATCACACTCACCATGACCGTGACACAAATCCTCAAATATCGGGGTGGTATCTCGGTCTCCAAACTCCTCTGCATGATTCACCAGAGCCTCTTTGACTGTCTTATACCCAGCCAGGACCACCACTTTCTTGATTCCAAAGTAAACAGTGAATACAGACCCATACATATTTGATAGCTGGAGGAAAAATAGTCATCAGACAAAACTATATTGCATGATTATAAAAATACTACAGGAATGTTTCTGATGATGAATCTGAAGTAATAGCTCACCTCGCACAAGCTTTGGTGGGGTTTCTTGAGATCAAGTTGCAACAAGTTTCCAAAAAGTGGCAGAGGCCTTGGTCCCGGAGGCTCCTGTCCCTTCTGGGTATTGGTCAAGCTTATGAAGACAATATGAAAAACCAGCAGGAGAACAGCAGCTCCTAACACAGTGGTAGGACTGGGGCAGAGAAAGAAAACTAAATCCTCGACAAGACCCATTTTTATTTACTGTGAAGCGAACCGCTGATAACCAACAAGTGAAGGGATGTCTGCAAAGTCTCAGTCCGGAGGACAACCTCCAATTGATTATGGACAGGAGACCACTGTTGGGTAACATTTACTTCCACCCCTGGAGCCCTGTGTTGTGTTTTTTATCTGCAGCATGAACAGCACTTTGTTGTTGTTTTTTTTGTTTTTCATTGGAACACTGCATGCTGGCGTTCAAACGTACTTGTTACTACTCAACTGCAGGAGTCACATAACGAAGTAGTGACACTTCAACAGCGACTCTGCAACCAATGGAACTTAGATGTGGACGAAGCCAAGCAAACTTTGTAATTATCAACAAACTGATGATCAACCTCCACACATATGTTAAGCTACAACTACAGCACATCATTCTATATTTTGAACATTCTATCTTTATTCTCTTTCTTGTTTAACTTATGTGTCTTGTTCCATGGTGGTGGGATTTCAGCCTTCCTTTCTCTGGCCATGTCTCTGAGTCCTGAACACCTTGTACGTCTGGGTACTCCAGGTAGGTTAAAGTTCTGGAATATGCCAGCACTGGAGGACAATGTGTTCCTCGTTGCTTTACACTTGATTTTTGTTTTTTGTTTTTTTCACTTTTTTAAGTCTGTCCAATCTCTTTTATGGACAATTTTGCCTGAGGAAAAGAATCCACCTAATAATTATGCACACCTGGATATTTAGGTTCTGATCTCCTTAGAACATACCCTCCCTCATTAAACTAACATTTGCCTAATAAATGAGCACACAGTGTATGTCCAGGTGTTGTCAGACTGTAGACGATAAGGAATGGTATTGTTACATCTCATAATTTGGTCAAGACGGACTATGTACAGAAAGAACACCAGTGGACCCAGAACAGATCCGTTGTCAGGTCTTATTCTAGCGATTGTTAAAGTTTGTGTTTTTTCTAACCCGTCTCTTCTCTTTCAGTTTGTGCACTTCCTGTTTGATTTTGATACTCATGTGTCTCAACTCTGTTTTTGGTCACTTGTCTCCCTCTTGCTGTCTGCTTTCCTTCCATGTGGGATCAACGGACTCTTCCCCAATGTGATTCATCTGTCTCCCCCTCCCTCATGTATATGAGCCCACTTCCCTCATCTTCCTGTTGCTCGGTCATCTTTGTACCTTTGCATCTTGACATCCAGCATTCCTTCTTGTGTTTTCTCATGTACTAACCAGTTTTATTTTCTGTGACCCGCCTTCTGGATTACTCCCTTTTTAATACCTTTGCTGGGTAAACCTTTTATACTCTTAACATTTTCCAAAATGTTTAGCATAAATGGCAATCGTAACATTCAGACAGAGGACCCAAACAGACAGCCAACTTAATGTAATGTTTATTCTTTATTTAAAAACTGTGGCTATCTATCTATCTATCTATCTATCTATCTATCTATCTATCTATCTATCTATCTATCTATCTATCTATCTATCTATCTATCTATCTATCTATCTATCTGTCTATCTATCTATCTATCTATCTATCTATCTATCTATCTATCTATCTATCTATCTATCTATCTATCTATCTATCTGTCTATCTATCTATCTATCTATCTATCCATATATATATACATCTATACATCCATCCAAACATTGTCATTGTAACTGACGCTGTGTAAGAGTCCTTTGGTTGTTATGACAACACAGGAAGTTCGTCATCTTACGATTGTCAAGTGAATTTATTTACAAAAGTAGTGTTCAGATATTTGTTCTGTGGTAAGCACATTTTTAAACAATTGTTAATAATGCCATGTGACTCAGTGCAGCACGGGAGATGAGCGAGCGAGCGGAGAGATCGGGCGGTTTAAGCGACCAATTTTACATCACGTCTGCCTTTTCATGTGTTTTCTTCTGGTCATCCACGCTGTAATTATTAACCTTTATGTGTTCTCAGAAAACTGTATGATCTGTTTGAGAGACGCAAGAGACACAGGTAATTGTTTTTGTTGTCTTTATGACTCAAATGTGTTAATATCGTGTTTGTGTTTATAGTTTTCACCGTGTACCATCAAGCAAAACCACTTCTGTGAAGAATGAACCTTGTGGACATCAGTATGAATCGTGGACTCTCAATGACTGACAGTTACAGTGATAGAATCAGGGCCCACTGCTTCACCAGCCGTGAACCTCACTGCACGTCGCTGATATATGTGTATACAGTATAATATGATATCATATTATAGCAATGCATTTAAACACCACACTGCAGCTCTTTCCCTCACTAGCGATTCACGGCACAAAGTTCATGGGGTAAAGGGTTGAGGGTGAAGCCGACAGCCGGAGTCAGATCCAGTTCACTGTGGAGAACCCCAGGTGGAGGAGTGAAACGAAAACGCTGTAGCAGGAAGGTGAAGAAGAGGAAGAGCTCCATCTTAGCCAGACTCTCACCAAGACACGCTCTGCGACCTGCAAGAACAAGAAGTTGAATAAAATGCTTGATGAAGAAATGAGTAATCTCATGGGAAAAAAAGATCAAATGTTGACATACCTGCAGAAAAGGGGAGGAAAGCGTCCCTCATAATGAATTTACCCTCTTCATCCAGGAAATGAGAAGGGTTAAACATGTGTGGGCTCTCCCATTTACTCTCATCATACAGGACAGAAGTAAGGAGAGGAAACACAGTCGTGTCCTGGTGGCAAAAGAAGACAAGCCCATCAGGAACCGGTTCATATTTAGGTGGAATCAGGTGAGTCAGAACTGAAAACTTGAGGAAACAGCTGACTTTTTTGATGAAGAATCCCTGGAAGGTGACGTCTCGGCTGGTTTTGTGAGGAAGGGACATGGGGACAATGTTTGCCACTCTCTGTGTCTCATGGATGACAGCGTCGGTGTACGGCAGGTTTTTCCGATCATCCACTCGCACCTGACGGCTTCCTACCACCCTGCTCAGTTCCTCCTGAACCTTGTCTACACCACACAGGAAACAACAGTTCACTTTAACAAGACTAAAAATATGAACAAAATATTCATCATTGCACAATAGAATGGGACACAGAGGCCCCCAGCAGTGTCTTGGTTAGTGTTTTGTTTTCCGGGCACAGGTTCAGGACTTTGAATCTGTGCCTCTGTTTACTAAATGGTGAATGGCAGAACACTGACCCCTGGTCTTGTTTGTCTGTGGCACTTGACCAAGTATCTGCCTGTTTGGATTGTTGTGTATATGTTTTGGCATGCCAAATGCAAACGCAAATCTGCAAAGAAAATCTACCCATGGTGAGAACCCGTCCTCAGACAGTCTAGTTTGATATTCAAAGTTCAAGGTTGTTAGTAACCATGGGAAGATTTTCTTTGCAGATTTGCGATTGCATTTGCGATTTGCGCTTTTGACTCGTCCACCAACTTCACAGTGGAGTTGTTGGTGGGTGGAGGAAATGATTTGACATGTGACATGTGGGTTGTCTGTCTTTATGTCATGGATTGTGTCCAAAATACTCATGATGGAACAAAGTGCAGATGAACATGATAAACTTGTTGGTCGATCACCACTCAGTTTCTTACAAATTCATGTCAAGTCAACCAAGTCTCATGTTTGAGTCCTTACCCTGTATATGTGGATATTTGGCCATAAGAAGTAGACCCCATCTCAGTGTAGTTGCTGTCGTATCGGTACCAGCAACAAACAAGTTGCTCACTGTGAAAATCAAGTTCTCCTCAGTGTAGTGAGAGTTCTCAACACCGGAGTCCTAACATGAAAAAAACCAATATAAAATTGGTTTGATCAACAAGAAACAACAAGAGTGTTTTGGGTTTGTTTTTTTTTGTTTTTTTTTACTTCTTCTTTCTGCTTCCGGATCAGAAAACAGTCCACCAGCCCTCTGAATGAGTGAGGGATCAGGGTCTCTTTCAGACGTTTGATTAAATCCTTCGTATCCTCGACAGTCAGCTTTAGATTTATCAATATCTGATGTCGATTCTTTACCCAACTAACCAGCCTTGGAAACATGTTGTAAAGCTGTGAAATATAAAACACACAAAGATAAATTGAGTCATGCAATCCACCACATTAATACTTTTCATTCAAACAGACTAAATAGAATTTGATTTTTATTTCATTTCTTTATTTGAACTGAACAGTGCATCTTAATGTACAAGACATCTCTTTACGGGGTTATTGTGAATATGCTGGATTTAGCACAAAGTTTATTTCCATCAAATTATGAGGAAATGTTGCAATTCATTCTGCCATCTCACCACTAGTTGTCATTAAACACCACACTTTGGTGATTTCATTGACGTGAAAACAGATTTAGGCCAAAAAGCAAAGAAAAAACCTACCAGGATTGATGGAGAACCTGAAAGACGTAATGTCTGACGGGATCGAGCAACCTGATCTTTGAATTGAGAATCGTTGTATTCAAATCTGCTTCCGTACACAATGGAAGAAACAACATTAGCTGTTGCAAAAGTCAGAGGAGATTCTGTGTCAAATGGTTTCCCTGTCAAATGAAAACAGTAAAATGATAGTTTTGAGTGATGGAAACAATCCTACCCACAACATACACTGTCTACCAAAGCGTCTTTATAAAACAACCTGTAATAATGTAGTAATAAAGGTAATGCATTTAAAAAGAGCAACCATTTGAAAAACTGGACCCGACCTGTGGAGGAGACACACACACACACACACACACACACACACACACACACACACACACACACACACACACACACACACACACACACACACACACACACACACACACACACACACACACACACACACACACACACACACACACACACACACACACAGTCTGTTAATCCCTTACCTTGGTGGTTTTCAAACACCTGGATCAGGTGGTCACACTCTTCTAAAATTTTAGACTCAGCAATTCTTTTGCCCATCCCAAAGTCTCTCAGGGTAGAAAGGGCAAAACGTCTCATCTCTGTCCACAAGTCTCCGTTTGCAAACAGTATTCCTGCAAAACATCACTCCAACTTGAAAACAGATTTGGTCTCACAACAGTTGTTATAGACTTCAGGCATTACTAAATAATCAACGAATAACATTTTGTCTGGAAATCCTCCATCATTGAATAAGTTTAGATTATTTAGTATTTTCATCTTTGTCTCCAACCCTGATTCAGTCGAGTTTTCACCCTGCGAGTTTGAAAAAAACCTGTTCGTTCTCATAATACGTTGCAAATCACACTCACCATGACCGTGACACAAATCCTCAAATATCGGGGTGGTATCTCGGTCTCCAAACTCCTCTGCATGATTCACCAGAGCCTCTTTGACTGTCTTATACCCAGCCAGGACCACCACTTTCTTGATTCCAAAGTAAACAGTGAATACAGACCCATACATATTTGATAGCTGGAGGAAAAATAGTCATCAGACAAAACTATATTGCATGATTATAAAAATACTACAGGAATGTTTCTGATGATGAATCTGAAGTAATAGCTCACCTCGCACAAGCTTTGGTGGGGTTTCTTGAGATCAAGTTGCAACAAGTTTCCAAAAAGTGGCAGAGGCCTTGGTCCCGGAGGCTCCTGTCCCTTCTGGGTATTGGTCAAGCTTATGAAGACAATATGAAAAACCAGCAGGAGAACAGCAGCTCCTAACACAGTGGTAGGACTGGGGCAGAGAAAGAAAACTAAATCCTCGACAAGACCCATTTTTATTTACTGTGAAGCGAACCGCTGATAACCAACAAGTGAAGGGATGTCTGCAAAGTCTCAGTCCGGAGGACAACCTCCAATTGATTATGGACAGGAGACCACTGTTGGGTAACATTTACTTCCACCCCTGGAGCCCTGTGTTGTGTTTTTTATCTGCAGCATGAACAGCACTTTGTTGTTGTTTTTTTTGTTTTTCATTGGAACACTGCATGCTGGCGTTCAAACGTACTTGTTACTACTCAACTGCAGGAGTCACATAACGAAGTAGTGACACTTCAACAGCGACTCTGCAACCAATGGAACTTAGATGTGGACGAAGCCAAGCAAACTTTGTAATTATCAACAAACTGATGATCAACCTCCACACATATGTTAAGCTACAACTACAGCACATCATTCTATATTTTGAACATTCTATCTTTATTCTCTTTCTTGTTTAACTTATGTGTCTTGTTCCATGGTGGTGGGATTTCAGCCTTCCTTTCTCTGGCCATGTCTCTGAGTCCTGAACACCTTGTACGTCTGGGTACTCCAGGTAGGTTAAAGTTCTGGAATATGCCAGCACTGGAGGACAATGTGTTCCTCGTTGCTTTACACTTGATTTTTGTTTTTTTCACTTTTTTAAGTCTGTCCAATCTCTTTTATGGACAATTTTGCCTGAGGAAAAGAATCCACCTAATAATTATGCACACCTGGATATTTAGGTTCTGATCTCCTTAGAACATACCCTCCCTCATTAAACTAACATTTGCCTAATAAATGAGCACACAGTGTATGTCCAGGTGTTGTCAGACTGTAGACGATAAGGAATGGTATTGTTACATCTCATAATTTGGTCAAGACGGACTATGTACAGAAAGAACACCAGTGGACCCAGAACAGATCCGTTGTCAGGTCTTATTCTAGCGATTGTTAAAGTTTGTGTTTTTTCTAACCCGTCTCTTCTCTTTCAGTTTGTGCACTTCCTGTTTGATTTTGATACTCATGTGTCTCAACTCTGTTTTTGGTCACTTGTCTCCCTCTTGCTGTCTGCTTTCCTTCCATGTGGGATCAACGGACTCTTCCCCAATGTGATTCATCTGTCTCCCCCTCCCTCATGTATATGAGCCCACTTCCCTCATCTTCCTGTTGCTCGGTCATCTTTGTACCTTTGCATCTTGACATCCAGCATTCCTTCTTGTGTTTTCTCATGTACTAACCAGTTTTATTTTCTGTGACCTGCCTTCTGGATTACTCCCTTTTTAATACCTTTGCCGGGTAAACCTTTTATACTCTTAACATTTTCCAAAATGTTTAGCATAAATGGCAATCGTAACATTCAGACAGAGGACCCAAACAGACAGCCAACTTAATGTAATGTTTATTCTTTATTTAAAAACTGTGGCTATCTATCTATCTATCTATCTATCTATCTATCTATCTGTCTATCTATCTATCTATCTATCTATCCATATATATATACATCTATACATCCATCCAAACATTGTCATTGTAACTGACGCTGTGTAAGAGTCCTTTGGTTGTTATGACAACACAGGAAGTTCGTCATCTTACGATTGTCAAGTGAATTTATTTACAAAAGTAGTGTTCAGATATTTGTTCTGTGGTAAGCACATTTTTAAACAATTGTTAATAATGCCATGTGACTAAGTGCAGCACGGGAGATGAGCGAGCGAGCGGAGAGATCGGGCGGTTTAAGCGACCAATTTTACATCACGTCTGCCTTTTCATGTGTTTTCTTCTGGTCATCCACGCTGTAATTATTAACCTTTATGTGTTCTCAGAAAACTGTATGATCTGTTTGAGAGACGCAAGAGACACAGGTAATTGTTTTTGTTGTCTTTATGACTCAAATGTGTTAATATCGTGTTTGTGTTTATAGTTTTCACCGTGTACCATCAAGCAAAACCACTTCTGTGAAGAATGAACCTTGTGGACATCAGTATGAATCGTGGACTCTCAATGACTGACAGTTACAGTGATAGAATCAGGGCCCACTGCTTCACCAGCCGTGAACCTCACTGCACGTCGCTGATATATGTGTATACAGTATAATATGATATCATATTATAGCAATGCATTTAAACACCACACTGCAGCTCTTTCCCTCACTAGCGATTCACGGCACAAAGTTCATGGGGTAAAGGGTTGAGGGTGAAGCCGACAGCCGGAGTCAGATCCAGTTCACTGTGGAGAACCCCAGGTGGAGGAGTGAAACGAAAACGCTGTAGCAGGGAGGTGAAGAAGAGGAAGAGCTCCATCTTAGCCAGACTCTCACCAAGACACGCTCTGCGACCTGCAAGAACAAGAAGTTGAATAAAATGCTTGATGAAGAAATGAGTAATCTCATGGGAAAAAAAGATCAAATGTTGACATACCTGCAGAAAAGGGGAGGAAAGCGTCCCTCATAATGAATTTACCCTCTTCATCCAGGAAATGAGAAGGGTTAAACATGTGTGGGCTCTCCCATTTACTCTCATCATACAGGACAGAAGTAAGGAGAGGAAACACAGTCGTGTCCTGGTGGCAAAAGAAGACAAGCCCATCAGGAACCAGTTCATATTTAGGTGGAATCAGGTGAGTCAGAACTGAAAACTTGAGGAAACAGCTGACTTTTTTGATGAAGAATCCCTGGAAGGTGACGTCTCGGCTGGTTTTGTGAGGAAGGGACATGGGGACAATGTTTGCCACTCTCTGTGTCTCATGGATGACAGCGTCGGTGTACGGCAGGTTTTTCCGATCATCCACTCGCACTTGACGGCTTCCTACCACCCTGCTCAGTTCCTCCTGAACCTTGTCTACACCACACAGGAAACAACAGTTCACTTTAACAAGACTAAAAATATGAACAAAATATTCATCATTGCACAATAAAATGGGACACAGAGGCCCCCAGCAGTGTCTTGGTTAGTGTTTTGTTTTCCGGGCACAGGTTCAGGACTTTGACGTCAGAGAACCCGTCCTCACATAGTCTTGTTTGACATTCAAGGTTCAAGTTCCGTTTATTAGTAACTGTTATGGAAAGCTTGTTTTGTCTCAAGAAGAATGATGTGTAATTTTGCAGTCTGTGTTCACGGATGACCTGTGTCAGCATTGTTCAAACATCAACCTTTCAGCCTTTAAGAAGGCACTGTCTGACTGTCGGGACCATCATGCAGAGGTTGTACTGTGACTTTGTCTCTTCGTGCAAGAATAAAGTAATGAAATTGTCTTCAACTTTCTCAAGTCGCTCCCAGTCTGATTCCTGTGTATTCTGTCTCCCTGAGGTTTTCTTACTAGGAAAATTCTCCTGACAGTAACCATGGGTAGATTTTCTTTTGGATCTGTATCCTTGCTCAGTCTTACCTCTGTGGATGAAATCGTGGTTAAATTCCTCTCGAAGAGGTTTCTAATGTCTCGCTCATATCGCATAATTATGCACAGCTTGCAAGCATTTTCAGAGAGTAAAAGACTGGCATGGTGTGGAGATTTAAAAAATGAAATCACAAGGATTGTCAGAAGACTTGTTAAAAAGCACAAACACAGTCCACAAATACAAATTTAAAATTAATTCAATATAAGGAGTTAATGAGGACATACATAACACCAACCTTATTGAACAAACCCAATCGCAATATCACTAATATTTGCACTAAATGTGGAATGAAGGGTACTTTATTTCATTGCTTTTGGTCATGTTCTTTCATCAGGACTTTCTGGAAGCAGATCTTGGACACCTTCTCATATGTTACGGGTGAAAACCTTATCACTGTGCACTAAACTGTTTAATCTTGAAATGTTTCACAAAAACTGTAAACAAAGCAAAACTGATAAGAGATTGATTGCATATTGAGTCTTGCAAGCAAAACTTACAATACCCAAAGCATAGAAATCTACTACCAGACCAAGTCAACAAATGTGGCTGTCTGGCGTGTCAAACACTATCGCCCTTCAGGGCTCTTGTGCCTTACGTGTATGC